>NC_134270.1:94706234-95037989 GCF_031893055.1 Leptodactylus fuscus
CTCTCTCCTCTCTCCCTCCAGGCCTCACATCTCTTTCCTCTCTCCCTCCAGGTCTCACACCTCTCTCCTCTCTCCCCTCAGGCATCACATCTCTCTCCTCTCTTCTTCCAGGCCTCAAATCTCTCTCCTCTCTCCCTCCATGCCTCACATCTCTCTCCTCTATCCCTCCTGGCTTCACATCTCTCTCCTCTCTCCCTACTGGCCTCACATCTCTCCCTCCAAGCCTCACATCTCTCTCCACTCTCCCTCCTGTTCTCACATCTCTCTCCTCTCTCCCTCCAGGCCTCACATCTCTCTCCTCACTCCCTCCAGGCTTCACATCTCTCTCCTCTCTCCCTCCTGGCCTCACACCTCTCTCCCTCCAGGTCTCACATCTCTCTCCTCTCTACCTCCAGGCCTCAAATCTCTATCATCTATCCCTCCTTGCCTCACATCTCTCTCCTCTCTCCCTCCAGGCCTCACATCTCTCTCCTCTCTCCCTCCAGGCCACACATCTCTCTCCTCTCTCCCTCCAGGCCTCACACCTCTCTTCCTCCAGGCCTCTCACCTCTCTTCCTCCTGGCATCTCATCTCTCTCCTCTCTCCCTCCTGGTCTCACATCTCTCTCCTCTCTCCCCCCAGGCCTCACATCTCTCTCCTCACTCCCTCCTGATCTCACATCTCTCTCCTCTCTCCCTCCAGGCCTCACATCTCTCTCCTCTCTCCCTCCAGGCCTCACATCTCTCTCCTCTCTCCCTCCTGGCCTCACATCTCTCCCTCCAGGCCTCACATCTCTCTCCTTTCTCCCTCCAGGCCTCACATCTTTCTCCTCTCTCCCTCCAGGTCTGACATCTCTCTCCTCTCTCCCTCCAGGCCTCACAGCTCTCTCCTCTCTCCCTCCAGGTCTCACGTCTCTCTCCTCTCTCCCTCAAGACCTCATATCTCTCTCCTCTCTCCCTCAAGACCTCATATCTCTCTCCTCTCTCCCTCCAGGCCTCACACCTCTCTCCTTCCAGGCCTCTCACCTCTCTCCCTCCTGGCATCTCATCTCTCTCCTCTCTCCCTCCTGGTCTCACATCTCTCTCCTCTCCCCCTCCGGGCCTCACATCTCTCCCCTCACTCCCTCCTGATCTCACATCTCTCTCCTCTCTCCCTCCAGGCCTCACATCTCTCTCCTCTCTCCCTCCAGGCTTCACATCTCTCTCCTCTCTCCCTCCTGGCCTCACATCTCTCCCTCCAGGCCTCACATCTCTCTCCTTTCTCCCTCCAGGTCTCACATCTCTCTCCTCTCTCCCTCAAGACCTCATATCTCTCTCCTCTCTCCCTCCAGGCCTCTCATCTCTCTGCTCTCTCCCTCCAGGCCTCAAATCTCTATCATCTATCCCTCCTTGCCTCACATCTCTCTCCTCTCTCCCTCCAGGCCTCACATCTCTCTCCTCTCTCCCTCCAGGCCACACATCTCTCTCCTCTCTCCCTTCAGGCCTCACACCTCTCTCCCTCCAGGCCTCTCACCTCTCTCTCTCCTGGCATCTCATCTCTCTCCTCTCTCCCTCCTGGTCTCACATCTCTCTCCTCTCTCCCTCCAGGCCTCACATCTCTCTCCTCACTCCCTCCTGATCTCACATCTCTCTCCTCTCTCCCTCCAGGCTTCACATCTCTCTCCTCTCTCCCTCCTGGCCTAACATCTCTCCCTCCAGGCCTCACATCTCTCTCCTTTCTCCCTCCAGGCCTCACATCTTTGTCCTCTCTCCCTCCAGGTCTGACATCTCTCTCCTCTCTCCCTCCAGGCCTCACAGCTCTCTCCTCTCTCCCTCCAGGTCTCACATCTCTCTCCTCTCTCCCTCAAGACTTCATATCTCTCTCCTCTCTCCCTCCAGGCCACACATCTCTCTCCTCTCTCCCTCCAGGCCTCACACCTCTCTCCTTCCAGGCCTCTCACCTCTCTCCCTCCTGGCATCTCATCTCTCTCCTCTCTCCCTCCTGGTCTCACATCTCTCTCCTCTCCCCCTCCAGGCCTCACATCTCTCTCCTCACTCCCTCCTGATCTCACATATCTCTCCTCTCTCCCTCCAGGCCTTACATCTCTCTCCTCTCTCCCTCCAGGCTTCACATCTTTCTCCTCTCTCCCTCCTGGCCTCACATCTCTCCCTCCAGGCCTCACATCTCTCTCCTTTCTCCCTCCAGGTCTCACATCTCTCTCCTCTCTCCCTCAAGACCTCATATCTCTCCCCTCTCTCCCTCCAGGCCACACATCTCTCTCCTCTCTCCCTCCAGGCCTCACACCTCTCTCCCTCCTGGCATCTCATCTCTCTCCTCTCCCTCCTGGTCTCAAATCTCTCTCCTCTCCCCCTCCAGGTCTAAAATCTCTCTCCTCTCTCCCTCCAGGCCTCACAGCTCTCTCCTCTCTCCCTCCAGGTCTCACATCTCTCTCCTCTCTCCCTCAAGACCTCATATCTCTCTCCTCTCTCCCTCCAGGCCTCTCATCTCTCTCCTTTCTCCCTTCAGGTCTCACATCTCTCTCCTCTCTCCCTCCAGGCCTCAAATCTCTCTCCTCTCTCCCTTTAGGCCTCACATCTCTCTCCCTCCAGGCCTTACATCTCTCTCCTTTCTCCCTCTAGGCCTCACATCTCTCTCCCTCCAGGCCTCACACCTCTCACCCTCCAGGCCTCACATCTCTCCCCTCTCACCTTACCGGCCTCACATCTCTTTCCTCTCTCCCTCCAGGCCTCACATCTCTCTCCTCTCTCCCTCCAGGCCTCACACCTCTCTCCTCTCAGGCATCACATCTCTCTCCTCTCTTCTTCCAGGCCTCAAATCTCTCTCCTCTCTCCCTCCATGCCTCACATCTCTCTCCTCTATCCCTTCTGGCTTCACATCTCTCTCCTCTCTCCCTACTTGCCTCACATCTCTCTCCACTCTCCCTCCTGTTCTCACATCTCTCTCCTCTCTCCCTCCAGGCCTCACATCTCTCTCCTCACTCCCTCCAGGCTTCACATCTCTCTCCTCTCTCCCTCCTGGCCTCACACCTCTCTCCCTCCAAGTCTCACATCTCTCTCCTCTCTCCCTCAAGACCTCATATCTCTCTCCTCTCTCCCTCCAGGCCTCTCATCTCTCTCCTCTCTCCCTCCAGGCCTCACATCTCACTCCTTTCTCCCTCCAGGTCTCACATCTCTCTCCTCTCTCCCTCCAGGCCTCAAATCTCTATCATCTATCCCTCCTTGCCTTACATCTCTCTCCTCTCTCCCTCCAGGTCTCACATCTCTCTCCTCTCTCCCTCCAGGCCACACATCTCTCTCCTCTCTTCCTCCAGGCCTCACACCTCTCTCCCTCCAGGCCTCTCACCTCTCTCCCTCCTGGAATCTCATCTCTCTCCTCTCTCCCTCCTGGTCTCACATCTCTCTCCTCTCTCCCTCCAGGCCTCACATCTCTCTCCTCACTCCCTCCTGATCTCACATCTCTCTCCTCTCTCCCTCCAGGCCTCACATCTCTCTCCTCTCTCCCTCCAGGCTTCACATCTCTCTGCTCTCTCCCTCCTGGCCTCACATCTCTCCCTCCAGGCCTCACATCTCTCTCCTTTCTCCCTCCAGGCCTCAGATCTTTCTCCTCTCTCCCTCCAGGTCTGACATCTCTCTCCTCTCTCCCTCCAGGCCTCACAGCTCTCTCCTCTCTCCCTCCAGGTCTCACATCTCTCTCCTCTCTCCCTCAAGACCTCATATCTCTCTCCTCTCTCCCTCCAGGCCTCTCATCTCTCTCCTCTCTCCCTCCAGGTCTCACATCTCTCTCCTCTCTCCCTCCAGGCCTCAAATCTCTCTCTTCACTCCCTCCAGGCCTCACATCTCTCTCCTCTCTCCCTCCAGGTCTCACATCTCTTTCCTCTCTCCCTCCAAGCCTCACATCTGACTCCTCTCTCCCTCCAGGTCTCACATCTCTCTCCTCTCTACCTCCAGGCCTCACATCTCTCTCCTCACTCCCTCCAGGCCACACATCTCTCTCCCCTCTCTCTCCAGGCCTCACACCTCTCTCCCTCCAGGCCTCTCACCTCTCTCCCTCCTGGCATCTCCTCTCTCTCCTCTCTCTCTCCTGGTCTCACATCTCTCTCCTCTCTCCCTCCAGGCCTCACATCTCTCTCCTCTCTCCCTCCAGGCCTCACATCTCTTTCCTCTCTCCCTCCAGGCCTCACATCTCTCTCCTCACTCCCTCCTGGTCTCACATCTCTCTCCTCTCTCCCTCCAGGCCTCACATTTCTCTCCTCTCTCCTTCCTGGCCTCACATCTCTCTCCTCTCTCCCTCCAGGCCTCCCATCTCTCTCCTCTCTCCCTCCAGGCCTCACACCTCTCTCCCTCCAGGCCTCACATCTCTCTCCTCTCTCCCTCCAGGCCTCACATCCCTCTCCTCTCTCCCTCCAGGCCTCACATCTCTCTCCTCTCTCCCTTTAGGCCTCACATCTCTCTCCTCTCTCCGTCCAGGCCTCACACCTCTTACCCTCCAGGCCTTACATCTCTCTCCTTTCTCCCTCTAGGCCTCACATCTCTCTCCCTCCAGGCCTCACACCTCTCACCCTCCAGGCCTCACATCTCTCCCCTCTCACCTTACCGGCCTCACATCTCTCTCCTCTCTCCCTCCAGGCCTCACATCTCTTTCCTCTCTCCCTCCAGGTCTCACACCTCTCTCCTCTCTCCCCTCAGGCATCACATCTCTCTCCTCTCTTCTTCCAGGCCTCAAATCTCTCTCCTCTCTCCCTCCATGCCTCACATCTCTCTCCTCTATCCCTCCTGGCTTCACATCTCTCTCCTCTCTCCCTACTGGCCTCACATCTCTCCCTCCAAGCCTCACATCTCTCTCCACTCTCCCTCCTGTTCTCACATCTCTCTCCTCTCTCCCTCCAGGCCTCACATCTCTCTCCTCACTCCCTCCAGGCTTCACATCTCTCTCCTCTCTCCCTCCTGGCCTCACACCTCTCTCCCTCCAGGTCTCACATCTCTCTCCTCTCTACCTCCAGGCCTCAAATCTCTATCATCTATCCCTCCTTGCCTCACATCTCTCTCCTCTCTCCCTCCAGGCCTCACATCTCTCTCCTCTCTCCCTCCAGGCCACACATCTCTCTCCTCTCTCCCTCCAGGCCTCACACCTCTCTTCCTCCAGGCCTCTCACCTCTCTTCCTCCTGGCATCTCATCTCTCTCCTCTCTCCCTCCTGGTCTCACATCTCTCTCCTCTCTCCCCCCAGGCCTCACATCTCTCTCCTCACTCCCTCCTGATCTCACATCTCTCTCCTCTCTCCCTCCAGGCCTCACATCTCTCTCCTCTCTCCCTCCAGGCCTCACATCTCTCTCCTCTCTCCCTCCTGGCCTCACATCTCTCCCTCCAGGCCTCACATCTCTCTCCTTTCTCCCTCCAGGCCTCACATCTTTCTCCTCTCTCCCTCCAGGTCTGACATCTCTCTCCTCTCTCCCTCCAGGCCTCACAGCTCTCTCCTCTCTCCCTCCAGGTCTCACGTCTCTCTCCTCTCTCACTCAAGACCTCATATCTCTCTCCTCTCTCCCTCAAGACCTCATATCTCTCTCCTCTCTCCCTCCAGGCCTCACACCTCTCTCCTTCCAGGCCTCTCACCTCTCTCCCTCCTGGCATCTCATCTCTCTCCTCTCTCCCTCCTGGTCTCACATCTCTCTCCTCTCCCCCTCCGGGCCTCACATCTCTCCCCTCACTCCCTCCTGATCTCACATCTCTCTCCTCTCTCCCTCCAGGCCTCACATCTCTCTCCTCTCTCCCTCCAGGCTTCACATCTCTCTCCTCTCTCCCTCCTGGCCTCACATCTCTCCCTCCAGGCCTCACATCTCTCTCCTTTCTCCCTCCAGGTCTCACATCTCTCTCCTCTCTCCCTCAAGACCTCATATCTCTCTCCTCTCTCCCTCCAGGCCTCTCATCTCTCTGCTCTCTCCCTCCAGGCCTCAAATCTCTATCATCTATCCCTCCTTGCCTCACATCTCTCTCCTCTCTCCCTCCAGGCCTCACATCTCTCTCCTCTCTCCCTCCAGGCCACACATCTCTCTCCTCTCTCCCTTCAGGCCTCACACCTCTCTCCCTCCAGGCCTCTCACCTCTCTCTCTCCTGGCATCTCATCTCTCTCCTCTCTCCCTCCTGGTCTCACATCTCTCTCCTCTCTCCCTCCAGGCCTCACATCTCTCTCCTCACTCCCTCCTGATCTCACATCTCTCTCCTCTCTCCCTCCAGGCTTCACATCTCTCTCCTCTCTCCCTCCTGGCCTAACATCTCTCCCTCCAGGCCTCACATCTCTCTCCTTTCTCCCTCCAGGCCTCACATCTTTGTCCTCTCTCCCTCCAGGTCTGACATCTCTCTCCTCTCTCCCTCCAGGCCTCACAGCTCTCTCCTCTCTCCCTCCAGGTCTCACATCTCTCTCCTCTCTCCCTCAAGACTTCATATCTCTCTCCTCTCTCCCTCCAGGCCACACATCTCTCTCCTCTCTCCCTCCAGGCCTCACACCTCTCTCCTTCCAGGCCTCTCACCTCTCTCCCTCCTGGCATCTCATCTCTCTCCTCTCTCCCTCCTGGTCTCACATCTCTCTCCTCTCCCCCTCCAGGCCTCACATCTCTCTCCTCACTCCCTCTTGATCTCACATATCTCTCCTCTCTCCCTCCAGGCTTCACATCTTTCTCCTCTCTCCCTCCTGGCCTCACATCTCTCCCTCCAGGCCTCACATCTCTCTCCTTTCTCCCTCCAGGTCTCACATCTCTCTCCTCTCTCCCTCAAGACCTCATATCTCTCTCCTCTCTCCCTCCAGGCCACACATCTCTCTCCTCTCTCCCTCCAGGCCTCACACCTCTCTCCCTCCTGGCATCTCATCTCTCTCCTCTCCCTCCTGGTCTCAAATCTCTCTCCTCTCCCCCTCCAGGTCTAAAATCTCTCTCCTCTCTCCCTCCAGGCCTCACAGCTCTCTCCTCTCTCCCTCCAGGTCTCACATCTCTCTCCCTCAAGACCTCATATCTCTCTCCTCTCTCCCTCCAGGCCTCTCATCTCTCTCCTTTCTCCCTTCAGGTCTCACATCTCTCTCCTCTCTCCCTCCAGGCCTCAAATCTCTCTCCTCTCTCCCTTTAGGCCTCACATCTCTCTCCCTCCAGGCCTTACATCTCTCTCCTTTCTCCCTCTAGGCCTCACATCTCTCTCCCTCCAGGCCTCACACCTCTCACCCTCCAGGCCTCACATCTCTCCCCTCTCACCTTACCGGCCTCACATCTCTTTCCTCTCTCCCTCCAGGCCTCACATCTCTCTCCTCTCTCCCTCCAGGCCTCACACCTCTCTCCTCTCAGGCATCACATCTCTCTCCTCTCTTCTTCCAGGCCTCAAATCTCTCTCCTCTCTCCCTCCATGCCTCACATCTCTCTCCTCTATCCCTTCTGGCTTCACATCTCTCTCCTCTCTCCCTACTTGCCTCACATCTCTCTCCACTCTCCCTCCTGTTCTCACATCTCTCTCCTCTCTCCCTCCAGGCCTCACATCTCTCTCCTCACTCCCTCCAGGCTTCACATCTCTCTCCTCTCTCCCTCCTGGCCTCACACCTCTCTCCCTCCAAGTCTCACATCTCTCTCCTCTCTCCCTGAAGACCTCATATCTCTCTCCTCTCTCCCTCCAGGCCTCTCATCTCTCTCCTCTCTCCCTCCAGGCCTCACATCTCACTCCTTTCTCCCTCCAGGTCTCACATCTCTCTCCTCTCTCCCTCCAGGCCTCAAATCTCTATCATCTATCCCTCCTTGCCTTACATCTCTCTCCTCTCTCCCTCCAGGTCTCACATCTCTCTCCTCTCTCCCTCCAGGCCACACATCTCTCTCCTCTCTTCCTCCAGGCCTCACACCTCTCTCCCTCCAGGCCTCTCACCTCTCTCCCTCCTGGAATCTCATCTCTCTCCTCTCTCCCTCCTGGTCTCACATCTCTCTCCTCTCTCCCTCCAGGCCTCACATCTCTCTCCTCACTCCCTCCTGATCTCACATCTCTCTCCTCTCTCCCTCCAGGCCTCACATCTCTCTCCTCTCTCCCTCCAGGCTTCACATCTCTCTGCTCTCTCCCTCCTGGCCTCACATCTCTCCCTCCAGGCCTCACATCTCTCTCCTTTCTCCCTCCAGGCCTCAGATCTTTCTCCTCTCTCCCTCCAGGTCTGACATCTCTCTCCTCTCTCCCTCCAGGCCTCACAGCTCTCTCCTCTCTCCCTCCAGGTCTCACATCTCTCTCCTCTCTCCCTCAAGACCTCATATCTCTCTCCTCTCTCCCTCCAGGCCTCTCATCTCTCTCCTCTCTCCCTCCAGGTCTCACATCTCTCTCCTCTCTCCCTCCAGGCCTCAAATCTCTCTCTTCACTCCCTCCAGGCCTCACATCTCTCTCCTCTCTCCCTCCAGGTCTCACATCTCTTTCCTCTCTCCCTCCAAGCCTCACATCTGACTCCTCTCTCCCTCCAGGTCTCACATCTCTCTCCTCTCTCCCTCCAGGCCTCAAATCTCTATCATCTATCCCTCCTTGCCTCACATCTCTCTCCTCTCTCCCTCCAGGCCTCACATCTCTCTCCTCACTCCCTCCAGGCCACACATCTCTCTCCCCTCTCTCTCCAGGCCTCACACCTCTCTCCCTCCAGGCCTCTCACCTCTCTCCCTCCTGGCATCTCATCTCTCTCCTCTCTCTCTCCTGGTCTCACATCTCTCTCCTCTCTCCCTCCAGGCCTCACATCTCTCTCCTCTCTCCCTCCAGGCCTCACATCTCTTTCCTCTCTCCCTCCAGGCCTCACATCTCTCTCCTCACTCCCTCCTGGTCTCACATCTCTCTCCTCTCTCCCTCCAGGCCTCACATTTCTCTCCTCTCTCCTTCCTGGCCTCACATCTCTCTCCTCTCTCCCTCCAGGCCTCACATCTCTCTCCTCTCTCCCTCCAGGCCTCACATCTCTCTCCCCTCTTCCTCAAGGCCTCATATCTCTCTCCTCTCTCCCTCCAGGTCTCACATCTCTCTCCTCTTTCCCTCCAGGCCTCACATCTCTCTCATCTCTCCCTTCAGGCCTCACATCTCTCTCCTCTCCCCTCCAGGCTTCACATCTCTCTCCTCTCTCCCTCCAGGCCTCACATTTCTCTACTCTCTCCCTCCAGGCCTCACATCTCTCTTCCCTATCCCTCCTGGTCTCACATCTGTCTCCTCTCTCCCTCCAGGCTTTACAACTCTCTCCACTCTCCCTCCTGGCTTCACATCTCTCTCCTCTCTCCCTGCAGGCCTCACACCTCTCTCCTCACTCCCTCCTGGCCTCACATCTCTCTCCCTCCAGGCCTCACCACTATCTCCCTCCAGGCCTCACATGTCTCTCCTCTCTCCCTCCAGGCCTCACATTTCTCTCCTCTCTCCCTCCAGGCCTCACATCTCTCTTCCCTATCTCTCCTGGTCTCACATCTGTCTCCTCTCTCCCTCCAGGCTTTACAACTCTCTCCACTCTCCCTCCTGGCTTCACATCTCTCTCCTCTCTCCCTGCAGGCCTCACACCTCTCTCCTCACTCCCTCCAGGCCTCACATCTCTCTCCCTCCAGGCCTCACCACTATCTCCCTCCAGGCCTCACATGTCTCTCCTCTCTCCCTCCAGGCCTCACATTTCTCTCCTCTCTCCCTCCAGGCCTCACATCTCTCTTCCCTATCCCTCCTGGTCTCACATCTGTCTCCTCTCTCCCTCCAGGCTTTACAACTCTCTCCACTCTCCCTCCTGGCTTCACATCTCTCTCCTCTCTCCCTGCAGGCCTCACACCTCTCTCCTCACTCCCTCCAGGCCTCACATCTCTCTCCCTCCAGGCCTCACCACTATCTCCCTCCAGGCCTCACATGTCTCTCCTCTCTCCCTCCAGGCCTCCTATACCTCTCCTCTCTCCATCCAGGCCTCACATCTCTCTCCTCTCTCCCTCCAGGCCTCACATCTCTCTCCTCTCTCCCTCCTGGCCTCTATTCTCTCTCCTCTCTCTATCTGTGACTTGCACCTCCATGCTTCTACCTCTTTGTGCTTTGCATAGTTACCCCTCCATATCTTGCACCTCTTACCCTCTGTGCTTTGTGTCTCTCTCCCTCCATAAAATTATATGCACATACATAGAGATAATTTTATTTGGTACTTTGTGCATATTTGTACAGACGTTGCAGAGTTCATGATCACAGTTGGGTTGTGCCAGCACAATCCTCCTGCACTGTTATATTGCGCTGCCAGGTAATTCATATGAACTCATATTTCTTCATACCCCTTCATCTATTTTGCTCCTATCACTTCATGTATCTTGCACCCTGACCTACCCCTTCATGCCTCTTTTCTCATTGTCTATTAACCCTACTAAGTCTCAACCCTAGAATGTTCAATATACATGATACCTAAAGAAACCTAGCATATAAACCTATATGGTATCCGTATCAGTATAATAACATAAAGAAGAACAAATTAATTCTAACCCAAAAATAATTTTATTAATATTACAAATATTGAAAAAGGAAAAACAAAACAGTTAAAACAAAAGAAAGTTGAATCGAAAGATGATTGGAAATCGCAGTGTCAAATGTAAAATATGTTAAACAGCACACGTATGACAGTGCTGTCAATATATAATGCACAATACCTAGACAGATATAGACATATTTAGAACAAATGTAATTTGGGTGACAAAAGTAGTCATTCATGTATATGAGAACACCCAGCAAAACAAGAGTTAAATATGATGAAAGGTAAGTACTAAACAAATGTAAGTAGCATCATATAGTAAGGAAAGTCTTTAAAAAGTGCTACAAAAATATACCATATACATGTGAAGAGAATCAAAACCTGTCCAAATAGCGTGACTATGTACAAAATAACTCCTAATAGAGCGTGCGTACCACTGCGACCTCTACCCAGAGCCCCATTCTCACTGACTACTCTACTCTGTGCATCTACCCCTCATGCCTCTGCCACTCTTACCTTTCACCTCTACCCCTCTGTCTTCGTTCTTCTCTCCAGACCTCAGATCTCTCTACTCCACCCCTCCGTGCCTTTCGTCTCTCTCTCTATTACCTTTCTGGCCCTCTAGGTTCCCTCCTCTATCTATGTATGACTCGCGCCTTGTGTCTCTACGAGAGATGAGCGAACACTGTTCGGATCAGCCGTTCCGAACAGCACGCTCCCATAGAAATGAATGGAAGCAGCTGGCACGGCGACCGGCCGCTGGCAAACTGTACGTGCCAGGTGCTTCCATTCATTTCTATGGGAGCGTGCTGTTCGGAACGGCTGATCTGAATAGTGTTCGCTCAACTCTAGTCCCTACCCCTCCATGCTTCTACCTCTTTGTGCCTCGCTTATTTACCCCTCCGTGTGTTGTATCTCTATCACTCTGTGTTTCCAGCTTTCCATATCTAGAGTATACACAGTCCTTACACATACTGACCGTGGAGATGTTACATGACAGATACGACTTTTACAGATACATCTAAATACATAGATACATACAGAAAGACATGGATATATGTGTGTATGGAAACATATATACAATATACAAACATTACACATACTGTCTATACATATACTATTTATAGACATACAATAGTGGACAATACATACAGGGTACCTTCACCTCTGACGTATTCTTTGTACTGTGTAGAAACAAGTATAAACCAAGTAAGGTATCTACAAAGAGGTGTATGGTAGAAGTAATAGTGGGCATACATATGTTCTGTATCCATAGAGGGCCAGCATTGACTATAATGTCCTCTGGTGGGCCCGGGGACCCCCGTCTGTCACTTTATCATATATTACAGATATATAAAGTAAGATAATAGGGGATAATAGGGGATAATAAGCATTTCTATCAGGGCCAGGTGTATGGAGGGGCCAGGTAGGATCAGTTATATGGACCTAATAGAATAGTGTCTGTACAATAGAAGTCACTGGCACAATAACAATATACATTGCTCTTTTTTATTAGGAGACAATTAACCAATTAACCAGAAGATCTTCTCGTCCAGTGAAGTCCATCATGTTAAGTCATGCAGCATTGAGATACTGTATATATATGACAGAATTGATATATTTAGTTTTTTTCCCCCCATAAACCTAAATATGAGTCATGTATGGAGCCTATGTAAGCACATTGTTCTACATCTGATGTAATGTGATGATCTCCCACCAGCTTATACTGTAGCTCATACATTTGTCCTGGCCATACTGTCGCCTCTTTCCTACCTTTAAGGGAACCCCACAGGGAGCTGGGGGATGGGAGAGAAGCTACAAGTGTCCCATTGCACATGAAATAGGATTAAAAATGACTGGAGACATTAATGTAAATGTTTCCTATTTCCTATAAACAGGGAGAAGCTCATGTGAAGAGAGACTAATACTGGTCAGTTACTCACAGTCGCCCCCTAGTGTTACCTGTAATACAGTCTGTGTAATGATCAGTCATGTCAGAAGATCTTCAGTATTAGATCCCGGTCACTTACCAAAGTCCTGCCGTCTGCAGAGCGCTCACGTGGACGTCTTCTCTCATCTAATAACTGACAGCAGATAACTGATTTTTCAACTTCCTGTCCTGCAATCCTATTGGTTGTGGCTGTGGTTACCATGGTGACATATGATGCAGGCTGAGGAGTTAACCCTTTAAGTACCAATACTGTTTCAGCACTAAGGCCTTTTTATCTGTCTATAGACATTGCTGTGTGAGATCTTGTTTATTGCAGGATAAGACACATATTACGAACTCATTCACTTGTATTAACTCTTGAAGGAGCTGAATGTGAAACACCAATTCCGCTACTGATTTTGTATTTTACATTGTTTGCTCCATTCGCTATGTTTATTCATTTTATTCAATGGCTCAGTACAATTAAATTGATAATCAATATGTATAGATTATTTTTGTTTTTGCAACGTAATAACCCATCTCATAGAAAAAATAAAGTTTTATGTCACCAAAAGAGTCATACATTTTTGTAGGGCAATTTATATTATTTAATCTAACCATTCTGCAGTAGATATTATTATTATTATTATTATTGAATGGCTTTTAGTTTTGGGGTTGAAGAAAGGGGGGGTGGGGAGGAATTCCATTTTTTTTTTTTGCAAAGGTGTATATAACATGTTAAAGGGATGTTCCCACGTCGCATACTTACCAGTCTTCGATGCTGTAAATTCTTCTTTCTTCCGGCTTTGTTGCGTCATTGGTGGGCGGGGTGACATATGCAAAGCCAGCGGCGGCCAACGCCGCTTCTATGCCGCTGGCCCTGAGTGTGCGCCCCTGATGCAGCTAGGCATCGGACGTACAGCCTTCACAATGCAATTTAGACCCGGCATCCGCTGTAATAGAGAAGCGGATACCGGTGAGTGTTAGACGCCAGCACAGACCAGATAAGTCAAGGGATGTGTCCACAGAGAAATGGATAAAGTAAGATAGTGGACAAACAAAGCAGTTTTGCTGAAGCAATGTATTTAGGAAAAGTCTTACATTCACATTATCAAACAGTATAGATAGGATCCTTGTGATGGGACAACCCCTTTAACTTTCTTATGTGGGTCTTGATGAAAGTAGCTTTTCTAGTTTTACAAGTAAATTCCTCTTATGTATAAGAATATATAAATTATTGCAAATTTTTTAATAAAGTTTTTTACCATTTATACATTTTTTCCCAGTATGACACTTTACAATGTGGTCTTCTGATCAGTAATCTATTGCCTTTCTCTATAGTCATTATTAATGCCAGCTCCCGTGACCCCTTCACTGTCTATACGCACACTAAATCAATTCAGGCAATAGTCAACTTGGAGTACAGTCATGGCCTAAAGTTTGTTTGTCCGGGGTGTAAGCTATTAGCAGGAAGTTGTTGGGTGGGCCCCCAGGACATCTACCACTGGTGGGCCCAAGGCCTTTCAGTCTGAGAGTGTCAGATAGTGTACCCGCTTTGCCGCTTAACCCATTTGGTGTTGGGCCAATCCCAAGTGCATTATCTAAGTAGCCTTCCCAGTCTTCATCCTTTTACCCCCTATGGAGATATGATCTTTGGCACACAGGAAGGCTCTCAGGTTGCTACCTCTTGAAGTCGTGCTGGTGTAAATGGCAGCTGACCAGGGACTAGACAGACTGCAGACCAAAGCACCAGGGACACTGTGCTCACAAGTGCTACCGCTCTTCCCTGCCTCAATGACATCACATTCGTTGGTCACATGGCACAACAGCAACTAAGTCTCATGCAAGTGCATGGGTGTGAGCCACAATACCAAACACAGCCCTTAAAATATGTATCAAACTATTCTTAGTAGTTACTGACAAGTCAAATGCTGTGGCCTCTTCAACCAGCTGATCTGTGGGGGTCCCGAATGTTGGATCCCCACCAATCACATAGATCCTCAATATATAAGTCCCAGAAATCTCATTTTGGATAAGCTTCGGAAATACTGATAGTATAAAGAAGCTCTTATACTTCTCTCTTCTACTTTACCCACTCCTGGCTGGAATAAAGAAAGCAGCTTTTCCAGAAAGTGGGGCTTTAGCCTTATACTGTAACCACTAATCCAGACCAGACAAAAAAAAAGTCTCCAAGATCAATTTTTATAAGATTCCAAGATTTAGTTAATGGTAAAAAACAAAGAACAGCACCGAGCTGCGATAGTGAAGTACCGTGTGGTAAATGGAATTGGGTGGTAAGAATACTTCTCACCTTTGAGGGTTGTATGAACAACCAATTTGTTAGGCTTTTGAACCACTTAGGGGGGGGTTCAACCCCAGGTGTTGAGACAGCAGGATCCGTACCACCCTTGGTGTCAACCTCCACCCCAGCTATGAGCTGGAAACGCTGTAACACTGGCGTGGGGAGATGTCAGCAGGCTGTGCTGAAGCTCATCAGCTTGGGGGACAGACAGCATACTGCCTCTGAGGTGAGGGATGCTTTCCTGGATGATATGGCAATATGGTTTTCCCTGCTACACCTGGGCCCAGGCATGTTTGTGTATGTGATAATGGCCGGAACCTGGTAGCAGATCTGGATCGACCAAAAATTAGATTGAGCTCATGTAGCGTGACTGAATTGCTGTGTATCACACTTAGCTTCGGGGGGATATAGCATTAAAAACAGGTTTGACCATACATGGCCTGACTGAATGAACGACTGTCTCCCACTTAGCATTGGGGGGTACAGCATGTGGAAAGCTGGATGTCGTGTATATAGACTGACTGAATTGCTGTGTATCCCACTTAGCTTCTGGGGGTAGACCCTTAAAAATTGGATTGAGCTGATATAGCCTGATTGAATTGATGTGTCTCCCACTTAGCTTTGGGGGGCAGACCCTTAAAAATTGGATTCAGCGTACATAGCCTGACTGAATTTCTGTGTCTCCCACCTAGGTTTTGGGGGTGCGCACCGTGAAAAACTGCATTGAGCGTACATAGCCTGACTGAATTTCTGTGTATACCACCTAGGTTTTGGGGGTACACACCGTCGATATCTGGATTGAGCGTACATAGCCAGACCCAATTGCTCTATATCCCTGTTTTGGGGGGACACTGCCTGCAAAGCTGGGTTGAGCATATATAACTGGACTGAGTTTTTTTGTATCCCTGTTTTGGGGTTACACACTGCCTGAAAAGCACTGATTTTTTCTGTATCGCTGTTTTGGGGTTACACACTGCCTGTAAAGCTGGGTTGAGCGTATATCGCTGGACTGAATGCTCCGTATCCCTGATTTGGGGAGAGCTTGACTCCTCTCTCTGCAGTATATAGCTCTGAAAAGAGCTGTTCTTTTTCTTCTTGAGTTTTTCCCTGCCTATCTGAAGCTTATCCCTATCTAGCCCTCAGCAGCACGTCTGTCCCTATGTCTGAAGGCTGGAAAATGAATCAAAGATGGCGGCCGATGTTCTTATAAATCAGAGGTCACATGTTTTCGGCAGCCAATGGGTTTTTTCAATGCCTACGTTGTCGTAGTTCCTGTCCCACCTCCCCTGCACAGTTACTGGTGTGAAAAACGCGCCAGGGAAGGTGGGAGGGGATACAAATTTTTACTGCGTTTGCCGCGTGGCATTTGATTGGAAACGAATACCTCAAACAGCTCGGTGTTCGCTCATCTCTAATTGATTATACAAGTATTTAATTAAAATAGGAATGTCATAGTGACAAGTCCTCTATAAAGATAAATTCACACATATCGTTTGAGATGTAGTTGACAACTGCATAAAAACTGTACAAACTTTGTGGCTAAGCAAGTCGCAGCCCAAAAATTCATCGGAAAAGATGATGGTAGAAATGCATCGCAGTTTTTTCAACAGCGTTTTTTGCCTGCATTTTTCCTTTGCAAATTTTTCCATATGGAAAACACCAGCCTTTCCGAAGGTATAAGTAACATGCTATGATTTAAATCTGTTGCTGTGAGAAGTGTGAAAAGGAACGCTATCAGAAGTCTTTCATCCTTGCTGCTTTTAGGCTGTATAATCAACACTGAGCTAAGCGGAGATCATTCAATACAGAGAACTGAAAAATCCTTAAGTTGTGATATTCCTTGTACTATTTTTTACCTTTATCTTTTTCTCTGTACCTACTGTCCAGTGGCGTAACTAGGAATGGCAGGGCCCCGTGGTGAACTTTTGACATGGACCCCCCACCACCACCGACGCCGAAGACCTCGACCGCCCCTCACCTACACATTCCTGCGCGCTCTTTCATGCCCCATAAGGGCTCCTTCACACAGTATTATCCCCCATAGTGGCCCCTGCACACAGTATTATCCCCCATAGTGGCCCCTGCATACAGTATTATCCCCCATAGTGGCCCCTGCACACAGTATTATCCCCCATAGTAGCCCATGCACACAGAATTATTCCCCCATAGTGGCCCCTGCACACAGTATTATCCCCAATAATGGCCCCTGCACACAGTATTATCCCACATATTAGCCCCTGCACACAGTATTATCCCCCATAGTGGCTCCTTCACACAGTATTATCCCCCATAGTGGCCCCTGCACACAGTATTATGTCTCTTATAGGCCCCTGTACACAGTATTATCCCTCATAGTGGCCCCTGCACACAGTATTATCCCACATATTGGCCCCTGCACACAGTATTATCCCCCATAGTGGCCCCTGCATACAGTATTATCCCCCATAGTGGCCCCTGCACACAGTATTATCCCCCATAGTAGCCCATGCACACAGAATTATTCCCCCATAGTGGCCCCTGCACACAGTATTATCCCCAATAATGGCCCCTGCACACAGTATTATCCCCCATAGTGGCCCCTGCATACAGTATTGTACCCCATATTTGCCCCTGCACACAGTATTATCCCCCATAGTGGCCCCTGCATACAGTATTATCCCCCATAGTGGCACCTGCACACAGTATTATCCCCCATAGTAGCCCCTGCACACAGTATTATTCCCCCATAGTGGCCCCTGCACACAGTATTATCCCCAATAATGGCCCCTGCACACAGTATTATCCCCCATAGTGGCCCCTGCACACAGTATTGTACCCCATAGTGGCCCCTGCACACAGTATTATGTCCCACTGTGGACACCCATAAACAATTATTATACTCTGTGGTCGCTTCAGGTCGCCTCATGGGAGGTGCGGCACTGGTTACACCACTGCTACTGTCACTGTAAGGGCTCGTTCAAACGTGAACAAAGGAGCGGATTTTGACAGCGGATTGCGCTTCAAAATCTGCCCCTTACAATGGTGGTCTATGCAGACCTCCGGGCTTCTTTTCTCCGCTAGCGGCGGGCTGCTGCTAGCAGAGAAAATAAGCGACATGTCCTATCTTCAGGCGGAAACCGCGGCGCGCTGGACCGTGGCTTCCGCCTAGCGGCAGCACCCTCCTGTGTCAGCTCATTCATTTGAGCCGACATAGGAGGGGAAAGCCGCGACCACGATGGTCGCGGCAGACGGGTTTTGACCAGAGAGAGACGCGGCTCGCCACGTCTCTCTCTGTGTCAAAACCCGCGCGGACCCCACAACGTGTGAACTAGCCCTAATGCCTCTACTGTGGAGCTTTTGTATTCATATTTTGTATTACTGTATTATCATGCAGCTGTAACACACTGAATCTCCCCATAGTTGGACTATTAAAGGATTATTTATTTTATCTTATGCAGATTTTTTTCCTGCAATGTGTGAATGGGATTAGCCCATTCACTTTGCGAGAACTGTAAAACGCTGCGATTTCACAATGTGGGGTCCCAGCCTTGGTGTGATTTGCAATTATTTTGCAATATGGTAGTGAATTGGATAATTTATACAGAAATAAAATTTTATATCTAAAAATGAATTCTGATGATTGGTTCAGCAATATCAGAAACTACTTCAGTAATTGTTCTGGGGCTTTTTCTTTGGGAGAGGGAAGAGGAAAAAGAGGAAATTGGGCATTTTCCTGTTCTCCCTCTCGCCATATCATTGTCAGATGCCACAAAGGGATAATCCTCTTCTGCTGAATACATTCTTTAGAAGGTTTAGAAGCTTTGGCACATTTTATATATGTTGTGTTCTGTTTTTACACGTGTATTGATCCTTTATTGAGAATCTAAAGTGTATGTTATGCTTTAATAAGGGTATATATGTAAAAAAAATATAAATCAGAAAAAAAGAGAGGTAGAAAAGAATTACAATAAATTTACTTGTACTCACATATAAGATTCTGTACTAAAAGCTAGCTAAAATGTTTATACAGATATAGATAGAGACTTTTATCTATCTATCTATCTATCTATCTATCTATCTATCTATCTCTCTATCTATCTCTCTGTCTATCTATTTATCTAGCAATTGTAACTAAATTTAACAACAATAAACTTGCGGCTAAAAATTGAGCAGATACCGACCAGTAATGTATGTCACTGACCAGTGCTCAGCACCACAGGAGGTTCACAAACATATAACCTGTGTGTTAAAAAATTAACTGTAGTGTGAAAGTCTAAAACTTTTCTAAAAATATAGAAATTTCTATCTATAATTATAGCAATTCTATCTAAATATAACAAAAAATTTATAACAAAAAAAAACCCTTGCAGCTAAAAATTGAGCAGGTAGGGGCGTGACATGGTGCTGAAGAGGACCAGATGTGTTTCACACAGGCTTTGGTGTTATATTCTTTTTTCAGCCTATTTAGGGGTTCCCACCTGGGTCCCCCCACTACTACTTACATGCGGATCTCCTGCTGAACCCGGTGGGTTTTCGAAAGTTTGTTGGTGTCTGCAAACTGCCTGAATCTGACTTCTGTGCAGCCTCTACATGTGCAGCGGCCGTCATCTTACCTGCTTCAAGTCAGCTCGTCTTTATCATCCTGTCAGCTTCTCCAAGCCAAAAACCTTCCTCCAGCATCTCCCTGTTCTGAATCAGACTCTGCAGAACCCAGCACCATCCTAGGCTGCTACCTGGCCCTCCTCCTAAGAAGTGCAAGGTGCCATTACATGTGTGCCTCCTACATCTCTCATGTGGTGAACTCTCTAGCCTGGTGATTTACTGAGCCTAATAAAACCCAAACTCTCCTCTCCTGGATACTGGGAGTCGCCTTTTGTGGATTACTGTTTGCTGTTTTTACTTTTGATGACCTCTGGTTTGCGTCTAACCTGCATATAATGTCTGATTAACATCTCAGCTATCTGTCACAACTCCCCACCTGCACCAATGGCATGATTCTGCTTACTATACTGCCCTACCACCTGCTACTTTTATAAGATGTCTACACATTCTCAAAAGCTGAAAGCTCAGAGAAGTCTTCTACTTACCATGGCACACTCTCCTCACAGTAGCACTACGTCACTCTCAACCTCTGACCCGGAACCTATGGTGGACACTATGGATACTGACTTAGACCCCACTACTCTCTTTGCAAAAATCAAATAACTGTTTTCTACTGAACTCTCTGATTTCACCAAAAAAATACAGAATTTTGGATCCAGAGTCTAGGAGGTGAAGGATAAACCGGATAAAGTTGCTGACACCCTGGAGAAGGATAAAAACCCGCCTTGATGATTCTGCTTAAAAATTTGAGACCATTGATGTTAAATTGGAATAACTTAAAAAATAGGTCTAACAGAGCCAACAGAGCTCAGAGGAGTGACAGAATTGATAACTAACCTGTGGGAGAAAGTTACAACATTGTTCTCAGCTCCCATTCAACAGGCCAACCCTACACTGCTGCACATAGACCATATTCACCAAGCATAGGGGAGGCCTAAAAACCTGAATGTACCCAGGGACATTATTCTTAAGCTTTTGAAATTTTTCACCTCTACCGGGTATGGCTCCATTTCTTCAGCTCCGAAAACTAATGCAGTGCATTAGAATCAGGGCCGGTTTTAGACAAAGTGGGGCCCTCGGCAAAATTAAAAGTGGGCCCCCAAATGTTTAAATATTGTACCTGCTACATAATCATATTGTTAATTTGATGTACTGCACTGCCTATCACTGCTGTTTACTAGAGTGTTCATAAGGTCTTTAAAGAGGACCCTTCACCTTCTGTGGCACATGCGGTGTAATACATCGCTAGAAAGCTGACAGTGCGCTGAATTCAGCTTTCCTGTTCTGAGCCCCCGGTGAAGAGCTGTCATTGCTGGTACCGTAGCTCTTCACTGTCAGAAGGGCGTTTCTGATAGTCACACAGGAACGCCATTCCTCTATAGCTCTGTACTGTGAAGGGGGCGTTGCTTACCGCCTAGCGATAATGCTGAGCAGTGAGGAACTCATCTATGGACGAGAACTATCAGGAGGGGCGGGGGGCATTCCTCCCCGGTCTCACAGTACAGAGCTATAGGCACTACTGGGAGGAAGAGCATTCCTGAGTGACTGTCAGAAACCCCCTTCTAACAATGAAGAGCTACAGTACCAGCACCGATAGCTCTTCACCTGGGGCACAGATCTAAAAAGATCAATACCATACATCATCTGATAGGTGCTGTCAGCCTGATTTTTTTTTTTATTTTTTTTTTTTTACTAATAAGAAGCCAAACCTAAAGTATACAAGAAAACAGCTACAGAAGCATTTCCTATATGATGTGCAATAAAAATAAAGAAAAAGTTACACTTCAATGGATGGAAAGTAAAATAGCAGGTAGATTAGATGAGAACTGATGAAACCAGGATAGTTTGTAGAGGAACCAGAGCCTAGTTGTAGAAGCACAGACTAGACCCAGTTCTATATACACAGAGTAGACCCAGTTCTAGATACACAGACTAGACCCAGTTCTAGATACACAGACTAGACCCGGTTCTAGATACACAGACTAGACCCAGTTCTAGATACACAGACTAGACCCAGTTCTATATACACAGACTAGACTCAGTTCTATATACACAGACTAGACCCAGTTCTAGATACACAGACTAGACCTAGTTCTAGATATACAGACTAGACCCAGTTCTAGATACACAGACTAGACACAGTTCTAGATATACCGACTAGACCCAGTTCTAGATACAGACTAGACCAAGTTCTAGATACAGACTAGACCCAGTTCTAGATACACAAACAAAACCCAGTTCTAGATACACAGACTAGACCCAGTTCTAGATATACAGACTAGACCCAGTTCTAGACACACAGTCTAGACCCAGTTCTAGATACACAGACTAGGCCCAGTTCTAGACACACAGTCTAGACCCAGTTCTAGATACACAGACTAGACCCAGTTCTGACAAGTGAGCTGATACTTCTGGTGCGGAGCTTGTAATGATATAATTCTTAGACTACACTTTCATGTATCACTGACTACAGTTATAAACGTGAGGTTCTTGGCGCACAATTTAGTAAATTATGCGAGCCCATCTGCCACGTCACGGCGACCTCATTCAGATGGGTCCCTACACTAAGACTTTACTTCTAGAATAAATGCTGACCCCCACCCTCTATACACCCCAGAGATCAAGTTTTTATAAACTGCCCTGTAACAGTGAGTCTATAAGAAGGTGATCTCCTTCCCTATATGTAAAGTGTTAGTATAGGGACCCATCATAATAAGGCCACTAAGTGGTTGATGGGATCAAACATGTCATGCAGAATTTCTGCTCTAACATCTCTATGGCTAAAACATAGTAATATATGATAGAATACTAGTAATAGTAATGTAATATAACATCTGTCTATTCAATTTGTTTAAATATACACCTTACACTTACTGTATATAGAGATATATTACATAAGTGGTACAACTTAAAACAGGTATATATACGGTATATAATTATAGAAATATATACATGCAATACACACCTTACACATACTGTATATGGACAAATGGCAAAATGAAAGAAAGCACTACAAGATATTGTGAAAATATCTGTACTGAGCCCATTCACCCATCATGTAGTGCGACCTTTGTAATAGTCAGTAAGTAGTATCCACTTATGTAATGTACACGAACTGTGTATGTATACATCCTAATTAGTGTACATATATATATATATATATATATATATATATATATATATATATATATACACACACACACACTGGACAAAACATATATAAAATACAGACATCTGCACAAATTGTATATACAAATAAGTAAAATAGATATAGACACGTCATATATAATTAGCACACACACCTTTACCTATATTGTTTACATAGATTTCTATAAGTATTATCATATTAAATGGGATATACTACAGTATTTATCTTCTATTCATAGGAGAGAGGATATATTACACATCCTAAGGGTCCTTTCACACGGAGTAATGTGCCGCGTGATGTGGCACGTATACGGCGTGAAAGACTTTGCGCACCGTAAAAGCTCCCATTAATTTCAATTGGAGGCTGGATCGTATACACCGCGTTATTTTGTGGCCTCAGCTCTCCGTTTACCTCCCCTCCTCTCCTTTGTTTTTCCTCCTCCAACCTTCTCCTCCGCTGAACCCTTCTTGCCTCCTACACTAACCCCCCACCACTACTCTCCTCCCAGTAATCTACTATAGGATACTAATGATAATAATGTACTATAATGGATTACAGATATATGTATTCTATGTAATTAACTATATGTTTAAATATACACAACTTACACTTACAGTATATAGTATATAATGCTTAAGTGACAAGTATGTAACTACAGATATATGTACATGCAGTACATGGCTTACTTTAATGGGATTTACAACTCTCTCTCTCTCTATACATTTAGTACAAGCATCTATAAATAGACTGTTTACATAGATACCTATAGGTATTATAGTATTAGGTAGGTCTCCCTTATCTACCCCTACCTCCTCTACCCCTCTGTGCCTCTCGCCTCTCTTCTCTTCGTCTCCGCACCTCATGCCTCTCCTCTACCGAGCCTGCCTCCTCTACAACTCTGCTCTTCTCTCCTCTACCCCCTTTACCTCACCCCTCTATTTTCATTACATTACCCCTCTGCACTTGCATCTCTCTCCTCCACCTATTCCTCGTCTTGTGCCACTCTGAGCTACCCTGCCGAACTTCGCCCCTTTCTCCTCTACCAATTTGCACCACTTTCCTCTTTTCTTCTCTGTATCTTTTGCCTTCTGCCTCTCATCTCTATTCACCACCTCCTACTTCTAACCCTTCTTGCCTCTCTCTGTCTCTGGGCTCCTCATGCCTCTTGTCTATGTCTCTCTGTTATTTATGCTTCTTTCCTCTTTCCTCTACCCCTCCATCTCTGCGCCTCTCTTCTCTCTGTTACCTCTACCAGCACCTTCCTCTCTATTCCTCAGTACCTTTCAACTTTCTATCTATCCTACCCCAACAGCTTTCTCTCTTGTACCCGTCACACCTCCTGCCTCTGCCTCTCTTACCACTCACCTCTCTGCACCTCTTTCCTCCCTCATCTATCTCTCCAGGCCTCACATCTCTCTCCTCTCTCCCTCTAGGCCTCACATCTCTCTCCTCTCTCCCTCCCGGCCTCACACCTCTCTCCCTCCAGGCCTTACATCTCTCTGCTTTCTCCCTCTAGGCCTCACATCTCTCTCCTTCCAGGCCTCACACCTCTCTCCCTCCAGGCCTCACATCTCTCTCCTCTCTTCCTCCAGGCCTCACATCCCTCTCCTCTCTCCCTCTAGGCCTCACATCTCTCTCCTCTCTCCCTCCAGGCCTCACACCTCTCTCCTCTCTCCCTCCAGGCCTCACATCTCTCTCCTTCCAGGTCTCACATCTCTCTCCTCTCTCCCTCCAGGCCTCAAATCTCTCTCATCTCTTCCTCCAGGCCTCACATCTCTCTCCTCTCTCCCTCCGGGCCTCACAACTCTCTCCTCTCTCCCTACAGGCCTCACATCTCTCTCCCTCCAGGCCTCACACCTCTCTCTCTCCAAGCCTCACATCTCTCTCCTCTCTCCCTCTAGGCCTCACATCTCTCTCCTCTCTCCCTCTAGGCCTCACATCTCTCTCCTCTCTCCCTCCCGGCCTCACACCTCTCTCCCTCCAGGCCTTACATCTCTCTGCTTTCTCCCTCTAGGCCTCACATCTCTCTCCTTCCAGGCCTCACAACTCTCTCCCTCCAGGCCTCACATCTCTCTCCTCTCTCCCTCCAGGCCTCACATCCCTCTCCTCTCTCCCTCTAGGCCTCACATCTCTCTCCTCTCTCCCTCCAGGCCTCACACCTCTCTCCTCTCTCCCTCCAGGCCTCACATCTCTCTCCTTCCAGGTCTCACATCTCTCTCCTCTCTCCCTCCAGGCCTCAAATCTCTCTCCTCTCTTCCTCCAGGCCTCACATCTCTCTCCTCTCTCCCTCCAGGCCTCACAACTCTCTCCTCTCTCCCTCCAGGCCTCACATCTCTCTCCCTCCAGGCCTCACACCTCTCTCTCTCCAAGCCTCACATCTCATTCCTCTCTCCCTCTAGGCCTCACATCTCTCTCCTCTCTCCCTGCAGGCCTCACATCTCTCTCCTCTCTCCCTCCTGGCCTCAAATCTCTCTCCTGTCTCCCTCCAGGCCTCACATCTCTCTCCTCTCTCCCTCCAGGCCTCACATCTCTCTCCTCTCTCCCTCCACACCTCACATCTCTCTCTTCTCTCCCTCCAGGCCTCACACCTCTCTCCCTCCAGGCCTCACATCTCTCTCCTCTCTCCCTCCTGGCCTCACATCTCTCTCCTTCCAGGCCTCACATCTCTCTCCTCTCTCCCTCCAGGCCTCACATCTCTCTCCTCTCTCCCTCCAGGCCTCACATCTCTCTCCTCTCTCCCTCCAGGCCTCACAACTCTCTCCTCTCTCCCTCCAGGCCTCACATCTCTCTCCCTCCAGGCCTCACACCTCTCTCTCTCCAAGCCTCACATCTCTCTCCTCTCTCCCTCTAGGCCTCACATCTCTCTACTCTCTCCCTCCAGGCCTCACATATCTCTCCTCTCTCCCTCCAGGCCTCAGAACTCTTTCCTCTTTCCATCTAGGCCTCAAATCTCTCTCCTCTCTCCCTCCTGGCCTCACATCTCTCTCCTCTCTCCCTCCAGGCCTCACATCTCTCTCCTCTCTCCCTCCAGGACTCACAACTCTCTCCTCTCTCCCTCCAGGCCTCACATCTCTCTCCCTCCAGGCCTCACACCTCTCTCTCTCCAAGCCTCACATCTCTCTCCTCTCTCCCTCTAGGCCTCACATCTCTCTCCTCTCTCCCTCCAGGCCTCACATATCTCTCCTCTCTCCCTCCAGGCCTCAGAGCTCTCTCCTCTTTACATCTAGGCCTCAAATCTCTCTCCTCTCTCCCTCCTGGCCTCACATCTCTCTCCTCTCTCCCTCCAGGCCTCACAGCTCTCTCCCTCCAGGCCTCACATCTCTCTCCTCTCTCCCTCCTGGCCTCACATCTCTCTCCTTTCTTCCTCCAGGCCTCACATATCTCTCCTCTCTCCTTCCTGGACTCACATCTCTCTCCTTCCAGGCCTCACATCTCTCTCCTCTCTCCCTCCAGGCCTCACATCTCTCTCCTCTCTCCCTCCAGGCCTCACATCTCTCTCCTCTCTCCCTCCAGGCCTCACACCTCTCTCTCTCCAAGCCACACATCTCTCTCCTCTCTCCCTCTAGGCCTCACATCTCTCTACTCTCTCCCTCCAGGCCTCACATATCTCTCCGCTCTCACTCCAGGCCTCAGAACTCTCTCCTCTTTCCATCTAGGCCTAAAATCTCTCTCCTCTCTCCCTCCTGGCCTCACATCTCTCTCCTCTCTCCCTCCAGGCCTCACATCTCTCTCCTCTCTCCCTCCAGGACTCACAACTCTCTCCTCTCTCCCTCCAGGCCTCACATCTCTCTCCCTCCAGGCCTCACACCTCTCTCTCTCCAAGCCTCACATCTATCTCCTCTCTCCCTCTAGGCCTCACATCTCTCTCCTCTCTCCCTCCAGGCCTCACATATCTCTCCTCTCTCCCTCCAGGCCTCAGAGCTCTCTCCTCTTTACATCTAGGCCTCAAATCTCTCTCCTCTCTCCCTCCTGGCCTCACATCTCTCTCCTCTCTCCCTCCAGGCCTCACAGCTCTCTCCCTCCAGGCCTCACATCTCTCTCCTCTCTCCCTCCTGGCCTCACATCTCTCTACTTTCTTCCTCCAGGCCTCACATATCTCTCCTCTCTCCTTCCTGGACTCACATCTATCTCCTCTCTCCCTCCTGGCCTCACATCTCTCTCGGCTCTCTCCGTCCAGGCCTCACATCTCTCTCCTCTCTCCCTCCAGGTCTCACATCTCTCTCCTCTCTCCCTCCTAGCCTCACATCTCTCTCCTCTCTCCCTCCAGGCCTCACAACTCTCTTTTCTCTCCTTCCAGGCCTCACATCTCTCTCCCTCCAGGCATCACACCTCTCTCTCTCCAAGCCTCACATCTATCTCCTCTCTCCCTCCAGGCCTCACATCTCTCTCCTCTCTCCCTTCAGGCCTCACAACTCTCTTCTCTCTCCCTCCAGGCCTCACATCTCTCTCCCTCCAGGTCTCACACCTCTCTCTTTCCAAGCCTCACATATCTCTCCTCTCTCCCTCTAGGCCTCACATCTCTCTCCTCTCTCCCTCTAGGCCTCACATCTCTCTCCTCTCTCCCTCCAGGCCTCACACCTCTCTCCCTTTAGGCCTCACATCTATCTCCTCTCTCCCTCCTGGTCTCACATCTCTCTCCCTCTACGCCTCACTTCTCTCTCCTCTCTCCCCCCAGGCCTCACATCCCTCTCCCTCCAGGCCTCACATCTCTCTCCTCCAGGCCTCACATCTCTCTCCTCTCTCCCTCCAGGCCTCACATCTCTCTCCTCTCTCCCTCCAGGCCTCACAACTCTCTCCTCTCTCCCTCCAGGCCTCACATCTCTCTCCCTCCAGGCCTCACACCTCTCTCTCTCCAAGCCACACATCTCTCTCCTCTCTCCCTCTAGGCCTCACATCTCTCTACTCTCTCCCTCCAGGCCTCACATATCTCTCCGCTCTCACTCCAGGCCTCAGAACTCTCTCCTCTTTCCATCTAGGCCTCAAATCTCTCTCCTCTCTCCCTCCTGGCCTCACATCTCTCTCCTCTCTCCCTCCAGGCCTCACATCTCTCTCCTCTCTCCCTCCAGGACTCACAACTCTCTCCTCTCTCCCTCCAGGCCTCACATCTCTCTCCCTCCAGGCCTCACACCTCTCTCTCTCCAAGCCTCACATCTATCTCCTCTCTCCCTCTAGGCCTCACATCTCTCTCCTCTCTCCCTCCAGGCCTCACATATCTCTCCTCTCTCCCTCCAGGCCTCAGAGCTCTCTCCTCTTTACATCTAGGCCTCAAATCTCTCTCCTCTCTCCCTCCTGGCCTCACATCTCTCTCCTCTCTCCCTCCAGGCCTCACAGCTCTCTCCCTCCAGGCCTCACATCTCTCTCCTCTCTCCCTCCTGGCCTCACATCTCTCTACTTTCTTCCTCCAGGCCTCACATATCTCTCCTCTCTCCTTCCTGGACTCACATCTATCTCCTCTCTCCCTCCTGGCCTCACATCTCTCTCCCTCTACGCCTCACATCTCTCTCGGCTCTCTCCGTCCAGGCCTCACATCTCTCTCCTCTCTCCCTCCAGGCCTCACATCTCTCTCCTCTCTCCCTCCTAGCCTCACATCTCTCTCCTCTCTCCCTCCAGGCCTCACAACTCTCTTCTCTCTCCTTCCAGGCCTCACATCTCTCTCCCTCCAGGCATCACACCTCTCTCTCTCCAAGCCTCACATCTATCTCCTCTCTCCCTCCAGGCCTCACATCTCTCTCCTCTCTCCCTTCAGGCCTCACAACTCTCTTCTCTCTCCCTCCAGGCCTCACATCTCTCTCCCTCCAGGCCTCACACCTCTCTCTTTCCAAGCCTCACATATCTCTCCTCTCTCCCTCTAGGCCTCACATCTCTCTCCTCTCTCCCTCTAGGCCTCACATCAATCTCCTCTCTCCCTCCAGGCCTCACACCTCTCTCCCTTTAGGCCTCACATCTATCTCCTCTCTCCCTCCTGGTCTCACATCTCTCTCCCTCTACGCCTCACTTCTCTCTCCTCTCTCCCCCCAGGCCTCACATCCCTCTCCCTCCAGGCCTCACATCTCTCTCCTCCAGGCCTCACATCTCTCTCCTCTCTCCCTCCAGGCCTCACATCTCTCTCCTCTCTCCCTCCTGGCCTCACATCTCTCTCCCTCTACGCCTCACTTCTCTCTCCTCTCTCCCCCCAGGCCTCACATCCCTCTCCCTCCTGGCCTCACATCTCTCTCCTCTCTACCTCCAGGCCTTACATATCTTTCCTTTCAGGTCTCACATCTCTCTCTTCTCTCCCTCCAGGCCTCAAATCTCTCTCCTCTCTTCCTCCAGGCCTCACATCTCTCTCCTCTCTCCCTCCAGGCCTCACAACTCTCTCCTCTCTCCCTCCAGGCCTCACATCTCTCTCCCTCCAGGCCTCACACCTCTCTCTCTCCAAGCCTCACATTTCTCTCCTCTCTCCCTCTAGGCCTCACATCTCTCTCCTCTCTCCCTGCAGGCCTCACATCTCTCTCCCTCCTGGCCTCAAATCTCTCTCCTGTCTCCCTCCAGGCCTCACATCTCTCTCCTCTCTCCCTCCAGGCCTCACATCTCTCTCCTCTCTCCCTCCACACCTCACATCTCTCTCTTCTCTCCCTCCAGGCCTCACACCTCTCTCCCTCCAGGCCTCACATCTCTCTCCTCTCTCCCTCCTGGCCTCACATCTCTCTCCTTCCAGGCCTCACATCTCTCTCCTCTCTCCCTCCAGGCCTCACATCTCTCTCCTCTCTCCCTCCAGGCCTCACATCTCTCTCCTCTCCCCTCCAGGCCTCACAACTCTCTCCTCTCTCCCTCCAGGCCTCACATCTCTCTCCCTCCAGGCCTCACACCTCTCTCTCTCCAAGCCTCACATCTCTCTCCTCTCTCCCTCTAGGCCTCACATCTCTCTCCTCTCTCCCTCCAGGCCTCACATATCTCTCCTCTCTCCCTCCAGGCCTCAGAACTCTCTCCTCTTTCCATCTAGGCCTCAAATCTCTCTCCTCTCTCCCTCCTGGCCTCACATCTCTCTCCTCTCTCCCTCTAGGCCTCACAGCTCTCTCCCTCCAGGCCTCACATCTCTCTCCTTTCTTCCTCCAGGCCTCACATATCTCTCCTCTCTCCTTCCTGGACTCACATCTATCTCCTCTCTCCCTCCTGGCCTCACATCTCTCTCCCTCTACGCCTCACATCTCTCTCCTCTCTCCGTCCACGCCTCACATCTCTCTCCTCTCTCCCTCCAGGCCTCACATCTATCTCCTCTCTCCCTCCAGGCCTCACATCTCTCTCCTCTCTCCCTCCAGGCCCCACAACTCTCTTCTCTCTCCCTCCAGGCCTCACATCTCTCTCCCTCCAGGCCTCACACCTCTCTCTCTCCAAGCCTCACATATCTCTCCTCTCTCCCTCTAGGCCTCACATCTCTCTCCTCTCTCCCTCCAGGCCTCACATCTCTCTCCTCTCTCCCTCCAGGCCTCACACCTCTCTCCCTTTAGGCCTCACATCTATCTCCTCTCACCCTCCTGGCCTCACATCTCTCCCCTCTCTACGTCTCACTTCTCTCTCCTCTCTCCCCCCAGGCCTCACATCCCTCTCCCTCCAGGCCTCACATCTCTCTCCTCTCTCCCTCCAGGCCTCACATCTATCTCCTCTCTCCCTCCAGGCCTCACATCTCTCTCCTCTCTCCCTTCAGGCCTCACAACTCTCTTCTCTCTCCCTCCAGGCCTCACATCTCTCTCCCTCCAGGCCTCACACCTCTCTCTTTCCAAGCCTCACATATCTCTCCTCTCTCCCTCTAGGCCTCACATCTCTCTCCTCTCTCCCTCCAGGCCTCACATCTCTCTCCTCTCTCCCTCCAGGCCTCACACCTCTCTCCCTTTAGGCCTCACATCTATCTCCTCTCTCCCTCCTGGCCTCACATCTCTCTCCCTCTACGCCTCACTTCTCTCTCCTCTCTCCCCCCAGGCCTCACATCCCTCTCCCTCCAGGCCTCACATCTCTCTCCTCCAGGCCTCACATCTCTCTCCTCTCTCCCTCCAGGCCTCACATCTCTATCCTCTCTCCCTCCTGGCCTCACATCTCTCTCCCTCTACGCCTCACTTCTCTCTCCTCTCTCCCCACAGGCCTCACATCCCTCTCCCTCCTGTCCTCACATCTCTCTCCTCTCTACCTCCAGGCCTTACATATCTTTCCTCTCTCCCTCTAGGCCTCACATCTCTCTACTTCCTGGCCTCTAGTCTCTCTCCTCTCTCCCTCCAGGCCTCACATCTCTCTCCTCTCTCCCTCCAGGCATCACATCTCTCTCCTATCTCCCTCCTGGCCTCTATTCTCTCTCCTCTCTCTATCTGTGACTTGCACCTCCATGCTTCTACCTCTTTGTGCTTTGCATAGTTACCCCTCCATATCTTACACCTCTTACCCTCTGTGCTTTGTGTCTCTCACCCTCCTTAAAATTATTATTATTGCACATACATAGAGATAATTTTATTTGGTACTTTGTGCATATTTGTACAGACGTTGCAGAGTTCATGATCACAGTTGGGTTGTGCCAGCACAATCCTCCTGCACTGTTATATTGCGCTGCCAGGTAATTCATATGAACTCATATTTCTTCATACCCCTTCATCTATTTTGCTCCTATCACTTCATGTATCTTGCACCCTGACCTACCCCTTCATGCCTCTTTTCTCATTGTCTATTAACCCTACTAAGTCTCAACCCTAGAATGTTCAATATACATGATACCTAAAGAAACCTAGCATATAAACCTATATGGTATCCGTATCAGTATAATAACATAAATAAGAACAAATTAATTCTAACCCAAAAATAATTTTATTAATATTACAAGTATTGAAAAAGGAAAAACAAAACAGTTAAAAACAAAAGAAAGTTGAATCGAAAGATGATTGGAAATCGCAGTGTCACATGTAAAATATGATAAACAGCACATGTATGACAGTGCTGTCAATATATAATGCACAATACCTAGACAGATATAGACATATTTAGAACAAATGTAATTTGGGTGACAAAAGTAGTCATTCATGTATATGAGAACACCCAGCAAAACAAGAGTTAAATATGATGAAAGGTAAGTACTAAACAAATGTAAGTAGCATCATATAGTAAGGAAAGTCTTTAAAAAGTGCAACAAAAATATACCATATACATGTGAAGGGAATCAAAACCTGTCCAAATAGCGTGACTATGTACAAAATAACTCCTAATAGAGCGTGCGTACCACTGCGACCTCTACCCAGAGCCCCATTCTCACTGACTACTCTACTCTGTGCATCTACCCCTCATGCCTCTGCCACTCTTACCTTTCACCTCTACCCCTCTGTCTTCGTTCTTCTCTCCAGACCTCAGATCTCTCTACTCCACTCCTCCGTGCCTTTCGTCTCTCTCTCTATTACCTTTCTGGCCCTCTAGGTTCCCTCCTCTATCTATGTATGACTCGCGCCTTGTGTCTCTACGAGAGATGAGTGAACACTGTTCGGATCAGCCGTTCCGAACAGCACACTCCCATAGAAATGAATGGAAGCAGCTGGCACGGCGACCGGCCGCTGGCAAAGTGTACGTGCCAGGTGCTTCCATTCATTTCTATGGGAGCGTGCTGTTCGGAACGGCTGATCTGAACAGTGTTCGCTCAACTCTAGTCCCTACCCCTCCATGCTTCTACCTCTTTGTGCCTCGCTTATTTACCCCTCCGTGTGTTGTATCTCTATCACTCTGTGTTTCCAGCTTTCCATATCTAGAGTATACACAGTCCTTACACATACTGACCGTGGAGATGTTACATGACAGATACGACTTTTACAGATACATCTAAATACATAGATACATACAGAAAGACATGGATATATGTTTGTATGGAAACATATATATAATATACAAACATTACACATACTGTCTATACATACACTATTTATAGACATACAATAGTGGACAATACATACAGGGTACCTTCACCTCTGACGTATTCTTTGTACTGTGTAGAAACAAGTATAAACCAAGTAAGGTATCTACAAAGAGGTGTATGGTAGAAGTAATAGTGGGCATACATATGTTCTGTATCCATAGAGGGCCAGCATTGACTATAATGTCCTCTGGTGGGCCCGGGGACCCCCGTCTGTCACTTTATCACATATTACAGATATATAAAGTAAGATAATAGGGGATAATAGGGGATAATAAGCATTTCTATCAGGGCCAGGTGTATGGAGGGGCCAGGTAGGATCAGTTATATGGACCTAATAGAATAGTGTCTGTACAATAGAAGTCACTGGCACAATAACAATATACATTGCTCTTTTTTATTAGGAGACAATTAACCAATTAACCAGAAGATCTTCTCGTCCAGTGAAGTCCATCATGTTAAGTCATGCAGCATTGAGATACTGTATATATATGACAGAATTGATATATTTAGTTTTTTTCCCCCCATAAACCTAAATATGAGTCATGTATGGAGCCTATGTAAGCACATTGTTCTACATCTGATGTAATGTGATGATCTCCCACCAGCTTATACTGTAGCTCATACATTTGTCCTGGCCATACTGTCGCCTCTTTCCTACCTTTAAGGGAACCCCACAGGGAGCTGGGGGATGGGAGAGAAGCTACAAGTGTCCCATTGCACATGAAATAGGATTAAAAATGACTGGAGACATTAATGTAAATGTTTCCTATTTCCTATAAACAGGGAGAAGCTCATGTGAAGAGAGACTAATACTGGTCAGTTACTCACAGTCGCCCCCTAGTGTTACCTGTAATACAGTCTGTGTAATGATCAGTCATGTCAGAAGATCTTCAGTATTAGATCCCGGTCACTTACCAAAGTCCTGCCGTCTGCAGAGCGCTCACGTGGACGTCTTCTCTCATCTAATAACTGACAGCAGATAACTGATTTTTCAACTTCCTGTCCTGCAATCCTATTGGTTGTGGCTGTGGTTACCATGGTGACATATGATGCAGGCTGAGGAGTTAACCCTTTAAGTACCAATACTGTTTCAGCACTAAGGCCTTTTTATCTGTCTATAGACATTGCTGTGTGAGATCTTGTTTATTGCAGGATAAGACACATATTACGAACTCATTCACTTGTATTAACTCTTGAAGGAGCTGAATGTGAAACACCAATTCCGCTACTGATTTTGTATTTTACATTGTTTGCTCCATTCGCTATGTTTATTCATTTTATTCAATGGCTCAGTACAATTAAATTGATAATCAATATGTATAGATTATTTTTGTTTTTGCAACGTAATAACCCATCTCATAGAAAAAATAAAGTTTTATGTCACCAAAAGAGTCATACATTTTTGTAGGGCAATTTATATTATTTAATCTAACCATTCTGCAGTAGATATTATTATTATTATTATTATTATTGAATGGCTTTTAGTTTTGGGGTTGAAGAAAGGGGGGGTGGGGAGGAATTCCATTTTTTTTTTTTGCAAAGGTGTATATAACATGTTAAAGGGATGTTCCCACGTCGCATACTTACCAGTCTTCGATGCTGTAAATTCTTCTTTCTTCCGGCTTTGTTGCGTCATTGGTGGGCGGGGTGACATATGCAAAGCCAGCGGCGGCCAACGCCGCTTCTATGCCGCTGGCCCTGAGTGTGCGCCCCTGATGCAGCTAGGCATCGGACGTACAGCCTTCACAATGCAATTTAGACCCGGCATCCGCTGTAATAGAGAAGCGGATACCGGTGAGTGTTAGACGCCAGCACAGACCAGATAAGTCAAGGGATGTGTCCACAGAGAAATGGATAAAGTAAGATAGTGGACAAACAAAGCAGTTTTGCTGAAGCAATGTATTTAGGAAAAGTCTTACATTCACATTATCAAACAGTATAGATAGGATCCTTGTGATGGGACAACCCCTTTAACTTTCTTATGTGGGTCTTGATGAAAGTAGCTTTTCTAGTTTTACAAGTAAATTCCTCTTATGTATAAGAATATATAAATTATTGCAAATTTTTTAATAAAGTTTTTTACCATTTATACATTTTTTCCCAGTATGACACTTTACAATGTGGTCTTCTGATCAGTAATCTATTGCCTTTCTCTATAGTCATTATTAATGCCAGCTCCCGTGACCCCTTCACTGTCTATACGCACACTAAATCAATTCAGGCAATAGTCAACTTGGAGTACAGTCATGGCCTAAAGTTTGTTTGTCCGGGGTGTAAGCTATTAGCAGGAAGTTGTTGGGTGGGCCCCCAGGACATCTACCACTGGTGGGCCCAAGGCCTTTCAGTCTGAGAGTGTCAGATAGTGTACCCGCTTTGCCGCTTAACCCATTTGGTGTTGGGCCAATCCCAAGTGCATTATCTAAGTAGCCTTCCCAGTCTTCATCCTTTTACCCCCTATGGAGATATGATCTTTGGCACACAGGAAGGCTCTCAGGTTGCTACCTCTTGAAGTCGTGCTGGTGTAAATGGCAGCTGACCAGGGACTAGACAGACTGCAGACCAAAGCACCAGGGACACTGTGCTCACAAGTGCTACCGCTCTTCCCTGCGTCAATGACATCACATTCGTTGGTCACATGGCACAACAGCAACTAAGTCTCATGCAAGTGCATGGGTGTGAGCCACAATACCAAACACAGCCCTTAAAATATGTATCAAACTATTCTTAGTAGTTACTGACAAGTCAAATGCTGTGGCCTCTTCAACCAGCTGATCTGTGGGGGTCCCGAATGTTGGATCCCCACCAATCACATAGATCCTCAATATATAAGTCCCAGAAATCTCATTTTGGATAAGCTTCGGAAATACTGATAGTATAAAGAAGCTCTTATACTTCTCTCTTCTACTTTACCCACTCCTGGCTGGAATAAAGAAAGCAGCTTTTCCAGAAAGTGGGGCTTTAGCCTTATACTGTAACCACTAATCCAGACCAGACAAAAAAAAAGTCTCCAAGATCAATTTTTATAAGATTCCAAGATTTAGTTAATGGTAAAAAACAAAGAACAGCACCGAGCTGCGATAGTGAAGTACCGTGTGGTAAATGGAATTGGGTGGTAAGAATACTTCTCACCTTTGAGGGTTGTATGAACAACCAATTTGTTAGGCTTTTGAACCACTTAGGGGGGGGTTCAACCCCAGGTGTTGAGACAGCAGGATCCGTACCACCCTTGGTGTCAACCTCCACCCCAGCTATGAGCTGGAAACGCTGTAACACTGGCGTGGGGAGATGTCAGCAGGCTGTGCTGAAGCTCATCAGCTTGGGGGACAGACAGCATACTGCCTCTGAGGTGAGGGATGCTTTCCTGGATGATATGGCAATATGGTTTTCCCTGCTACACCTGGGCCCAGGCATGTTTGTGTATGTGATAATGGCCGGAACCTGGTAGCAGATCTGGATCGACCAAAAATTAGATTGAGCTCATGTAGCGTGACTGAATTGCTGTGTATCACACTTAGCTTCGGGGGGATATAGCATTAAAAACAGGTTTGACCATACATGGCCTGACTGAATGAACGACTGTCTCCCACTTAGCATTGGGGGGTACAGCATGTGGAAAGCTGGATGTCGTGTATATAGACTGACTGAATTGCTGTGTATCCCACTTAGCTTCTGGGGGTAGACCCTTAAAAATTGGATTGAGCTGATATAGCCTGATTGAATTGATGTGTCTCCCACTTAGCTTTGGGGGGCAGACCCTTAAAAATTGGATTCAGCGTACATAGCCTGACTGAATTTCTGTGTCTCCCACCTAGGTTTTGGGGGTGCGCACCGTGAAAAACTGCATTGAGCGTACATAGCCTGACTGAATTTCTGTGTATACCACCTAGGTTTTGGGGGTACACACCGTCGATATCTGGATTGAGCGTACATAGCCAGACCCAATTGCTCTATATCCCTGTTTTGGGGGGACACTGCCTGCAAAGCTGGGTTGAGCATATATAACTGGACTGAGTTTTTTTGTATCCCTGTTTTGGGGTTACACACTGCCTGAAAAGCACTGATTTTTTCTGTATCGCTGTTTTGGGGTTACACACTGCCTGTAAAGCTGGGTTGAGCGTATATCGCTGGACTGAATGCTCCGTATCCCTGATTTGGGGAGAGCTTGACTCCTCTCTCTGCAGTATATAGCTCTGAAAAGAGCTGTTCTTTTTCTTCTTGAGTTTTTCCCTGCCTATCTGAAGCTTATCCCTATCTAGCCCTCAGCAGCACGTCTGTCCCTATGTCTGAAGGCTGGAAAATGAATCAAAGATGGCGGCCGATGTTCTTATAAATCAGAGGTCACATGTTTTCGGCAGCCAATGGGTTTTTTCAATGCCTACGTTGTCGTAGTTCCTGTCCCACCTCCCCTGCACAGTTACTGGTGTGAAAAACGCGCCAGGGAAGGTGGGAGGGGATACAAATTTTTACTGCGTTTGCCGCGTGGCATTTGATTGGAAACGAATACCTCAAACAGCTCGGTGTTCGCTCATCTCTAATTGATTATACAAGTATTTAATTAAAATAGGAATGTCATAGTGACAAGTCCTCTATAAAGATAAATTCACACATATCGTTTGAGATGTAGTTGACAACTGCATAAAAACTGTACAAACTTTGTGGCTAAGCAAGTCGCAGCCCAAAAATTCATCGGAAAAGATGATGGTAGAAATGCATCGCAGTTTTTTCAACAGCGTTTTTTGCCTGCATTTTTCCTTTGCAAATTTTTCCATATGGAAAACACCAGCCTTTCCGAAGGTATAAGTAACATGCTATGATTTAAATCTGTTGCTGTGAGAAGTGTGAAAAGGAACGCTATCAGAAGTCTTTCATCCTTGCTGCTTTTAGGCTGTATAATCAACACTGAGCTAAGCGGAGATCATTCAATACAGAGAACTGAAAAATCCTTAAGTTGTGATATTCCTTGTACTATTTTTTACCTTTATCTTTTTCTCTGTACCTACTGTCCAGTGGCGTAACTAGGAATGGCAGGGCCCCGTGGTGAACTTTTGACATGGACCCCCCACCACCACCGACGCCGAAGACCTCGACCGCCCCTCACCTACACATTCCTGCGCGCTCTTTCATGCCCCATAAGGGCTCCTTCACACAGTATTATCCCCCATAGTGGCCCCTGCACACAGTATTATCCCCCATAGTGGCCCCTGCATACAGTATTATCCCCCATAGTGGCCCCTGCACACAGTATTATCCCCCATAGTAGCCCATGCACACAGAATTATTCCCCCATAGTGGCCCCTGCACACAGTATTATCCCCAATAATGGCCCCTGCACACAGTATTATCCCACATATTAGCCCCTGCACACAGTATTATCCCCCATAGTGGCTCCTTCACACAGTATTATCCCCCATAGTGGCCCCTGCACACAGTATTATGTCTCTTATAGGCCCCTGTACACAGTATTATCCCTCATAGTGGCCCCTGCACACAGTATTATCCCACATATTGGCCCCTGCACACAGTATTATCCCCCATAGTAGCCCATGCACACAGAATTATTCCCCCATAGTGGCCCCTGCACACAGTATTATCCCCCATAGTGGCCCCTGCACACAGTATTATCCCACATATTGGCCCCTGCACACAGTATTATCCCCCATAGTGGCTCCTTCACACAGTATTATCCCCCATAGTGGCCCCTGCACACAGTATTATGTCTCTTATAGGCCCCTGTACACAGTATTATCCCTCATAGTGGCCCCTGCACACAGTATTATCCCACATATTGGCCCCTGCACACAGTATTATCCCCCATAGTGGCCCCTGCATACAGTATTATCCCCCATAGTGGCCCCTGCACACAGTATTATCCCCCATAGTAGCCCATGCACACAGAATTATTCCCCCATAGTGGCCCCTGCACACAGTATTATCCCCAATAATGGCCCCTGCACACAGTATTATCCCCCATAGTGGCCCCTGCATACAGTATTGTACCCCATATTTGCCCCTGCACACAGTATTATCCCCCATAGTGGCCCCTGCATACAGTATTATCCCCCATAGTGGCACCTGCACACAGTATTATCCCCCATAGTAGCCCCTGCACACAGTATTATTCCCCCATAGTGGCCCCTGCACACAGTATTATCCCCAATAATGGCCCCTGCACACAGTATTATCCCCCATAGTGGCCCCTGCACACAGTATTGTACCCCATAGTGGCCCCTGCACACAGTATTATGTCCCACTGTGGACACCCATAAACAATTATTATACTCTGTGGTCGCTTCAGGTCGCCTCATGGGAGGTGCGGCACTGGTTACACCACTGCTACTGTCACTGTAAGGGCTCGTTCAAACGTGAACAAAGGAGCGGATTTTGACAGCGGATTGCGCTTCAAAATCTGCCCCTTACAATGGTGGTCTATGCAGACCTCCGGGCTTCTTTTCTCCGCTAGCGGCGGGCTGCTGCTAGCAGAGAAAATAAGCGACATGTCCTATCTTCAGGCGGAAACCGCGGCGCGCTGGACCGTGGCTTCCGCCTAGCGGCAGCACCCTCCTGTGTCAGCTCATTCATTTGAGCCGACATAGGAGGGGAAAGCCGCGACCACGATGGTCGCGGCAGACGGGTTTTGACCAGAGAGAGACGCGGCTCGCCACGTCTCTCTCTGTGTCAAAACCCGCGCGGACCCCACAACGTGTGAACTAGCCCTAATGCCTCTACTGTGGAGCTTTTGTATTCATATTTTGTATTACTGTATTATCATGCAGCTGTAACACACTGAATCTCCCCATAGTTGGACTATTAAAGGATTATTTATTTTATCTTATGCAGATTTTTTTCCTGCAATGTGTGAATGGGATTAGCCCATTCACTTTGCGAGAACTGTAAAACGCTGCGATTTCACAATGTGGGGTCCCAGCCTTGGTGTGATTTGCAATTATTTTGCAATATGGTAGTGAATTGGATAATTTATACAGAAATAAAATTTTATATCTAAAAATGAATTCTGATGATTGGTTCAGCAATATCAGAAACTACTTCAGTAATTGTTCTGGGGCTTTTTCTTTGGGAGAGGGAAGAGGAAAAAGAGGAAATTGGGCATTTTCCTGTTCTCCCTCTCGCCATATCATTGTCAGATGCCACAAAGGGATAATCCTCTTCTGCTGAATACATTCTTTAGAAGGTTTAGAAGCTTTGGCACATTTTATATATGTTGTGTTCTGTTTTTACACGTGTATTGATCCTTTATTGAGAATCTAAAGTGTATGTTATGCTTTAATAAGGGTATATATGTAAAAAAAATATAAATCAGAAAAAAAGAGAGGTAGAAAAGAATTACAATAAATTTACTTGTACTCACATATAAGATTCTGTACTAAAAGCTAGCTAAAATGTTTATACAGATATAGATAGAGACTTTTATCTATCTATCTATCTATCTATCTATCTCTCTATCTATCTCTCTGTCTATCTATTTATCTAGCAATTGTAACTAAATTTAACAACAATAAACTTGCGGCTAAAAATTGAGCAGATACCGACCAGTAATGTATGTCACTGACCAGTGCTCAGCACCACAGGAGGTTCACAAACATATAACCTGTGTGTTAAAAAATTAACTGTAGTGTGAAAGTCTAAAACTTTTCTAAAAATATAGAAATTTCTATCTATAATTATAGCAATTCTATCTAAATATAACAAAAAATTTATAACAAAAAAAAACCCTTGCAGCTAAAAATTGAGCAGGTAGGGGCGTGACATGGTGCTGAAGAGGACCAGATGTGTTTCACACAGGCTTTGGTGTTATATTCTTTTTTCAGCCTATTTAGGGGTTCCCACCTGGGTCCCCCCACTACTACTTACATGAGGATCTCCTGCTGAACCCGGTGGGTTTTCGAAAGTTTGTTGGTGTCTGCAAACTGCCTGAATCTGACTTCTGTGCAGCCTCTACATGTGCAGCGGCCGTCATCTTACCTGCTTCAAGTCAGCTCGTCTTTATCATCCTGTCAGCTTCTCCAAGCCAAAAACCTTCCTCCAGCATCTCCCTGTTCTGAATCAGACTCTGCAGAACCCAGCACCATCCTAGGCTGCTACCTGGCCCTCCTCCTAAGAAGTGCAAGGTGCCATTACATGTGTGCCTCCTACATCTCTCATGTGGTGAACTCTCTAGCCTGGTGATTTACTGAGCCTAATAAAACCCAAACTCTCCTCTCCTGGATACTGGGAGTCGCCTTTTGTGGATTACTGTTTGCTGTTTTTACTTTTGATGACCTCTGGTTTGCGTCTAACCTGCATATAATGTCTGATTAACATCTCAGCTATCTGTCACAACTCCCCACCTGCACCAATGGCATGATTCTGCTTACTATACTGCCCTACCACCTGCTACTTTTATAAGATGTCTACACATTCTCAAAAGCTGAAAGCTCAGAGAAGTCTTCTACTTACCATGGCACACTCTCCTCACAGTAGCACTACGTCACTCTCAACCTCTGACCCGGAACCTATGGTGGACACTATGGATACTGACTTAGACCCCACTACTCTCTTTGCAAAAATCAAATAACTGTTTTCTACTGAACTCTCTGATTTCACCAAAAAAATACAGAATTTTGGATCCAGAGTCTAGGAGGTGAAGGATAAACCGGATAAAGTTGCTGACACCCTGGAGAAGGATAAAAACCCGCCTTGATGATTCTGCTTAAAAATTTGAGACCATTGATGTTAAATTGGAATAACTTAAAAAATAGGTCTAACAGAGCCAACAGAGCTCAGAGGAGTGACAGAATTGATAACTAACCTGTGGGAGAAAGTTACAACATTGTTCTCAGCTCCCATTCAACAGGCCAACCCTACACTGCTGCACATAGACCATATTCACCAAGCATAGGGGAGGCCTAAAAACCTGAATGTACCCAGGGACATTATTCTTAAGCTTTTGAAATTTTTCACCTCTACCGGGTATGGCTCCATTTCTTCAGCTCCGAAAACTAATGCAGTGCATTAGAATCAGGGCCGGTTTTAGACAAAGTGGGGCCCTCGGCAAAATTAAAAGTGGGCCCCCAAATGTTTAAATATTGTACCTGCTACATAATCATATTGTTAATTTGATGTACTGCACTGCCTATCACTGCTGTTTACTAGAGTGTTCATAAGGTCTTTAAAGAGGACCCTTCACCTTCTGTGGCACATGCGGTGTAATACATCGCTAGAAAGCTGACAGTGCGCTGAATTCAGCTTTCCTGTTCTGAGCCCCCGGTGAAGAGCTGTCATTGCTGGTACCGTAGCTCTTCACTGTCAGAAGGGCGTTTCTGATAGTCACACAGGAACGCCATTCCTCTATAGCTCTGTACTGTGAAGGGGGCGTTGCTTACCGCCTAGCGATAATGCTGAGCAGTGAGGAACTCATCTATGGACGAGAACTATCAGGAGGGGCGGGGGGCATTCCTCCCCGGTCTCACAGTACAGAGCTATAGGCACTACTGGGAGGAAGAGCATTCCTGAGTGACTGTCAGAAACCCCCTTCTAACAATGAAGAGCTACAGTACCAGCACCGATAGCTCTTCACCTGGGGCACAGATCTAAAAAGATCAATACCATACATCATCTGATAGGTGCTGTCAGCCTGATTTTTTTTTACTAATAAGAAGCCAAACCTAAAGTATACAAGAAAACAGCTACAGAAGCATTTCCTATATGATGTGCAATAAAAATAAAGAAAAAGTTACACTTCAATGGATGGAAAGTAAAATAGCAGGTAGATTAGATGAGAACTGATGAAACCAGGATAGTTTGTAGAGGAACCAGAGCCTAGTTGTAGAAGCACAGACTAGACCCAGTTCTATATACACAGAGTAGACCCAGTTCTAGATACACAGACTAGACCCAGTTCTAGATACACAGACTAGACCCGGTTCTAGATACACAGACTAGACCCAGTTCTAGATACACAGACTAGACCCAGTTCTATATACACAGACTAGACTCAGTTCTATATACACAGACTAGACCCAGTTCTAGATACACAGACTAGACCTAGTTCTAGATACACAGACTAGACCCAGTTCTAGATACACAGACTAGACACAGTTCTAGATATACCGACTAGACCCAGTTCTAGATACAGACTAGACCAAGTTCTAGATACAGACTAGACCCAGTTCTAGATACACAAACAAAACCCAGTTCTAGATACACAGACTAGACCCAGTTCTAGATATACAGACTAGACCCAGTTCTAGACACACAGTCTAGACCCAGTTCTAGATACACAGACTAGGCCCAGTTCTAGACACACAGTCTAGACCCAGTTCTAGATACACAGACTAGACCCAGTTCTGACAAGTGAGCTGATACTTCTGGTGCGGAGCTTGTAATGATATAATTCTTAGACTACACTTTCATGTATCACTGACTACAGTTATAAACGTGAGGTTCTTGGCGCACAATTTAGTAAATTATGCGAGCCCATCTGCCACGTCACGGCGACCTCATTCAGATGGGTCCCTACACTAAGACTTTACTTCTAGAATAAATGCTGACCCCCACCCTCTATACACCCCAGAGATCAAGTTTTTATAAACTGCCCTGTAACAGTGAGTCTATAAGAAGGTGATCTCCTTCCCTATATGTAAAGTGTTAGTATAGGGACCCATCATAATAAGGCCACTAAGTGGTTGATGGGATCAAACATGTCATGCAGAATTTCTGCTCTAACATCTCTATGGCTAAAACATAGTAATATATGATAGAATACTAGTAATAGTAATGTAATATAACATCTGTCTATTCAATTTGTTTAAATATACACCTTACACTTACTGTATATAGAGATATATTACATAAGTGGTACAACTTAAAACAGGTATATATACGGTATATAATTATAGAAATATATACATGCAATACACACCTTACACATACTGTATATGGACAAATGGCAAAATGAAAGAAAGCACTACAAGATATTGTGAAAATATCTGTACTGAGCCCATTCACCCATCATGTAGTGCGACCTTTGTAATAGTCAGTAAGTAGTATCCACTTATGTAATGTACACGAACTGTGTATGTATACATCCTAATTAGTGTACATATATATATATATATATATATATATATATATATATATATATATATATATACACACACACACACACTGGACAAAACATATATAAAATACAGACATCTGCACAAATTGTATATACAAATAAGTAAAATAGATATAGACACGTCATATATAATTAGCACACACACCTTTACCTATATTGTTTACATAGATTTCTATAAGTATTATCATATTAAATGGGATATACTACAGTATTTATCTTCTATTCATAGGAGAGAGGATATATTACACATCCTAAGGGTCCTTTCACACGGAGTAATGTGCCGCGTGATGTGGCACGTATACGGCGTGAAAGACTTTGCGCACCGTAAAAGCTCCCATTAATTTCAGTTGGAGGCTGGATCGTATACACCGCGTTATTTTGTGGCCTCAGCTCTCCGTTTACCTCCCCTCCTCTCCTTTGTTTTTCCTCCTCCAACCTTCTCCTCCGCTGAACCCTTCTTGCCTCCTACACTAACCCCCCACCACTACTCTCCTCCCAGTAATCTACTATAGGATACTAATGATAATAATGTACTATAATGGATTACAGATATATGTATTCTATGTAATTAACTATATGTTTAAATATACACAACTTACACTTACAGTATATAGTATATAATGCTTAAGTGACAAGTATGTAACTACAGATATATGTACATGCAGTACATGGCTTACTTTAATGGGATTTACAACTCTCTCTCTCTCTATACATTTAGTACAAGCATCTATAAATAGACTGTTTACATAGATACCTATAGGTATTATAGTATTAGGTAGGTCTCCCTTATCTACCCCTACCTCCTCTACCCCTCTGTGCCTCTCGCCTCTCTTCTCTTCGTCTCCGCACCTCATGCCTCTCCTCTACCGAGCCTGCCTCCTCTACAACTCTGCTCTTCTCTCCTCTACCCCCTTTACCTCACCCCTCTATTTTCATTACATTACCCCTCTGCACTTGCATCTCTCTCCTCCACCTATTCCTCGTCTTGTGCCACTCTGAGCTACCCTGCCGAACTTCGCCCCTTTCTCCTCTACCAATTTGCACCACTTTCCTCTTTTCTTCTCTGTATCTTTTGCCTTCTGCCTCTCATCTCTATTCACCACCTCCTACTTCTAACCCTTCTTGCCTCTCTCTGTCTCTGGGCTCCTCATGCCTCTTGTCTATGTCTCTCTGTTATTTATGCTTCTTTCCTCTTTCCTCTACCCCTCCATCTCTGCGCCTCTCTTCTCTCTGTTACCTCTACCAGCACCTTCCTCTCTATTCCTCAGTACCTTTCAACTTTCTATCTATCCTACCCCAACAGCTTTCTCTCTTGTACCCGTCACACCTCCTGCCTCTGCCTCTCTTACCACTCACCTCTCTGCACCTCTTTCCTCCCTCATCTATCTCTCCAGGCCTCACATCTCTCTCCTCTCTCCCTCTAGGCCTCACATCTCTCTCCTCTCTCCCTCCCGGCCTCACACCTCTCTCCCTCCAGGCCTTACATCTCTCTGCTTTCTCCCTCTAGGCCTCACATCTCTCTCCTTCCAGGCCTCACACCTCTCTCCCTCCAGGCCTCACATCTCTCTCCTCTCTTCCTCCAGGCCTCACATCCCTCTCCTCTCTCCCTCTAGGCCTCACATCTCTCTCCTCTCTCCCTCCAGGCCTCACACCTCTCTCCTCTCTCCCTCCAGGCCTCACATCTCTCTCCTTCCAGGTCTCACATCTCTCTCCTCTCTCCCTCCAGGCCTCAAATCTCTCTCATCTCTTCCTCCAGGCCTCACATCTCTCTCCTCTCTCCCTCCGGGCCTCACAACTCTCTCCTCTCTCCCTACAGGCCTCACATCTCTCTCCCTCCAGGCCTCACACCTCTCTCTCTCCAAGCCTCACATCTCTCTCCTCTCTCCCTCTAGGCCTCACATCTCTCTCCTCTCTCCCTCTAGGCCTCACATCTCTCTCCTCTCTCCCTCCCGGCCTCACACCTCTCTCCCTCCAGGCCTTACATCTCTCTGCTTTCTCCCTCTAGGCCTCACATCTCTCTCCTTCCAGGCCTCACAACTCTCTCCCTCCAGGCCTCACATCTCTCTCCTCTCTCCCTCCAGGCCTCACATCCCTCTCCTCTCTCCCTCTAGGCCTCACATCTCTCTCCTCTCTCCCTCCAGGCCTCACACCTCTCTCCTCTCTCCCTCCAGGCCTCACATCTCTCTCCTTCCAGGTCTCACATCTCTCTCCTCTCTCCCTCCAGGCCTCAAATCTCTCTCCTCTCTTCCTCCAGGCCTCACATCTCTCTCCTCTCTCCCTCCAGGCCTCACAACTCTCTCCTCTCTCCCTCCAGGCCTCACATCTCTCTCCCTCCAGGCCTCACACCTCTCTCTCTCCAAGCCTCACATCTCATTCCTCTCTCCCTCTAGGCCTCACATCTCTCTCCTCTCTCCCTGCAGGCCTCACATCTCTCTCCTCTCTCCCTCCTGGCCTCAAATCTCTCTCCTGTCTCCCTCCAGGCCTCACATCTCTCTCCTCTCTCCCTCCAGGCCTCACATCTCTCTCCTCTCTCCCTCCACACCTCACATCTCTCTCTTCTCTCCCTCCAGGCCTCACACCTCTCTCCCTCCAGGCCTCACATCTCTCTCCTCTCTCCCTCCTGGCCTCACATCTCTCTCCTTCCAGGCCTCACATCTCTCTCCTCTCTCCCTCCAGGCCTCACATCTCTCTCCTCTCTCCCTCCAGGCCTCACATCTCTCTCCTCTCTCCCTCCAGGCCTCACAACTCTCTCCTCTCTCCCTCCAGGCCTCACATCTCTCTCCCTCCAGGCCTCACACCTCTCTCTCTCCAAGCCTCACATCTCTCTCCTCTCTCCCTCTAGGCCTCACATCTCTCTACTCTCTCCCTCCAGGCCTCACATATCTCTCCTCTCTCCCTCCAGGCCTCAGAACTCTTTCCTCTTTCCATCTAGGCCTCAAATCTCTCTCCTCTCTCCCTCCTGGCCTCACATCTCTCTCCTCTCTCCCTCCAGGCCTCACATCTCTCTCCTCTCTCCCTCCAGGACTCACAACTCTCTCCTCTCTCCCTCCAGGCCTCACATCTCTCTCCCTCCAGGCCTCACACCTCTCTCTCTCCAAGCCTCACATCTCTCTCCTCTCTCCCTCTAGGCCTCACATCTCTCTCCTCTCTCCCTCCAGGCCTCACATATCTCTCCTCTCTCCCTCCAGGCCTCAGAGCTCTCTCCTCTTTACATCTAGGCCTCAAATCTCTCTCCTCTCTCCCTCCTGGCCTCACATCTCTCTCCTCTCTCCCTCCAGGCCTCACAGCTCTCTCCCTCCAGGCCTCACATCTCTCTCCTCTCTCCCTCCTGGCCTCACATCTCTCTCCTTTCTTCCTCCAGGCCTCACATATCTCTCCTCTCTCCTTCCTGGACTCACATCTCTCTCCTTCCAGGCCTCACATCTCTCTCCTCTCTCCCTCCAGGCCTCACATCTCTCTCCTCTCTCCCTCCAGGCCTCACATCTCTCTCCTCTCTCCCTCCAGGCCTCACACCTCTCTCTCTCCAAGCCACACATCTCTCTCCTCTCTCCCTCTAGGCCTCACATCTCTCTACTCTCTCCCTCCAGGCCTCACATATCTCTCCGCTCTCACTCCAGGCCTCAGAACTCTCTCCTCTTTCCATCTAGGCCTAAAATCTCTCTCCTCTCTCCCTCCTGGCCTCACATCTCTCTCCTCTCTCCCTCCAGGCCTCACATCTCTCTCCTCTCTCCCTCCAGGACTCACAACTCTCTCCTCTCTCCCTCCAGGCCTCACATCTCTCTCCCTCCAGGCCTCACACCTCTCTCTCTCCAAGCCTCACATCTATCTCCTCTCTCCCTCTAGGCCTCACATCTCTCTCCTCTCTCCCTCCAGGCCTCACATATCTCTCCTCTCTCCCTCCAGGCCTCAGAGCTCTCTCCTCTTTACATCTAGGCCTCAAATCTCTCTCCTCTCTCCCTCCTGGCCTCACATCTCTCTCCTCTCTCCCTCCAGGCCTCACAGCTCTCTCCCTCCAGGCCTCACATCTCTCTCCTCTCTCCCTCCTGGCCTCACATCTCTCTACTTTCTTCCTCCAGGCCTCACATATCTCTCCTCTCTCCTTCCTGGACTCACATCTATCTCCTCTCTCCCTCCTGGCCTCACATCTCTCTCGGCTCTCTCCGTCCAGGCCTCACATCTCTCTCCTCTCTCCCTCCAGGCCTCACATCTCTCTCCTCTCTCCCTCCTAGCCTCACATCTCTCTCCTCTCTCCCTCCAGGCCTCACAACTCTCTTTTCTCTCCTTCCAGGCCTCACATCTCTCTCCCTCCAGGCATCACACCTCTCTCTCTCCAAGCCTCACATCTATCTCCTCTCTCCCTCCAGGCCTCACATCTCTCTCCTCTCTCCCTTCAGGCCTCACAACTCTCTTCTCTCTCCCTCCAGGCCTCACATCTCTCTCCCTCCAGGTCTCACACCTCTCTCTTTCCAAGCCTCACATATCTCTCCTCTCTCCCTCTAGGCCTCACATCTCTCTCCTCTCTCCCTCTAGGCCTCACATCTCTCTCCTCTCTCCCTCCAGGCCTCACACCTCTCTCCCTTTAGGCCTCACATCTATCTCCTCTCTCCCTCCTGGTCTCACATCTCTCTCCCTCTACGCCTCACTTCTCTCTCCTCTCTCCCTCCAGGCCTCACATCCCTCTCCCTCCAGGCCTCACATCTCTCTCCTCCAGGCCTCACATCTCTCTCCTCTCTCCCTCCAGGCCTCACATCTCTCTCCTCTCTCCCTCCAGGCCTCACAACTCTCTCCTCTCTCCCTCCAGGCCTCACATCTCTCTCCCTCCAGGCCTCACACCTCTCTCTCTCCAAGCCACACATCTCTCTCCTCTCTCCCTCTAGGCCTCACATCTCTCTACTCTCTCCCTCCAGGCCTCACATATCTCTCCGCTCTCACTCCAGGCCTCAGAACTCTCTCCTCTTTCCATCTAGGCCTCAAATCTCTCTCCTCTCTCCCTCCTGGCCTCACATCTCTCTCCTCTCTCCCTCCAGGCCTCACATCTCTCTCCTCTCTCCCTCCAGGACTCACAACTCTCTCCTCTCTCCCTCCAGGCCTCACATCTCTCTCCCTCCAGGCCTCACACCTCTCTCTCTCCAAGCCTCACATCTATCTCCTCTCTCCCTCTAGGCCTCACATCTCTCTCCTCTCTCCCTCCAGGCCTCACATATCTCTCCTCTCTCCCTCCAGGCCTCAGAGCTCTCTCCTCTTTACATCTAGGCCTCAAATCTCTCTCCTCTCTCCCTCCTGGCCTCACATCTCTCTCCTCTCTCCCTCCAGGCCTCACAGCTCTCTCCCTCCAGGCCTCACATCTCTCTCCTCTCTCCCTCCTGGCCTCACATCTCTCTACTTTCTTCCTCCAGGCCTCACATATCTCTCCTCTCTCCTTCCTGGACTCACATCTATCTCCTCTCTCCCTCCTGGCCTCACATCTCTCTCCCTCTACGCCTCACATCTCTCTCGGCTCTCTCCGTCCAGGCCTCACATCTCTCTCCTCTCTCCCTCCAGGCCTCACATCTCTCTCCTCTCTCCCTCCTAGCCTCACATCTCTCTCCTCTCTCCCTCCAGGCCTCACAACTCTCTTCTCTCTCCTTCCAGGCCTCACATCTCTCTCCCTCCAGGCATCACACCTCTCTCTCTCCAAGCCTCACATCTATCTCCTCTCTCCCTCCAGGCCTCACATCTCTCTCCTCTCTCCCTTCAGGCCTCACAACTCTCTTCTCTCTCCCTCCAGGCCTCACATCTCTCTCCCTCCAGGCCTCACACCTCTCTCTTTCCAAGCCTCACATATCTCTCCTCTCTCCCTCTAGGCCTCACATCTCTCTCCTCTCTCCCTCTAGGCCTCACATCAATCTCCTCTCTCCCTCCAGGCCTCACACCTCTCTCCCTTTAGGCCTCACATCTATCTCCTCTCTCCCTCCTGGTCTCACATCTCTCTCCCTCTACGCCTCACTTCTCTCTCCTCTCTCCCCCCAGGCCTCACATCCCTCTCCCTCCAGGCCTCACATCTCTCTCCTCCAGGCCTCACATCTCTCTCCTCTCTCCCTCCAGGCCTCACATCTCTCTCCTCTCTCCCTCCTGGCCTCACATCTCTCTCCCTCTACGCCTCACTTCTCTCTCCTCTCTCCCCCCAGGCCTCACATCCCTCTCCCTCCTGGCCTCACATCTCTCTCCTCTCTACCTCCAGGCCTTACATATCTTTCCTTCCAGGTCTCACATCTCTCTCTTCTCTCCCTCCAGGCCTCAAATCTCTCTCCTCTCTTCCTCCAGGCCTCACATCTCTCTCCTCTCTCCCTCCAGGCCTCACAACTCTCTCCTCTCTCCCTCCAGGCCTCACATCTCTCTCCCTCCAGGCCTCACACCTCTCTCTCTCCAAGCCTCACATTTCTCTCCTCTCTCCCTCTAGGCCTCACATCTCTCTCCTCTCTCCCTGCAGGCCTCACATCTCTCTCCCTCCTGGCCTCAAATCTCTCTCCTGTCTCCCTCCAGGCCTCACATCTCTCTCCTCTCTCCCTCCAGGCCTCACATCTCTCTCCTCTCTCCCTCCACACCTCACATCTCTCTCTTCTCTCCCTCCAGGCCTCACACCTCTCTCCCTCCAGGCCTCACATCTCTCTCCTCTCTCCCTCCTGGCCTCACATCTCTCTCCTTCCAGGCCTCACATCTCTCTCCTCTCTCCCTCCAGGCCTCACATCTCTCTCCTCTCTCCCTCCAGGCCTCACATCTCTCTCCTCTCCCCTCCAGGCCTCACAACTCTCTCCTCTCTCCCTCCAGGCCTCACATCTCTCTCCCTCCAGGCCTCACACCTCTCTCTCTCCAAGCCTCACATCTCTCTCCTCTCTCCCTCTAGGCCTCACATCTCTCTCCTCTCTCCCTCCAGGCCTCACATATCTCTCCTCTCTCCCTCCAGGCCTCAGAACTCTCTCCTCTTTCCATCTAGGCCTCAAATCTCTCTCCTCTCTCCCTCCTGGCCTCACATCTCTCTCCTCTCTCCCTCTAGGCCTCACAGCTCTCTCCCTCCAGGCCTCACATCTCTCTCCTTTCTTCCTCCAGGCCTCACATATCTCTCCTCTCTCCTTCCTGGACTCACATCTATCTCCTCTCTCCCTCCTGGCCTCACATCTCTCTCCCTCTACGCCTCACATCTCTCTCCTCTCTCCGTCCACGCCTCACATCTCTCTCCTCTCTCCCTCCAGGCCTCACATCTATCTCCTCTCTCCCTCCAGGCCTCACATCTCTCTCCTCTCTCCCTCCAGGCCCCACAACTCTCTTCTCTCTCCCTCCAGGCCTCACATCTCTCTCCCTCCAGGCCTCACACCTCTCTCTCTCCAAGCCTCACATATCTCTCCTCTCTCCCTCTAGGCCTCACATCTCTCTCCTCTCTCCCTCCAGGCCTCACATCTCTCTCCTCTCTCCCTCCAGGCCTCACACCTCTCTCCCTTTAGGCCTCACATCTATCTCCTCTCACCCTCCTGGCCTCACATCTCTCCCCTCTCTACGTCTCACTTCTCTCTCCTCTCTCCCCCCAGGCCTCACATCCCTCTCCCTCCAGGCCTCACATCTCTCTCCTCTCTCCCTCCAGGCCTCACATCTATCTCCTCTCTCCCTCCAGGCCTCACATCTCTCTCCTCTCTCCCTTCAGGCCTCACAACTCTCTTCTCTCTCCCTCCAGGCCTCACATCTCTCTCCCTCCAGGCCTCACACCTCTCTCTTTCCAAGCCTCACATATCTCTCCTCTCTCCCTCTAGGCCTCACATCTCTCTCCTCTCTCCCTCCAGGCCTCACATCTCTCTCCTCTCTCCCTCCAGGCCTCACACCTCTCTCCCTTTAGGCCTCACATCTATCTCCTCTCTCCCTCCTGGCCTCACATCTCTCTCCCTCTACGCCTCACTTCTCTCTCCTCTCTCCCCCCAGGCCTCACATCCCTCTCCCTCCAGGCCTCACATCTCTCTCCTCCAGGCCTCACATCTCTCTCCTCTCTCCCTCCAGGCCTCACATCTCTATCCTCTCTCCCTCCTGGCCTCACATCTCTCTCCCTCTACGCCTCACTTCTCTCTCCTCTCTCCCCACAGGCCTCACATCCCTCTCCCTCCTGGCCTCACATCTCTCTCCTCTCTACCTCCAGGCCTTACATATCTTTCCTCTCTCCCTCTAGGCCTCACATCTCTCTACTTCCTGGCCTCTAGTCTCTCTCCTCTCTCCCTCCAGGCCTCACATCTCTCTCCTCTCTCCCTCCAGGCATCACATCTCTCTCCTATCTCCCTCCTGGCCTCTATTCTCTCTCCTCTCTCTATCTGTGACTTGCACCTCCATGCTTCTACCTCTTTGTGTTTTGCATAGTTACCCCTCCATATCTTACACCTCTTACCCTCTGTGCTTTGTGTCTCTCACCCTCCTTAAAATTATTATTATTGCACATACATAGAGATAATTTTATTTGGTACTTTGTGCATATTTGTACAGACGTTGCAGAGTTCATGATCACAGTTGGGTTGTGCCAGCACAATCCTCCTGCACTGTTATATTGCGCTGCCAGGTAATTCATATGAACTCATATTTCTTCATACCCCTTCATCTATTTTGCTCCTATCACTTCATGTATCTTGCACCCTGACCTACCCCTTCATGCCTCTTTTCTCATTGTCTATTAACCCTACTAAGTCTCAACCCTAGAATGTTCAATATACATGATACCTAAAGAAACCTAGCATATAAACCTATATGGTATCCGTATCAGTATAATAACATAAATAAGAACAAATTAATTCTAACCCAAAAATAATTTTATTAATATTACAAGTATTGAAAAAGGAAAAACAAAACAGTTAAAAACAAAAGAAAGTTGAATCGAAAGATGATTGGAAATCGCAGTGTCACATGTAAAATATGATAAACAGCACATGTATGACAGTGCTGTCAATATATAATGCACAATACCTAGACAGATATAGACATATTTAGAACAAATGTAATTTGGGTGACAAAAGTAGTCATTCATGTATATGAGAACACCCAGCAAAACAAGAGTTAAATATGATGAAAGGTAAGTACTAAACAAATGTAAGTAGCATCATATAGTAAGGAAAGTCTTTAAAAAGTGCAACAAAAATATACCATATACATGTGAAGGGAATCAAAACCTGTCCAAATAGCGTGACTATGTACAAAATAACTCCTAATAGAGCGTGCGTACCACTGCGACCTCTGCCCAGAGCCCCATTCTCACTGACTACTCTACTCTGTGCATCTACCCCTCATGCCTCTGCCACTCTTACCTTTCACCTCTACCCCTCTGTCTTCGTTCTTCTCTCCAGACCTCAGATCTCTCTACTCCACCCCTCCGTGCCTTTCGTCTCTCTCTCTATTACCTTTCTGGCCCTCTAGGTTCCCTCCTCTATCTATGTATGACTCGCGCCTTGTGTCTCTACGAGAGATGAGTGAACACTGTTCGGATCAGCCGTTCCGAACAGCACACTCCCATAGAAATGAATGGAAGCAGCTGGCACGGCGACCGGCCGCTGGCAAAGTGTACGTGCCAGGTGCTTCCATTCATTTCTATGGGAGCGTGCTGTTCGGAACGGCTGATCTGAACAGTGTTCGCTCAACTCTAGTCCCTACCCCTCCATGCTTCTACCTCTTTGTGCCTCGCTTATTTACCCCTCCGTGTGTTGTATCTCTATCACTCTGTGTTTCCAGCTTTCCATATCTAGAGTATACACAGTCCTTACACATACTGACCGTGGAGATGTTACATGACAGATACGACTTTTACAGATACATCTAAATACATAGATACATACAGAAAGACATGGATATATGTTTGTATGGAAACATATATATAATATACAAACATTACACATACTGTCTATACATACACTATTTATAGACATACAATAGTGGACAATACATACAGGGTACCTTCACCTCTGACGTATTCTTTGTACTGTGTAGAAACAAGTATAAACCAAGTAAGGTATCTACAAAGAGGTGTATGGTAGAAGTAATAGTGGGCATACATATGTTCTGTATCCATAGAGGGCCAGCATTGACTATAATGTCCTCTGGTGGGCCCGGGGACCCCCGTCTGTCACTTTATCACATATTACAGATATATAAAGTAAGATAATAGGGGATAATAGGGGATAATAAGCATTTCTATCAGGGCCAGGTGTATGGAGGGGCCAGGTAGGATCAGTTATATGGACCTAATAGAATAGTGTCTGTACAATAGAAGTCACTGGCACAATAACAATATACATTGCTCTTTTTTATTAGGAGACAATTAACCAATTAACCAGAAGATCTTCTAGTCCAGTGAAGTCCATCATGGTACGTCATGCAGCAGTGAGATATATATATATATGACAGAGTTGATATATTTAGTTTTTTTCCCCCCATAAACCTAAATATGAGTCATGTATGGAGCCTATGTAAGCACATTGTTCTACATCTGATGTAATGTGATGATCTCCCACCAGCTTATACTGTAGCTCATACATTTGTCCTGGCCATACTGTCGCCTCTTTCCTACCTTTAAGGGAACCCCACAGGGAGCTGGGGGATGGGAGAGAAGCTACAAGTGTCCCATTGCACATGAAATAGGATTAAAAATGACTGGAGACATTAATGTAAATGTTTCCTATTTCCTATAAACAGGGAGAAGCTCATGTGAAGAGAGACTAATACTGGTCAGTTACTCACAGTCGCCCCCTAGTGTTACCTGTAATACAGTCTGTGTAATGATCAGTCATGTCAGAAGATCTTCAGTATTAGATCCCGGTCACTTACCAAAGTCCTGCCGTCTGCAGAGCGCTCACGTGGACGTCTTCTCTCATCTAATAACTGACAGCAGATAACTGATTTTTCAACTTCCTGTCCTGCAATCCTATTGGTTGTGGCTGTGGTTACCATGGTGACATATGATGCAGGCTGAGGAGTTAACCCTTTAAGTACCAATACTGTTTCAGCACTAAGGCCTTTTTATCTGTCTATAGACATTGCTGTGTGAGATCTTGTTTATTGCAGGATAAGACACATATTACGAACTCATTCACTTGTATTAACTCTTGAAGGAGCGGAATGTGAAACACCAATTCCACTACTGATTTTGTATTTTGCATTGTTTGCTCCATTCGCTATGCTTATTCATTTTATTCAATGGCTCAGTACAATTAAATTGATAATCAATATGTATAGATTATTTTTGTTTTTGCAACGTAATAACCCATCTCATAGAAAAAATAAAGTTTTATGTCACCAAAATCTAACCATTCTGCAGTAGATATTATTATTATTGAATGGCTTTTAGTTTTGGGGTTGAAGAAAGGGGGGGGGATTCCATTTTCCCACGTCACATACTCATCAGTCTTCGATGCTGTAAATTCTTCTTTCTTCCGGCTTTGTTGCGTCATTGGTGGGCGGGGTGACATGTGCAAAGCCAGCGGTGAGAAGACATGTTGGATCCCCACCAATCACATAGATCCTCAATATATAAGTCCCAGAAACCTCATTTAGGATAAGCCTCGGAAATGCTGATAGTATAAAGAAGCTCTTATACTTCTCTCTTCTACTTTACCCACTCCTGGCTGGAATAAAGAAAGCAGCTTTTCCAGAAAGTGGGGCTTTAGCCTTATACTGTAACCACTAATCCAGACCAGGCGAAAAAAAAGTCTCCAAGATCAATTTTTATAAGATTCCAAGATATAGTTAATGGTAAAAAAAACAAAGAACAGCACCGAGCTGCGATAGTGAAGTACCGTATGGTAAATGGAATTGTGTGGTAAGAATACTTCTCACCAATTTGTTGGGCTTTTGAACCACTTGGGGGGGGGGGGGTACCACCCCAGATGTTGAGACAGCAGGGCACCCATTTTCACCTTCTTTATCAAATCTATTTTTATCTGGTTGGGAAGAGCAGGTCTTATTTTCCATCAATAATCCATTTTGCAATAGTATGGAATGGTTGGGCCGTTATATAGATGATTTATTAATTGTGTGGAAGGGAAAAACAGAGGAAGTAGTAAAGTTTGTTAATTTTTTGAACAGCAATGAATTAGGACTTACTTTTACTTATGAATATCACCCCACTACAATAAACTTTCTAGATATCACCTTGACAGGGTCAATAGAAAATAATAAAGTATTCACCACCATTTATAGAAAACCAACAGCAGGAAACAATATTTTAAAAGCAAGCAGTAATCATCCCCTTACCACTATTCAGAGCGTCCCTGTGGGAGAATTAATCCGTACTAAACGAGCTTGTAGTGACACGAATGATTTTGATATTAAAAGTCATGAAGTGATTGATAGATTAATAGATAGAGAATATCCTCATTGGATGCTTACTAGAGCTTTAGCTCAAGTTAACAAAAGAACAAGGAAGGAATTACTGTCGGATAAAAAGAAGGCTATGGATTCTCACATAAAAGAAATGTCTAGTCTCACGTTTAGTACCACATACAGTATGGAGTTTAATGAGATCATCAAAATAGTGAACAAGAATCTCTCCATATTAGAGACAGACGAGATAGCCAACAAGATCTTACAGCAGGGTGTCAGATTTGTATCTAGAAGAGGGGAAACATTAGGATGTGCCCTTGCTCCCAGTTTTTTGCACTCAGTGCAGGAAGCAGACAATTCGGAGACTTGCGGTTTTTTTTAGATGTGGTAAATTAAAGTGTCATACATGCCAATTTACTAGTGACACCAATACAATAACAAGTTTTGCATCTAATTTCGATGTAAAATATTATAAACATATGGATTGTAATAGCACTTTTGCCATTTATTGCATAAAATGCACGGAATGCAATGTAGATTATATAGGGTGCACGTCGCGCACCTTGAGAACTAGGATATTGGAACATGTGAAGATAGTGAAAAAAGCTCTTTTGAAGGGATTTCTGCAGCCTCCAAACATTTTCTCATAACACATAGAGGTTCAACTAAAACGTTCAAATTTTGGGGAATAGATAGTATTGCGGATTCCATAAGAGGTGGTGACCGTAAAAAACTATTGCATAAACGAGAAGCCCTATGGATTTATAGGTTTGACAGTCAGCAACCAAAATGTTTAAATATAAGAACAGACCTTACTTATATTTATTAACATACATATCACTTAATTTGAATTATATAGGTTGAATACAGTGTAATTCACTTGGGTACGGTGTGTTAGTTATTCGGATTTTGAAGATCTTCCCTAAAACATAATGAACACACCTTTTAAAATGTATAGTACTCTATCTAAGAAACAGGGATTTGTATTGGAGGTAGGTCGCAGGTTTCGTACCTTTATAAGTAAGGGGAAGACCTCAAGAACGTGATTGGTCTAATTAAACCATGTGGTCCTTGGCAGTAAAAACATGAATGAGAGGGGTAGAGTAAATAGTGATTGGTTGTTTTGGATCACGTGACTCGGGACCAATCAAAGAGAAGGTGTTGTGGAAAAGTATGTTCGTTGTCAAAATCAGCCCACACAGCTTCCGGGGAGAAATACAGGAATGGATAGCTCATCACAGGGATGACTATTCACGTGGTAAATTATGTACGTTTGAATTAAAGTTCATATATAAGTAGTTATATTCCTAGCTCTAGATTTTTTATTTGATTTGGAGGTTGATCTGATTATCGGTATTAGTTATTGAGGGATTAGGAAGTTAACAGTTAGATATGCATCGTAGAAATGTGTTTATGTCTATGTGTGGATTTAGAAAATAAGCTGTATTCTATTACATAAATATTAGACATGATATGGATGTTTTTTATTTATTTATTAAAGAAGAGGCACATTGTTCTTCTTTTCTGGTCTTGCTGGCGATATTTTTGTCTTTACAGAAAGTAACGTGACTGATCATTAATCTAATTTACAACACACGTTCAACAGGTATATATACCTTAACTATTTCTCCAGTTTAACAGCAGACCTTGAACAGCTATGAGTAAGAGACCAAGACGGTCTCGAAACGCGTCAGCAATGGAATACTGACAGCGGTTTTTACGGCGTCTTTTTTGTATTTTTTTGTTTTTTCAATCTTTTGTATGGAGTTTGTATTGTCTTATGAAATGAAATTAAAGATGAAGTTTTAATACATTGGAAGAGTGCTGCGGATCCATCTTTCATGTGAATTTGGATTTATATTACCTTGGCCTTTGAGTCCCAAAGGCAGCGGATCGTGCACCTCATTAGCTATTTTTTGACCAAAGTTTTTCTGCATTGGACAAAAACAGTTGATGTGAACAATCAAATATAGGTAATAGAGTAAGATGTTTGATACTTATTGTGCATCATATGTATAAAAAAACCAATAGACTAATTTCCATAGCACTGTAAGAATGCCCGAAGTACAACTGAAAATCTATAAAGGTGTGCCTTAGATGTGAAATACAATTAAAGGCCTTTAGAATGGTGCAGAGCAATGGTGTTATAAATAATCATGGATTGCAGGCTACTGCCAGGCTCATTAATCTTTATACAACACACTAGTATTATGTTACATATAGTAGTACATGAATCTGGTAGGTACCTGACAGGTTCACTACCAAAACCGCCAATATACAGTCAAAACCACCAAATAATAAAAGATGTATCTTACCTAGGTTCATGTCGGACTGGATGCTTCTCCCAGCCGACGGAACCCTGATCTATAAATAGCATTGGTGGCAGTGGATGTCCGCGCGCCCTTTTGCCAGGCGCGTGAACTCGGCATCCGGCGGTGAATGATGCACACGCGCCGGCTCAGTTGGCCGTGCGCATGCGCATTGCTACTAGGAAGTAGGCTGATTTTGGCCATGCGTCGGACCGCAAGTACGCGCATGCGTGTAAAAACTAATGGGAGGAACGAACTTACTCTTCAGCATGCGTTGGACCGCATAAATATAAAAATAATATAAAAATTGTTAACTGGTTAAAATTATAGGTATAAAAAATTAATATAGATGTACCGTTACATGATATTCTGTCACAATTTAAAACAAGAATATATAAATAAATAATTAATTAATAATGAATTTCACAACAGAAACATTTTAAAATAATGCTCTTGGGGTCTATTTTGTCTGAGACCCCAAATTAAGAGCTATATTATTACAGACCGTGTACTGGGCTATAGAGGACACCAAGAATAAGGTCCGATGGACCCTTTTAACTGGAGACGTCTTCTAAGGCTTCATTCAAGCCTAACGGGGTTAATGTATTAATTTTATAAATCCAATACATCTCCTTTCTGCGTAATGTATTGAATCTATTGGCAGAGGAGGTAGGAATATGGTCAATCGGAATTATTGTAAAACCCGAAAAGGATCCATCATGAGTTGAGGCTGCATGCCTAGACACGCTATGTTTGAGAAACCGGTTGTTGACATTGGACCGATGTTTAGTAAGTCTCTCTCTTAGGGTCCTAATTGTGCGTCCTACGTACTGGAGGCCACATGGGCACTGCAGGACTTAGATTAAGAAGTTCGAATGGCAGGATAGGTGTTATGTGATGGGAAAAGTCTCACCGGTGGAATTACTAGTAATGCTTTTTGCTCCATTCTTAATGTTCAGGCACCATTTACATTTTTTACTATTGCAGCGATAGCTCCCTGTCGGTTCAGTTCTGGATGGATCTGTTAGATTCAGGTTGCTCTGAGTACATAATTTACTCGGAGCCAAAGTACTCTTCAAGGTGCGGGCTCTTCGGAATGTCAACCTGGGTTGTTTGGGGATCAAAGGCTTGAGGAAATCGTCACCTTCCAAGATAAACCAATGATCCTTCAAAATTTTTCTAATTTTGGAGTGTGCTCCATTGTAAGTGGTAATAAAATTAAACCCATATGGCTCCTGATCACTCTTGTCTCTAGGTTGAAGACATTCACGTTGGTTGGAGTCTGAGGCGCGTTCTCTGGCCGCATTCACTAATCCCCTCGGATAATGTTTTTCCAAGAACCTGTCAGTCAGGACCTTGCTTTGAGTCTCAAAGTCTTTGTCGTCTGTGCAATTACGTCGTACCCTTTTATATTGTCCAAAGGGGACATTGTCTTTCCACTTCTTGTAATGTAGACTCTTGTAGTCCAATAGGCTATTGCAATCCACTGTTTTTTTTAAAAAAGTCCTTGTAATTACCCTATTACAACCCTCCCTGGACCCGTCCTGTGCTGCTAACTATCGACCCGTCTCTAACCTCCCCTTCATCTCTAAACTTTTGGAATGCCTGGTCTATTCTCGTTTAATCCGCTATCTCTCTGCTAACTCTCTGCTTGACCCCTTACAATCTGGTTTCCGCGCTCTGCCCTCTACCGAAACGGCTCTCACAAAAGTCTCCAATGATCTCCTGATGGCTAAATCCAATGGTGACTTCTCTCTTCTTATTCTTCTGGACCTCTCTGCAGCTTTTGACACTGTTGACCATGAACTTCTCCTCACTATGCTCCGCTCAGTCGGCCTCAACGACACTGTGCTCTCCTGGTTCTCCTCTTATCTCTCAGACCGCACTTTCAGTGTATCATTTGCAGGCTCTGTTTCTTCCCCTCTTTCCCTTGCTGTTGGGGTTCCTCAGGGCTCAATCCTAGGCCCCCTGCTCTTTTCTCTCTACACAGCCCCCATTGGACAAACAATCACCAGATTCGGCTTCAGGTACCATCTTTATGCTGATGACACCCAATTATACACATCTTCCCGTGACATCACCCCTGCACTCATACAGAACACCAGTGACTGTCTCTCTGCTGTCTCTAATATCATGTCCTCGCTCTATCTGAAACTAAATCTCTCTAAGACTGAACTACTACTGTTTCCACCAACTAATAGATCTGTCCCTGATATATCCATTGCAGTCTCAGGCCTTACTATAACTCCTAGGCAGTGTGCCTGCTGCCTCGGGGTCATGTTTGACGCAGATCTTTCCTTCACCCCTCATATCGAATCACTCGCACGTTCATGTCACCTCCACCTCAAAAACATCTCCAGAATACGCCCTTTCCTTACCAGAGATACACTAAAGACACTTACTGTCTCTCTGATTCATTCTCGCCTTGACTACTGTAACTCCTTACTAATCGGTCTTCCCCTCACTAAACTCTCCCCTGTACAATCTATTCTGAATGCAGCGTCCAGCCTCATCTATCAGTCTAGATGCTACAGCGATGCCTCTGGTCTGTGCCAGTCACTACATTGGCTGCCTATTCATTATAGAATAAAATATAAAGTTATTACTCTCATCCACAAGGCTCTCCATAATGCTGCACCTCCCTACATTTCCTCCCTCATCTCTCTCTACCGCCCAACCCGTGTTATCCGCTCACTCAATGACCTAGCACTTACATCCTCTATTATCAGAATCTCCCACGCTCGTATACAAGACTTCTCCTGAGTTGCACCACTTCTCTGGAATGCTCTACCCCGGACAATCAGATTAACTCCCAATTTTTACAGCTTTAAGCGCAAACTAAAGACACATCTCTTCAGACAGGCCTATCACAATTCCTAATGTCAACCCTTCCGTAATACAATTAGAATCCCTAAATTTTAACCCTCCTCTGTCCCCGCTCCCACATTACCCCACTTGATATGGTGCCTTTTCAGCCTAACTTATCTGTTCAAGCTCCATCCACATGTTAAAGGTCACCACTAGTGACGGCTCATACAGTATTATTTGTGTAATGACAGTCACCTCTACAGAATTGTCTGAATACTGTATAAGCAATGCCGCTCCTGCTACCTCTTGTGTCACTCCTCTACCTCATAGATTGTAAGCTCTCTTGAGCAGGGCCCTCAGTCCCATTGTGTGAAATGAAGTTCTTTGTTATGTATCTGTCTGTATCTGAACCCTACAAATTGTACAGTGGGATATGTTGGCGCTATATAAATAAAATGTATTATTATTATTATTTATTACCTTCTCCGACTAAAGTGAGATCCAGATAGTTGATTTCTTTTTCATTAGATTCACCGGAAAAATGTAGACCCCACTGGTTATTATTGAGGTGTTCTGTAAATTCTTTAAATTCAAGATCAGAACCCTTCCAGATGAAGATCATGTCATCAATATACTGTACCTCTTATATAGAATAATATTGTCGGCCCATTTGGGATTGTTAAGAATGTATTGTTCCTCAAATTTGCCAACATACAGATTCGCAAAACTGGGTGCAAATCGCATTCCCATGGCAGTTCCCTGTGTCTGAAGATATATTTTATCTTCAAAACTAAAGGCATTGTTCGTAAGAATAAAACAGATGCCATCTAGAATGAATTTTTTCCGTGTATCTGGCATTCTGCTGTTTTCATTTAAGATTTTTGCAACATTTTCCACACCTTTCTTGTGAGGGATATTGCTATATAATGCAGTAATGTCCAAAGTGGCCCATCTGTAACCCTCTTTCCACTGTAGATCCACTACGAGATTAATCAGATGAGGGGAATCCTTTAGGTAGGATTCCAGTTTCACAACAAACGGTTGTAGTTGGAGGTCAATGTATTGGGACAAATTCCTGGTGACTGAGTTGAGACCTGATATTATGGGTCTACCGGGAGGATTCTGGCGATTTTTGTGGATCTTTGGGAGATGGTAATAAATCGCCAGTGTTGGATTTTTGACCCACAGAAATTCCTTTTCTTTTTTCAACAGTACCCCATTGTTAAATGCCTCCTGTATCAGTTTCAAATATTCTTTCAGTTGTGCAGGGGTAGGGTCTTGTCCCAATGTTACGTAATATTCTGGATCTGACAGGATCCTTTCTGCTTCTAATAGATATGATTACCTGTTCTGTAGGACTATCCCCCCCTTTATCCACATTGCGTATAACAATGTCCCTATTTGCTTTTAGGGTCTTCATTGCTTCTTTCTCGGACCTGGTGAGGTTGCTTAACAGTCTCGGATTGGATTTAGAAAGGGTCCGAAATTCCTTCGAAACCAAATTATAAAAGGTTTCAATCTGGCTGCCTTTATGGTGGGTAGGATTGAAAAGGCTCTTTGGTTTGAGATTCGTGTTGATTGGACTGGCCGAGGTCTTCATCTGGTTTGAAGAATCACCGGCCCTGGTTGAATTGTCCATATTCTCCTGATTTTCCTGATTAGGTTTCTTTCTGTCTATAATGGCAAATACCTCCTCTGCCAATAGATTCAATACATTACGCAGAAAGGAGATGTATTGGATTTATAAAATTAATACATTAACCCCGTTAGGCTTGAATGAAGCCTTAGAAGATGTCTCCGGTTAAAAGGGTCCATCGGACCTTATTCTTGGTACAAACCAGATCCAGTGTCCTCTATAGCCCAGTACACGGTCTGTAATAATATAGCTCTTAATTTGGGGTCCCAGACAAAATAGACCCCAAGAGCATTATTTTAAAATATTTCTGTTGTGAAATTCATTATTAATTAATTTATTATTTATTTATATATTTTTTTTTTAAATTGTGACAGAATATCATGTAACGGTACATCTACATTAATTTTTATACCTATAATTTTAACCAGTTAACAATTTTTATATTTATTATTCATATTCATTTTTTATTGCCAAAAGTGTATTTAAACTATTAAGACATCATTTATTTATTGATTTCTATGTATGACTTGTATGACTTGTATGACTTGTGAACACAAGAATATTTATCCACATTCATCCTTACCATTTGTATTGGTAAAGCTCCGCACAAATAGAATATCTAAGCCGTGCATGAGAGAGTCTAGCTACGGCTTTGACTATTAGGGACGCATGCACGTACCTGCGGTCCAACGCATGCTGAAGAGTGAGTAAGTTTGTTCCTCCCATTAGTTTTTACACGCATGCGCGTACTTGCGGTCCGACGTATGGCCGAAATCAGCCTACTTCCTAGTAGCAATGCGCATGCGCACGGCCAACTGAGCCGGCGCGTGTGCATCATTCACCGCCGGACGCCGAGTTCACGCGCCTGGCAAAAGGGCGCGCGGACATCCACTGCCACCAATGCTATTTATAGATCAGGGTTCCGTCGGCTGGGAGAAGCATCCAGTCCGACATGAACCTAGGTAAGATACATCTTTTATTATTTGGTGGTTTTGACTGTATATTGGCGGTTTTGGTAGTGAACCTGTCAGGTACCTACCAGATTCATGTACTACTATATGTAACATAATACTAGTGTGTTTTATAAAGATTAATGAGCCTGGCAGTAGCCTGCAATCCATGATTATTTATAACACCATTGCTCTGCACCATTCTAAAGGCCTTTAATTGTATTTCACATCTAAGGCACACCTTTATAGTTTTTCAGTTGTACTTCGGGCATTCTTACAGTGCTATGGAAATTAGTCTATTGGTTTTTTATACGTATGATGCACAATAAGTATCAAACAGATTCTTACTCTATTACCTATATTTGATTGCTCACATCAACTGTTTTTGTGATTGGATGCATTTTGTATACCTCTTTTTGGTTCTTTGTTTTTATCTGTTGTAATTTAGTTTATACACTTGAAAAAGGGCGTTGGGACCGAAACGCGTTGTGTTTTCCTACATTGAAATAAATAATTTTGGATCGTTAATTGGCTGAGCACGGTGATCCTCTCTGAATTCCGGTCCATTTCTAACAAAGATTTAGTTAATAGGACCCTGCACAGGTCATTTGTTCCTGCAGCCTCCCGTAAAAAAGTTATCAGTATAAAAATTCGATTTGGGGCCACATTTGATGTTAATATACACAATTTTTTTCCCCTATATCAATAGTTTTCATTGCTAGATTTATACAATTAGTTAAATGACAATTAGTTAAAACAGGTATGGATTCAGACATCCAAGTTCTAGAGATAAAAGAGATAAACATTTTAGGTCTGAACCATTCATTGCCCTAGAACCAGCAAATTATGTTAAATAATCAATTTCATTTCAACAAACTTTGCTAAATGAATAGTACAGACGACTATAATACATTTTGTAATATATCTTATCAGTGACAAATGCCTCTGTGTGCTTTTATCAGGCTGTGTCCATGTTCCCTTTTTCTCTGCTGAACTATATTTGTCTAAAGACAAACTGCAGATCATATGATTCAGATGACGTCTATAGAAGTCTATGGAGGGGTTGAGAGAGGAGGAGCGAGCAGGGAGTGCAGGAGATAAATAGAAGAAACATATGCTGATGCTGGAGCTGACAGGAACTTTCCACCACAACCAAAGTGCTTTATTCACATCAGTACAAGTCAGTATTTCTCTCTATATGTCTTGCATGTTTCTGGGGCTGTTTCTGATTGAGAAAGAGACAGTTATGAAGCGGATTCTCCTTTACTCACTGTGAGCAGTATGTGGCACCTAGTCACCATCTCACAAAGAAATGCAAACTATAGGTACAGCATGCGGAGGGGTAAACTGCTAAAAACTGCAGAGTGTAAGTCATGGAATGACTAGAAATAGTTTAGCTTATCATGTACAAAGACATAGTAGCTTATCTTGAAATGTCAAATAAAAAGACAGGTACAATATAAAGAGTCTACCTGCATGAGCAATGTCAGGCTTTATGGTGGTGCGAATGTACGTCAAATGTACATCATTTATTGGCTTTTACATACACATCGGACAATCATAGATGTGCGTCTGTTTGTCTTTCCTCAGGTTCCAACATATTACAGGATTTTATTATAACCATGTAAGTAAAAATGACATCAACATTTTATTTAGGTCTTAAACTTGCTATGACAAAGTTTGTATATAACCAAGCCGGGTGGGGCAGACCGCCGCTTCTCCTGTGTATACTAGGACATTAGTACACTCTTTTACTTCTCTATTACTTTACATCGAAAATGTATTTATAAAAACAGTTTGCAACTTACAGTACATATAGACGTCAGGGCTATCTGAGCTGTGCCTGTTACTAAACCAGGGGTCCTCAAACTGCGGCCCGTGGGACACATGCAGCCTGCTGAGGACATTTTACGGTCCACAGGCAGGGGTGCGCCTATAAGGAAGCTCCCAGGGTCATGATGACAAACCTATGGCACACTATGGAGCATTTAATACTGTGTGGGGAGGAATTTGTTCATGTTTTTTTTTTAAACTATCTTTCGGCCCTCCAATGGTCTGAACTGGTCCTCTGATTAAAAAGTTTGAGGAGCCCCTAAACGTACCAATCCCTGACATGTAGTACTTAAAGGGGTTTCCAGTTTCAACAAATAAATACTATTGTATGTATTCTGAAAAGTGCAACATGGGGCCTTAGCCTAAAGGTAAGGAGCCATGTAGTGAGCCACAGCCAAAAAACGCTGCAGAAAAAAATGTGGCGCGCCCTTTTTCATATATTTGAGAGTATAGAGTATCCAGGAAAACAGCCAAAACTAGAACTGACCATCAAAATAACATATATTAGAATGGAAAAATATAAAAGGAAGTTAGACATTTCTCTTCTGTTAATTACAATCCTGACTTTGGCTCAAAAAAGGGCAGGAAAAAACATCAGGAGCCACATAAAAGGAACCACAACATTGCACCAAGGTCACTCCACCAACAAATTAATTAGAAATTAGAAATGCTGACAATAACTATTAGGTTTCTACCCACTTATCTTCTTACTGCCCAAATGTTACACTCTTCAAGAGAACCAATAACATTACTTAATGGGACATTAACACTCTATGCAATAAGTAACATCATTAATTCCCTTTGAGGATGAATTATTAAATAGGATGAACTGAAAAGGCCCACAAATGTCACCTCAAAGCCTTGAGTCTCCAGGTCTCTTGTCATTTCATTTCACAGACATCACAAATACTTTCTTGTCACTTTCTTCACAGCAGATGTTTGTAACATTTGCAAACAAACTTGGAACAAATAAGCAAAGAGCCGCCTCTGTGCAGCCAAGTGCAATCTCTCTGCGCCATTGCTCTTGAGACTGACTGAGTCAGGGCGCTCCAGATGTTTTAAGCAGCTTCAATACACGAACCTTTAATTAAAGCAGGAACTACATTTCTGGCATGTCCCCGGGCTCCGGCAGTGACAGCCGCAGACACTTACTAACCACCCTCTTTAGATGATTCTGTTTCAATGACAGTATCAATTAAATGTCTGCAAATGGTGGCTGATTTCCAGCAAAAACAGGAGCCCCTTCATGGAGATTTGATTAAATGGCTCATATATCAATCAACACTTGGCTTCAATGTGCTAATCCTGCGCCGTTCCGTTGGGGCATCCAGAGAGTGTGTTTGTTTGATCCTCTGCATAACTTATCTCTCCATATTTCTGGTTCCAAGAGAAATCCGACTTTAGGGTTTTTTGTGCCTTGCCATGCAAGATACACCAGTATCTAATATGTGGAAATGACTTGACGTAAAGAAATTGCAATTTATTGTAGGTGTTATATTATTTGTATGATTTTGGATGGTGTGGAGAATGTATGGAGTCTGGGGACTGAAGAAATGTTGTCACAAATGTTCACTTTCAGCTTATCTTATGCACATCACTTACGCATAGATTCGATCTGCATAAAAAAAGGTGAATCACTTCATATCAGTCGAGAAGTGCTCCCAATTGTACTTCAATCTTCAGCACTGCATTCTGGGTGATAAGGGGAAAAATTTATCAACAATGGTCTTAAAGGGATTCTACCATTAAAATACTTTTTTTTTTCTCGATAACACGTAGGAATAGCCTTAAGAAAGGCTATTCTTCTCCTACCCTTAGATGTCTTCTCTGCACCACCATTCGGTTGAAATCCCGGTTTTCTTCGGTATGCAAATGAGTTCTCTCACGGCACTAGGGGCGGGACTCGGCGCTCAAACAGCACTGGGGGCATCCCCAATGCTGCAAAAGAACTCTCCAGTGACACCTCCATCTTCTTCAGGAACCTGCCTCTCTGCGCGTCTTCTTCCAGAGCTGGGTTTCAACCTTTTAGGCCTTGGGCAGAGCAGGAGAGTTCTCTCTCAGCATTGGGGATGCCCCCAGTGCTGTTTGAGTGCTGGGACCCACTCCCAGTGCTGCGAGAGAACTCTTTTGCATACAGAAGAAAACCAGGATTTCAACCGAATGGCGGCACGGAGAAGACATCTAAAGGTAAGAGAAGAATGGCCTTTCTTAAGGCTATTCCTATGTGTTATCGAGAAAAAAAAGCATTTTAATGGTAGAATCCCTTTAAATAGAAATAAGACCTCGTTGGTGAAAAAGAGGAATGTGCCCCTAGGCTCTCTCTAACTTGTGTGACTGGAACTCATTTCACTTCTATGCGGCTGTGGGAGCTGCTGGATATTACAGTGCCAGCAGCCCTGAGGCCCCATTCACAAGGAAGCTTTAGTGAGACTTTTGGTCCCTTGTCCTCCTGGTCATTGGGGACTGAAATTTGCAGTATAATATTCCTTATTTTCTAGATTAAATTATAGTAATTCTGTATTAAGCAGGGTTGTTCCTTCTCTCTAGGTCTGTATTAAGCAGGGTTGCCTCTTCTCTCTAGGTCCTGCCCACTTTTTGAGCCAGCCTGTTCATTGTGCTGGTCCATTGGAGGACGAGAACAATGGACAAGCGGACCGCTATAATAGTGGTCACTGCAGACCCCATTGACTATCCATGTGTGCTCTGTGTGCGCTCTCCTGGGTATCTAGGGAAGATGTACACACACAGGTAAGAAAATAGACAAATAGGGAGTTCACAGTACCCCTTTTTTGGTGGCTTTCCTCTCCTCTGCTCAGCTGGTAATGCCGTGATTTTTTTATAGACTCACCTAAAAGTGCGTTAGGCTTTATAGTTCTTTTTGGTTCCGGTGTTTGCACTTTATTTGTCCCCCTGATGAATCCATGTACTTCCAGGATCAAAATGTACATCTGGGCAAGCCTTCCCTGTTTTTTTGAGTGTAAACCTGGTTACTGCTCTTGTTAGGGAAGGAGTAACTACAGGGACAGGGAAAATTAGACAGGGTGCAATAGCGTCAGTAGCTGAGGAAGGCTGGTGACTCCCACCAAGTAATAGAAAATCTTGGCACCTATCCTAAATGACCACAGGATATATGAAATGTATTAGTGGTACCAAGGAGTACTCCATTGGTTATGTGGGTAAAACTGATCCAATATGTGAGTTTGTTGTCCTGAAAAGGTATCACTAATTACAGATTCCTCTGTCACATCTAGTATATATTTTGTGGCTATCACAAGTTTGTCGGACATACATTCTTTTATGTATTGATTTAGCATATGACACCATTTTAATCAATAGCATTACATTTTATGTTTTATTTCCCTTCACTTCTATGCTATTTTATATATTGCCTTTTATGTTATAGCTGTTTTTGTGAAGACGTACAGTATTGTTGAAATTTCTTGAAACACAAATTAAATTTGGAACGCAAGGAAGAATTCTGTAATATGAATTTGTTCAATCATTAAAACACTGATTATACAAAAATTGCTTTTTACTGTTGCCAGTTGCCACCCATTGATTAAAATCAAGGCACCAGATGGATTCTACTGAGAAGCCTATGATGTTAATGGCGGATAATGAAGGTGTAAAAAATCCATGATCTGAATCAATTGAACACTGCACAAATACAGATCAAAATGATGAATATGAGCATAGCGAATATAGACAAGCGCTAATAGAAATGCAAAGATTTTTCCAATCTAATGTGAATGATGTTGAAAGATTGATTCATGGGTTTTTACTTGTGTGAAGTTAACCCCACTGTGACCAGGGTGTCAGTTATGCCTCTAAGGTCAGAACAAATTGTCACTTTTTGAAATTATCCATTGTAATGACAATTCTTATGCTACCAACATTTCAGGTGGAGTTGTTGTTTTCATTACAAGTCATTCCTGCTCCGCTAGGGATTCTGGGTAAAAAATATGCAAATCTATTCTCCAGGACGTAATTAGGAGAACAGTACACCCCCTAGCGAAGCAGGAATGACTTGTAAGTCTCCGTTCTGCCTATGTAGGCAAACACTCACCCTGATGTGTACGATTGTCCCCTGACCCTGGTCTATAGTCTCTCACTCTGCCAAATCAGTATCCCTACGCTATGCTGAGGATGGCCCAATAGGCCGAAACAGCGCTGTCCATAGCTGGGAATCTGTTCCTTTTGGGACAGAAATACTAATTTGGCAATTAAATCCACATCATGATTAAAAAGACTTTATAACTAAGTCATGCATGATGTTAAGGATGCTGCCCTCTAGAGGGTGGCATACAGAGTGCACTGTTCTCCTAATTACATCCTGGAGAATAGATTTGCATATCTCCTTTTATACTCATAGAAGAAAAGACAAAGAGGGGACACCGAGTGCACTAAGTGCAGTATTGGGAGGGAGTGGTAACTGAGATCAAAAACAAACAAATATTGGAATAGACCAGGTGGCCTCTCACCTTACAGGGGTTGTGAATAGTCACAACACTTTGGGAGGCGAGTTAAGATGAGAGTGGCAGCAGTTCAATCTGTCACCGGAGGACCAGAGAAGCAATGGACAAGAGGGTAGGACCAGAGGTCCGTCATAGGAGAACCGCGCTCCCTGATATACAGAAGAGGATGGTAGACCAAAATCCAAACTCTAAATATTTATTGAAATACATACAGCACAGCACGACGCATTTCGGGCCTTACAATGGCCCCTTTTCAAGTGCAAAAAAAAAGAAAAGATGTCTATGTTGTTTGGCGAGACCGCATCACCTCAGCATTCAGGGCGGAGAGCACAGCAGACGAGAAACCAATTCCCTCCACCGAAACGCAGCTTGCCAGGAGAATGGCAGCGGTGAAAAAGCCGTGAACCCCGTGCAGCACTACAAGGCGCTTATACCTATAGAAGCCAATGACTTGGAGGTATGCTTTGTCATGCATGAAGATGATTTTGCTACAGAAGGCATGGTTCTTCTTTTTGTACCACAGAACAAAGTGGTCAGTCAGAAACTTTATATACTTTGCAGAGGTCATTTTCACACCTTCAAGGACTCTAAATGGGCCTCTTAGCTCTCTCCTCATTATTTTAGCCCAAAACATGACTCCACCACCTCCTTGCTGACTTTGCAGTCTTGTTGGTACACGGTGGCCACCCACCAGCCATCCACTATGAGTGGATCCCATCTAGGGATGCACGTGGATCCCATCTAGGGATGCACGTTACTCATCAGTAAACAAGACTATTTCAAACTTAGTCTTGATCTATGTCTGAACCCACTGCAACCATTTCTGGTTGTGAGCATTGTTTATGGGTTGTCAGATAGTTGGTTTATTCACAATTGCAAGCCTCTTCAAGTCACCAGTAGCTTCAAATACTACTAATCACTAAAGGAACCCCAGTATAAAACTTAACTTGGGTCCATCAAAATTTTTATATTTTAAATAGAAAAAAAATGTTCCTGGTGTTCTGGTCCGGCCCTGCTGGTCCATTGTTGTTTTCAGGCAGAAGTCTCCGTCACTACCTGTGACATCCCAGGGTTTCTTCCTGATGCCAGCATAGATGTTATCTGGAATGTAATAGCCGGTGAGGAATTTCACTTCGAAAAAACAGCAGAAGGACAGGTGCACTGGGAATAGGTGAGTATGTTTTTTTTTATTTAAAAAATATTTATTTTTGCCCAGACAACTTCTTTAACTTTAGACACTTTTGCCTCATCAGACAAGATGATAGATAGCGGCATGCTGTTTTTTTGTTGTTGTTGCAAATAACCTGTATGTTTTTGATGTTTTAAATTCTTATTTTATTTCAGAACTAGTATAACAGGTTAGTATCAAACATACATATATAGATAACCTGTATGTGACAGGTTGGGAGGTAGTATGGACTTCTAACCATGTTATCCCCTCTCCTATCAATCAGAGTGCATACTATACCTTTGCTCTTTGATTGTCATATAGAGGGATAATGTAATACCCCTCTGAACGTAACCAGGAAGTTATTGGCGCTGTTACCCAGACATTTACCATCGTCAAGGTTGCAGCGCCAAAAGAGTTGAACCAAACACATACTGAAGGTCATCAATAAAATTTACATTTTTTCAATCTAATAAGGATTACTAGAGATGAACATATAAAGCATTTCTGACAGGCGGAAAAATTCCATCAGTCACATAACACATTTTCACCCATTCAACGTCATCATATAAAATCACAGTTTTTGTCTAAGGCCCCAAATTGTAAAAATGCAGCTTTTTTTTGTTGTTGCAGGTTTTGTTGCGGTTTTTGATCCAAAGCCAGGAGTGGATTGAGCAGAAGGTAAAAGTATAAGAACTTTCTATATATTTTCCATTCCTTTTGTATCCATTCACGGCTTTGGCTCAAAAAAAAAAAAAAAAAAAAATGCAGCAAAATCTGCAACAAAAAAAATCTGTATTTCCGTAACGTGGGTCCCTAGCCTTTGGAAGGTTTCAGATGGGTAAATGGGGGGTGAGCCCACTTATCAAACCTTTGCACTGGGCCCACCAATGTGTTAAAATGGCCCTGCTTACAGCAACCACATCTTTTTTTTTTTTCAATTCAAATTTTTATTGAAGAAATTTTTTGGAATAGAACAAACCAGGGAATCATATACAATCCACGCAATAAACGGAGAAACAAAATGAACATACAAGATAATGCAAAGGAAATAAGGAGGGGGAGGGGAGGGACGGACGGAGTCAAAGGCCCTGAAGAATGCAATAAGAATCCCAGTTAGACCAAAACAGCCTGGAAGGCGTCAAGGGTGTGATTAAGTGATGCAGTAAGGAATTCCATGCTACGCATGGATTTCATCCTAGCTATGAGTTTGGAATCTGTAGTGGGGGAGCGCCGCTTCCAGTGAAGACCGATGAGAGTTTTAGCAGCTGTGTAAAGGTAAAGAAACAACTTTGATGTCTTCTTGCCTAAATTGGTGGGAGGGAGGTTAAGTAAATAAACAAGGGGATCCAACGGGACACCGTATAAAAAGAGGCCGTTAGTAATGGATTGGACAGCAGACCAAAATGGGCGGATGCTGGAACAGTCCCAAAAGATGTGATACAACGACCCAATTTCCGTCTGGCAGCACCATCACTGAGGGGAAATACTAGGGTTCAGGGAGTGGAGTAGAGCCGGGGTATGATACCAGTGCATTAGGAGCTTATACTGCATTTCGCAGTAGGAAATGCAGGTGGAGGAACCGGCTGCGCGGGACCAAATAATCTGCCACTGACCGGGTGAGATCCGCTTATCCAGCGCCCTAGACCATCTGTCCATATAACTATGGGAAACGAAAGGGTGTCCCTCGGGGGTAGAAAGTAGCCTATATATTTCAGAGATCAGACCGGCCGTGAAGGTACCTGCCCGACACAACTTCTCAAAAGCAGTGGGCGAAGAGACCTTCAAGGATCCGAACTGAGAAAAAACAAAGTGTACAATCCGCTGGTAGTGTAGCCATTCAGACGTAGGCAGGTGCAGCTCAGTGGTAAAATAATCAAAGGGCCTGAGCTCCAAGGACAGGGGATTAACTAGGTCGGCAACATGGAAAAGACCAAGCTTAACCATAGACGCAGACCGTGGATGAACACGGGGAGGCTAGGGGGAAAAGTTTAGCACAAATTAGCCAGACCGCTCTCGTGAAGCGGATGGGCCCAAGGAGAGGAACAGAGAGAAGAGGCGGAGAGCGGGACCACAAAAAAGCATTAGGATGGACAGGAGCTAGCAAAAGCTTCTCAATTTCAACCCACTTCATGTAATCTTGAGAAGAGGCCCAGAAGGGGATACAGTGTAGGTGGGAGGCCCAGTAGTAATGCACAAGATGGGGAACTGCCAAACCCCCCTCACCTCTACCTGAGAGCATGTCTGAATGGGGGATACGATGTCACTTGCCATTCCAGATAAACTGGAAGATCGACCTCTGGAGGGCACTCAACTCCGAGTGCAGAACCGCTACCGGAAGAGTCTCAAAGAAGTATAAAAGTTTAAGGAGGGTCATTTTCACTGCCGCAATACATCCGAGGAGGGATACCAGCAGGGAGCACCACTTATCCAGGAGAGCTCGCAAGTCATTAATCAAGCGCGGGAAATTGACAGAGTAAAGAGTAGAATAAGAGGACAACTGAATTCCTAGATACCGAAGGGAATGAGAGCGCCATTGGAAATTGAAGTTAGATTGAAGGAGCTGGAGATCATCTGAAGGGATATTCAGCGGAAGAGCCTCGGTCTTAGCAGAATTTACTTTATAGCCAGAGAGGTCACCATATGCCCGCAATTCCCACATAAGGTTGGGAAGGGAAGTGTGGAGGTTGGTAAGGGTGAGGAGGACATCATCCGCAAATAAACTAATTTTAAAATCCCTGTCTCTGACTTTCACTTCGGCAATGTCTGGGTTAGAGCGGATACGGGAGGCCAGGGGCTCGATGCATAATGCAAATATAAGCGGGGAGAGGGGGCAACCCTGTCGTGTCCCATTGCGGATAGGAAACAAGGAAGAGGTAGAGTTAGGAAGCCTCACCACAGCAGAAGGAGAAGAATACAAGGCTCCAACCGCCGTGAGGAAGGCCCCTGAAAATTCAAATCTAGTGAGAGTGGCGGACAGAAAAGACCAGTCAAGACGGTCAAACGCCTTTTCCACATCAAGACTCAAAAGAAGTGCAGGGGTAGCCGAGTGGTTAGCCGCGTCTATCAAATCCACAGCCCTTCTAGTGTTGTCTCTCCCTTGACGGCAAGGGATGAAACCCACTTGGTCCTTGTTGATCAACGACGGAAGCCAAGCGTTGAGCCTATTAGCCAAAATTTTCGTGATAAGCTTTAAATCGGTGTTTAGTAAGGAGATGGGACGGTAGTTAGAGCAGTCTTGATGGTCTTTGTCAGGTTTTGGAATCAGGGTTAAGTGAGAGCGAAGCATAGACCCAGGGATTGGGTCTCCATCAAGAAAGGAGGTGAAGAGACGATGCATATGGGGAAGGAGGTCGGGGGCAAAGGTCTTGTAGCATAGGTAGGTAAGGCCATCAGAACCTGGGGCCTTACTGTTTGGGAGCATTTTAAGAGTATCGTTAATCTCGTCCTCTGAGATAGGGGCATTTAAGGCCTTAACTGCTGAGGAAGAGAGTTTAGGGAGGGAGCAAGAGTCTAGATAAGACTGCAGAGCAGCTGCACGGGCAGAAGGATCAGCTCTCAAGGGGGTTGGTAGGTTATACAGTTCCGAATAGTAGTCCTGAAACAGTGAAGCTATGGTATCAGGGTGATGGTGCAGAACACCATGAGGGTCGCGGATAGCATGTGGGGTGGACGATACCCGTTGATCACGCAAAGTTTTAGCTAGAAGAGAATGAGCTTTGTTACCCCGTTCAAAATAGTGTTCGCGACTATACAGGAGAAGGCGCTAGACATGTTGGTTTGCTAAATCACTAAGTTCAGCCCTAGCCGCAACAAGGCGACAAAGGGTAGAAACTGAAGGCGAGGAGGAGAGGCGAGTGGAGAGTGCTCATATCTGAGATAGCAGGGCTTCCTCCTTAGCTTTCCTGTCCTTCTTCTGTCTAGTAGCCAACGCTATACAGTGACCTCTCATAACTGTCTTGTGCGCCTCCCAAAGAGTAGAAACAGAGGAGACAGCGTGGGAGTTGAAAGCAAAGTATTCCTGGAGATGAGCACATAGGGTATCGCAAGAGGCTTGAGAGTGGAGCAGAGACTCTTTTAGTCTCCAATGGCAACATCTAGTGTGGGTAGACGTCGAGGAAAGTGTCAAAAGTACAGGGGTGTGATCTGACCATGAGATGGGGCCAATATTAGCATCCGATAGAAGTCTGAGGGACAGGGTATTGCCAAAGAAGTAGTCAATTCTAGTATGTGTATGGTGAGGTGGGAATAAATGGTGTAAGAACGGCCAGTGGGGTTGCGCACCCACCAGAGGTCATAAAGGGAAAAGGATTGAATTAAACGGTGGAATTCCCTGGCCAGGCGAAGCTGCGGGGCGGAAGGAGGAGCACCAGACAAAGTAAGTCTGTCAGAGTATTCAGAAAAAAACAAATTAAAATCACCGCCCAACAGCAGGGCCGAGTCAATTTCCCCAGCACCCTCTTGAGGAAGGGGAGCTGGGAGGAATTAGGGGCATATATGTTACAGAGTACTATGGGACGACCATGAAGGAGGCCCTGAAAAATAATATAGCGCCCGTCAGGATCTAAATGGGAGGCAGAGATCAAAATTGGGCAGGATTGAGAAAGCAATATGGCCACCCCTCCCTTCCTACAGGTATTGTATGCCGAGTAAGCTATGGGGGCGAGCAAACTTGAAATTGCCCGTGTGGTCAAAATGAGTTTCCTGGAGGAAAGCAACATCCACCCCCAGGGAACAGAGTTCCCGGAGGACCAGACGCCGCCTAGCATTGGAGCCCAGGCCCTTGACATTTAACGTAACGTAATACATTTTGCCATGACACAGTAAAAAAGAAAAAGAGGATATCAGCAAATGCAAAAAAGGTAGTGTACAAGCAGATCTCACCCGGTCCATAGAGCAGGGGGCCAGTCAAGGAAATTCGGTGGCATCTAGAAGTGGTGGAAGACTCCAGTCCTGTGGGAGAAAAGGGAGGGAGGGAAGGGGGAAAGGGATGGAGCAAACAAGAACAAAAACAAGCAATACAACAACAGTCCATGTTATGGCCGGGAGTAACTCTCCTGGACAGGGGCAATCAGTCAACATGGGAGTTGACACAACATCAACAACCAAAAGGGACCAAAAATAGGACCCACAGCTGGGACAAGCCCCAAATGAGGGGTAACGTGGAGGAACCATCAGTAGGCAATCACTATAAAGGTAATAAAAGTCACTATGCAAGAGAGAGAGGTGGTAAGGAAGCTGCCTTCCCACCCCACCTGCAGGGGAAAAACAAAAGTAAAACACAAGTAACAAGTAATGGACCTGCATAAGAGAAAGAACACACAAATGGGGCTAAACGGTAACAATCAGCTCAGAGAAAGCAAAGGGCACCACTCCTCGACGGGGAATCATGAAAGACAAATCCTATTAATATTATAAATGTGAAAGTTTGTGAGTTTGGATGTTTGTGGCTTTGTGTGTTCGGATGTTTGTTAGTCAATCACGCAAAACCCGCTCCACTGATTTGGCTGAAATTTTCCACAAACATAGTTAATACACCCCATTGCGCAATAGGCTACTTTTCGTCACAATAGCGCACATACGTTTTTCCCAGGAGCCCCACAAACCCCAAACTCACATCACTATCTCTGCAATCTCACACACTTTGGACCCCGATTTGGCTGAAATTTTCCACAAACATAGTCCCTACACTCGATTGCGCAATAGGCTACTTTTCGTCACAATAGCGCACATACGTTTTTCCCAGGACCCTTTGGATGTTCGGATGTTTGGCGGTCAATCACGCAAAAACCGCTCCACCGATTTGGCTGAAATTTTCCACAAACATAGTCCCTACACTCGATTGCGCAATAGGCTACTTTTCGTCACAATAGCGCACATACGTTTTTCCCAGGACCCTTTGGATGTTCGGATCTTTGGCGGTCAATCACGCAAAAACCGCTCCACCAATTTGGCTGAAATTTTCCACAAACATAGTCCCTACACTCGATTGCGCAATAGGCTACTTTTCGTCACAATAGCGCACATACGTTTTTCCAAGGACCCTTTGGATGTTCGGATCTTTGGCGGTCAATCACGCAAAAACCGCTCCACCGATTTGGCTGAAATTTTCCACAAACATAGTTAATACACCCGATTGCGCAATGGGCTACTTTTCGTCACAATAGCGCACATACGTTTTTCCCAGGACCCCCACAAAACCCAAACTCACATCACTATCTCTGCAATCTCACACACTTTGGACCATAGCAAGCCACAAAATTCATATTACCCCCTACAGCAGAGGTCAGCAACCCCTGGCACACATGCCAAGAGTGGCACTCCTGCCATATTTCACTGGCATGCCAGCAGCACAGGACCTGCAAGAGTTAAATAAAGTCTGTGCTAGAGCTGAGGCATAAGGACACTCCCCTTTGAGAGGGGTGCAGGAAACCCAGGGGGTGGAGCTTAATCGCTCAGGTCTCTGCCTGCTATAGTGATAGCTCCTGCCGAAGCTGCTAGCAAACTGAAAGTAAGAAACACACAGCTCCCTTCCTTTACTTCCTATTCTCATTAATGTCAGGCATGGGGTTATTAGTTTAGTGTTAGTAACTCCATGTACCTCACATTAATAGGAATAAACCCCATCATGTCCCTCATATTAACCCCTGTGTGCCCCATATAAAGGTTACTACTATGTGAGACATATGGAGGGACTAATAAAAGACCTCAGTAATGAAGATACTTAATTATTACCTCCAAGTCTCTCACATATCAGTAACTAGAGATGAGCGAGTACTGTTCGGATCAGCCGATCTCAACAGCACGCTCCATAGAAATGAATGGATGCACCTGGTACTTCCGCTTGGACGTAGCCAGCGCGCTTAACCCCCTGCGTGCCGGCTACGTCCATTCATTTCTATGCGAGCGTGCTGTTCGGATCGACTGATCCCAACAGTACTCGCTCATCTCTATCAGTAACTCTTACTCTGGGGTTAATGTGAGGGACATGATGGGGTTAATTGCTATTAATAAGAGGCACATGGAGTTACTAAACTGTCATGCACAGGGCCAGACTTTATGTTGCTTACTCAAGAGTATCCTGTGCCCAAAACTTACATGTACTGGCGGAAAATAACAAATCATACAATGTCGTATATCGAAGTATATTAACCTGAAATACCTCTGTCCCAAAGTCACTATGTACAGTTTATACCAACACCGTATAGCGGCTGAAATACAAATTACATTCAACACAAAAGTCTCATGTGCTCTCAGAATTACAGCAACAACAAGATACACAGTTACATTTTATATCCCATACCTTATACACAGTACGAAAACCTTACCCGCGCCTGTATATACCCACTTCTACAATCACCGCAGACGAAGTCGCGGGTACCAGCTAGTAGTGCATAAAAGAGAGTCAAGATGGCGCAGTTGGCAGGTCCACCTGCAGGTGCTGAGCACTGGAGCTGGACGAAGGGCGAGACCACACAGTAGGCGGAGGAGGAGGATGAATTTCCCAATCGGACAAATAGAGGGGGGTAGGGACCGCAGGGTGGCCGAGCGGCCATTGTGTCTAGCAGTCAGAGCAAAGGGGAAGCCCCAGCGATACAGGATCCGTCTTTCCTGTAGTAGACGAAGCAAGGGGCGGAAATGTTGCCTTTTTTGCAGAGTAATCCAAGATAAGTCTTGATACAATTGGATCTTAGCTCCATTAAAATCAATGTCCCTAGTAGCTCTGGCTTTAGCCAAGATCATTTCCTTCAACATAAAGTCATGCACACAGCAAATAACATCCCTTGGGGTGGGCCCAGAGCTCTTAGGACATAGAGCCCTATGAGCTCGATCCAGTTTGATCTTGTGGGTGGGAGGTTCTTGTAGTACGGAGTTGAAGATAGCCTCCAAAATAGCAGGTAAATCTTCATCATGTGTAGCCTCAGGAAGACATTTAACACGAATATTGTTCCTCCTGCTTCTGTTGTCCAAGTCCTCTACATGGTGCTGGAGATCAAGGGACAAGTGGAACTGAGACACGACCGAGTCCTGTAGATGAGATACAGAAGTGCGGGTCTGGTCATGGTCGTCCTCCAAAGTCTCCACATGGGAAGCAATATGGTGGACATCCTGACGGAGTGCTGAGATCTCGTATTTCAGTGCGAATCTCCTTGCGGCAAACTGCAGTAACTTCAGTTATCAGAGAGTGAGTGAGGAATTGCAAACATGGAAGCGGGGGGAGAATATGAGGGAGCAAACAAGACTTTGTGTGGGTTTTGGGGGAACGAAGGGGTGGGGGGGTGAGGAGAGGCCACGCCATAGGGAGACATACGGGAGGTCACCCCAACAGCAGTATCAGAGTCCTCATCCGAGACCCCAAAGGGTGGAGAAGAATGGGTACCCTGTAGTGTCGGAGATGTGTGCAGAGGAGGTGCTGCCGCCGCCATCTTGGTTTGATAGGCCTCAGGGGAGAGGAGCTCCGAGGAATCCATTGTCAAGTCAGTGGCACAGGAATCCGGCAGAAGAGGTGACCAGAGGACAGCTGCAGGCTTCCAAGTGGCAGCAGATGTTGAGGGAGAGCCACAATGAAGCTGGCTGCAGCAGAGGCGGTGGTGAGGCCTGTAAAGATGGCCGGCTGCCTCGTGGTAGGCCGAACTGAAGATGCCGGTACCAGTGCCCCCTCCGGACCTGATCCCCTGCTGTTTAGTTGGTCCGGAGGGGGCACTGGTCGCAGAGGAGAGAAGCCCGAGGTTCTTTTTCCCATAGCGGTGAGGTGCAGGCTAAATTAGGTTCAAATCACTGCAGGCGGGATAGGAGCCGAGCTGAAGCACGTCCGGCTACATTCAGTTCCAGGCCACGCCCCCAACAACATATCTTAAATGGAGGTACTAAATACTAATTGAAGTATATTAGAAAGTAGAAGTTTTCATTATATAGTACAATTATGTTAAAATCAGAACAACCCAATAAGATATTATAGGCAACATCAGCATATTAGCAAACACATCTCCTTCTAATATACATAATGCAGATCCATGGTAAGTGTCTTCTATATGCATCCCACTGCCCACTCCCTCCATCTGCAAGTCCTCCAGCTGCTTGAGGCAGTTGTATGCCTGGAAACATCTGACAGCGGCCATAATCAGATTATCTGCTCACATTTCTAACGTGAGAAGCCTCGAGCAGCTGCCCAGATATAAACCTCCAAATGAAATAATAGCACTTAGCAATCAGCGCTAAAGAAGCGACCGGCTGAGAAATCAAGTGCATTGTGCGCCGAGGAGCCTAAGTGTTGTCTTACAGATGAGCAATCAAACTGGAAGCCAAAGGGCCACATTCAGGGAATGAAAACATGAGTCGCAGTGATGATGAAATACATCTTAGAAATGAATACACAGACCCACATTATTCAGTGCATTTAAAAAAAAAAAAAAAATCCATTTTTTCAATGCCATATCATTCATTGTATTGTCGTGTAAAGCTTTTTTGAAAGACCCAAGTCCAGTTTTTTAATGCAGTTTTCTGAGCCCGTGTCAGTGGATCCAACAGGAAGGAGAAGCATAAATCCCGTTTATATTTCCCCTTCTTTTGAATCTATTTCTTGCTTTAGCTCAACAAAAATTTGTTATGCTAGGTTCACACTAGCATCACTAGCCATTACACACAAAGCCAGGCGAACCCTATTGACTATAAAAGGGTCCGCCATTATAAAACCGGTGGATAAGAGTCCTCTGTACAGATGTGAATGTAGCCTTACTGATTCAAAACTGGCATTGTTAAAAAGAAACGCTTTGTGTAAAACCATATTCACATGAGTCCCATCTGTGTCTGATCGGTATACTACTGAACAGCTTCATATTAGGTTAGTACTGTAGTGATCTAACAATTGGGAAACTCACTGCATCATAACTCACTGTATGCAATGGAGCATATTTATTATCATGTCTAAAAGAAAAACCGCCTTTGCCCATTGCAGCCACCACAGCACAGCCTTCATTTTGTCATGCCTTTGCCGAGCTGCACTGTGATTGGTTGCTATTAGAGATGAGCGAACACTAAAATGTTCGAGGTTCGAAATTCGATTCGAACAGCCGCTCAATGTTCGTGTGTTCGAATGGGTTTCGAACCCCATTATAGTCTATGGGGAACAGATACTCGTTAAGGGGGAAACCCAAATCCGTGTCTGGAGGGTCACCAAGTCCACTATGACACCCCAGGAAATGATGCTAACACCTCTGGAATGACACTGGGACAGCAGGGGAAGCATGTCTGGGGGCATCTAACACACCAAAGACCCTCTATTACCCCAACATCACAGCCTAACAACTACACACTTTACACACTCAATACCACATCTCTGATAGTAGGAAAACACCTTGAAACATGTGTATTTGGCACTTGCAGTGAGGAGAGCTTGTCACCAGCAGTGAATTTGGCCCTTGTAGTAAGTTGAGGTTGGCACCAACATTTGTTTTGAAAATCAGGGTGGATTGAGCCTCTAACCAGCAGAGTTTGGGCAAATTCATGGTGGAGGGAGCCTCTAAAAACCCCAGTTTGGACCAATTCATGGTGGAGGGAGCCTCTAACCAGCCCAGTGTGGGCAAATTCATGGTGGAGGGAGCCTCTAAAAAACCCAGTTTGGACCAATTCATGGTGGAGGGAGCCTCTAACCAGCCCAGTTTGGGCAAATTCATGGTGGAGGGAGCCTCTAAAAAACCCAGTTTGGACCAATTCATGGTGGAGGGAGCCTCTAACCAGCCCAGTTTGGGCAAATTCATGGTGGAGGGAGCCTCTAAAAAACCCAGTTTGGACCAATTCATGGTGGAGGGAGCCTCTAACCAGCCCAGTTTGGGCAAATTCATGGTGGAGGGAGCCTCTAAACAGCCCAGTTTGGGCAAATTCATGGTGGAGGGAGCCTCTAAACAGCCCAGTTTGGGCAAATTCATGGTGGAGGGAGCCTCTAACCAGCCCACTTTGGACCAATTAATGGTGGAGGGAGCCTCTAACCAGCCCAGTTTGGGCAAATTCATGGTGGAGGGAGCCTCTAAACAGCCCAGTTTGGACCAATTCATGGTGGAGGGAGCCTCTAAAAAACCCAGTTTGGACCAATTCATGGTGGAGGGAGCCTCTAAACAGCCCAGTTTGGGCAAATTCATGGTGGAGGGAGCCTCTAACCAGCCCAGTTTGGACCAATTCATGGTGGAGGGAGCCTCTAACCAGCCCAGTTTGGGCAAATTCATGGTGGAGGGAGCCTCTAAACAGCCCAGTTTGGACCAATTCATGGTGGAGGGAGCCTCTAAAAAACCCAGTTTGGACCAATTCATGGTGGAGGGAGCCTCTAAACAGCCCAGTTTGGGCAAATTCATGGTGGAGGGAGCCTCTAACCAGCCCAGTTTGGACCAATTAATGGTGGAGGGAGCCTCTAAACAGCCAAGTTTTGGGAAATTCATGGTGGAGGGAGCCTCTAACCAGCCCAGTTTGGACCAATTCATGGTGGAGGGAGCCTCTAACCAGCCCAGTTTGGGCAAATTCATGGTGGAGGGAGCCTCTAAACAGCCCAGTTTGGACCAATTCATGGTGGAGGGAGCCTCTAAAAAACCCAGTTTGGACCAATTCATGGTGGAGGGAGCCTCTAAACAGCCCAGTTTGGGCAAATTCATGGTGGAGGGAGCCTCTAACCAGCCCAGTTTGGACCAATTCATGGTGGAGGGAGCCTCTAACCAGCCCAGTTTGGGCAAATTCATGGTGGAGGGAGCCTCTAAACAGCCCAGTATGGACCAATTCATGGTGGAGGGAGCCTCTAAAAAACCCAGTTTGGACCAATTCATGGTGGAGGGAGCCTCTAAACAGCCCAGTTTGGGCAAATTCATGGTGGAGGGAGCCTCTAACCAGCCCAGTTTGGACCAATTAATGGTGGAGGGAGCCTCTAAACAGCCAAGTTTTGGGAAATTCATGGTGGAGGGAGCCTCTAACCAGCCCAGTTTGGACCAATTCATGGTGGAGGGAGCCTCTAACCAGCCCAGTTTGGGCAAATTCATGGTGGAGGGAGCCTCTAAACAGCCCAGTTTGGACCAATTCATGGTGGAGGGAACCTCTAAAAAACCCAGTTTGGACCAATTCATGGTGGAGGAAGCCTCTAAACAGCCCAGTTTGGGCAAATTCATGGTGGAGGGAGCCTCTAACCAGCCCAGTTTGGACCAATTCATGGTGGAGGGAGCCTCTAACCAGCCCAGTTTGGGCAAATTCATGTGGAGGGAGCCTCTAAACAGCCCAGTTTGGGCAAATTCATGGTGGAGGGAGCCTCTAACCAGCCCAGTTTGGACCAATTAATGGTGGAGGGAGCCGCTAAACAGCCCAGTTTGGACCAATTCATGGTGGAGGGAGCCTCTAAAAACCCCAGTTTGGACCAATTCATGGTGGAGGGAGCCTCTAAAAAACCCAGTTTGGACCAATTCATGGTGGAGGGAGCCTCTAACCAGCCCAGTTTGGACCAATTAATGGTGGAGGGAGCCTCTAAACAGCCAAGTTTGGACCAATTCATGGTGGAGGGAGCCTCTAAAAACCCCAGTTTGGACCAATTCATGGTGGAGGGAGCCTCTAACCAGCCCAGTTTGGGCAAATTCATGGTGGAGGGAGCCTCTAAACAGCCCAGTTTGGGCAAATTCATGGTGGAGGGAGCCTCTAAACAGCCCAGTTTGGGCAAATTCATGGTGGAGGGAGCCTCTAAAAACCCCAGTTTGGACCAATTCATGGTGGAGGGAGCCTCTAAAAACCCCAGTTTGGACCAATTCATGGTGGAGGGAGCCTCTAAAAACCCCAGTTTGGACCAATTCATGGTGGAGGGAGCCTCTAAACAGCCCAGTTTGGACCAATTCATGGTGGAGGGAGCCTCTAAAAACCCCAATTTGGACCAATTCATGGTGGAGGGAGCCTCTAACCAGCCCAGTTTGGACCAATTCATGGTGGAGGGAGCCTCTAAACAGCCCAGTTTGGACCAATTCATGGTGGAGGGAGCCTCTAACCAGCCCAGTTTGGACCAATTCATGGTGGAGGGAGCCTCTAAAAACCCCAGTTTGGACCAATTCATTGTGGAGGGAGCCTCTAAACAGCCCAGTTTGGGCCAATTCATGGTGGAGGGAGCCTCTAAAAACCCCAATTTGGACCAATTCATGGTGGAGGGAGCCTCTAACCAGCCCAGTTTGGACCAATTCATGGTGGAGGGAGCCTCTAAACAGCCCAGTTTGGACCAATTCATGGTGGAGGGAGCCTCTAACCAGCCCAGTTTGGACCAATTCATGGTGGAGGGAGCCTCTAAAAACCCCAGTTTGGACCAATTCATTGTGGAGGGAGCCTCTAAACAGCCCAGTTTGGGCCAATTCATGGTGGAGGGAGCCTCTAAAAACCCCAATTTGGACCAATTCATGGTGGAGGGAGCCTCTAACCAGCCCAGTTTGGACCAATTCATGGTGGAGGGAGCCTCTAACCAGCCCAGTTTGGGCAAATTCATGGTGGAGGGAGCCTCTAAAAACCCCAATTTGGACCAATTCATGGTGGAGGGAGCCTCTAAACAGCCCAGTTTGGGCAAATTCATGGTGGAGGGAGCCTCTAAAAACCCCAGTTTGGACCAATTCATGGTGGAGGGAGCCTCTAACCAGCCCAGTTTGGGCAAATTCATGGTGGAGGGAGCCTCTAACCAGCAGAGTTGTGGGAAAGCAGGGTGGAGGGAGCCTCTAACCAGCAGAGTTGGTGGAAATCAGGGTGGAGGGAGCCTCTAACCAGCAGAGTTGGGGGAAATCATGTTGGAGGGAGCCTAGTATTAGCAGAATTGTGCAACGCTTATGGTGGATGAGTATGAGGATGCGGAGGAATTGGAGAGGTTGAGTACAGACATGGAGTTTCATGTTGGGGTGCTTTACACAGGTGGGCACAAAAATGAAGGCTCTATCCAGTGGTGGTTCATTTTTATCAAAGTGAGCCGGTCGGCACTCTCAGCTGACAGACGGGTGCGCTTGTCAGTGATGATGCCACCGGCTGCACTGAACACCCTCTCAGATAGGACGCTGGCGGCAGGACAGGACAGCACCTCCAAGGCATATAGGGCAAGTTCAAGCCACAGGTCCAACTTCGACACCCAATACGTGTAGGGCGCAGAGGGGTCGGAGAGGACAGGGCTGTGGTCGGAAAGGTATTCCCGCAACATGCGCCTATACTTCTCACGCCTGGTGACACTAGGACCCTCCGTGGCGGCACTTTGGCGAGGGGGTGCCATCAAGGTGTCCCAGACCTTAGACAGTGTGCCCCTCGTTTGTGTGGACCGGTGAGAACTTGGTTGCCTACTGGAGGAACTGCCCTCCCTGCCGCCAACGTCACATGCTGGAAACATCTCCATCATATTCTGCACCAATTGCCTGTGGCAAGCATTGATGCGATTGGCCCTCCCCTCTACCGGAATAAAAGACGAGATGTTGTTTTTATACCGGGGGTCAAGGATAGCAAAGATCCAGTACTGGTTGTCCTCCATGATTTTGACAATACGCTTGTCGGTTGTAAAGCACCCCAACATGAACTCAGCCATGTCTGCCACAGTGTTAGTTGGCATGACTCCTCTGGCCCCACCGGAAAGTTCAATCTCCATTTCCTCCTCATCCTCCATGTCTACCCATCCGCGCTGCAACAATGGGACGATTCGAAGTTGCCCGGAAGCCTCCTGTATCACCATCACATCATCGGACAACTCTTCTTCCTCCTCCTCCTCCTCCATTAAACGCAGTGAAGCGGACAGATGTGTGGACCTACTCTCCAGCTGTGACGGATCGGATGCTATCCCTAACTCCTCTGTGTGATCTGAGTTATCCCTGATGTCAATCAGGGATTCTCTCAGAACACACAAGAGCGGGATTGTAAGGCTCACCATCGCATCCTCAGAGCTCACCCTCCTTGTGGACTCCTCAAAGACCCGTAGGATGTCACAAAGGTCTCTCATCCATGGCCACTCATGGATGTGAAACTGAGGCAGCTGACTTTGTGGCAGCCTAGGGTTTTGTAGCTGGTATTCCATCAAAGGTCTCTGCTGCTCAACCACTCTATTCAACATCTGAAACGTTGAGTTCCAGCGTGTGGGGACGTCGCACAAAAGCCGGTGTTGTGGCACATGCAGGCGTTGCTGGAGAGATTTTAAGCTAGCAGCGGCTACTGTCGACTTGCGAAAGTGGGCGCACATGCGCCGCACTTTCACCAGTAGCTCTGGAACATTGGGGTAGCTCTTTAGGAAACGTTGCACCACTAGGTTGAAGACGTGGGCCAGGCATGGAACATGTTGGAGTCCGGCAAGCTCCAGAGCTGCTACCAGGTTCCGGCCGTTATCACAAACGACCATGCCTGGGCCCAGGTGCAGCGGCTCAAACCATATTGCCGTCTCATCGAGGAGGGCATCCCTCACCTCGGAGGCAGTGTGCTGTCTGTCCCCCAAGCTGATCAGCTTCAGCACAGCCTGCTGACGTCTACCAACGCCAGTGCTGCAACGTTTCCAACTCGTAGCTGGGGTCAATCTAACAGCGGAGGAGGAGGCGGTGGCGGAGGAGGAGGCGGTGGCGGAGGAGGAGGCGGTAGAGGAGGAGGAGGAGGGGGGTGTTCTTCTCGTGTCCCTGCCAGGAATGTTAGGCGGGGAGACGAGGTACACCGGGCCAGTTTGGGAAGCAGTCCCAGCCTCAACTACATTCACCCAGTGTGCCGTCAGTGAAATGTAGCGTCCCTGTCCGCATGCACTTGTCCACGCGTCGGTGGTCAAGTGGACCTTTGTGCAAAGCGCGGAACTAAGGGCCCGCCTGATGTTGAGTGACACGTGCTGGTGCAAGGCGGGGACGGCACACCGGGAGAAGTAGTGACGGCTAGGGACGGCATAGCGAGGTGCCACAGTTGCCATCAGGTCCAGGAAGGCGGGAGTTTCAACAAGCCGGAACGCCAACATCTCCTGGGCCAGCAGTTTAGCGATGTTGGCGTTCAAGGCTTGCGCGTGTGGGTGGTTAGCAGTGTATTTCTGCCGCCGCTCCAATGTCTGAGAGATGGTGGGTTGTTGTAAAGAAACGCCTGATGGTGCCTTTGATGGTGCAGGAGAAGGAGATAAGACAGGACCAGGGGAGGATGAGGTAGAAGTCAACAAAGTGGCGGAGGCAGATGAAGTGGTGTCATGGCTCGTCCTCTGGAGTGCATCGCCAGCACAGTCAGCAGTGGCAGTGGCAGAGGCAGAGGCAGTGGCAGAGGCAGTGGCAGTGGCGTGAACGGCAGGCGGCCTTTGTCCTGCCGTTGCTGCCTGCCACTGATTCCAGTGCTTGGATTCCAAATGACGGCGCATTGAAGTGGTGGACAGGTTGCTCTTCTCAGAGCCCCTAATCAATTTCGAGAGGCAAATTGTGCAGACAACACTATATCTGTCCTTGGCGCATTCCTTGAAAAAACTCCACACCTTCGAGAAACGTGCCCTCGAGGTGAGAGTTTTTCGGGGCTGGGTACGAACTGGAACATCTTGGGAGATTCCGGGTGTGGCCTGGCTTCGCCTAAGCTGCTGACCTCTGCCTCTGCCTCTAGCTACCCTTTTTGGTGCTGCACCTGCCTCAACATCCACACTACTTTCCCCGCTTGACATCCCCCCTGTCCAGGTCGGGTCAGTGTCCTCATCATCCACCACTTCCTCTTCCAACTCCTGTCTCATCTCCTCCTCCCGCACAATGCGCCGGTCAACTGGATGCCCTGACGGCAACTGCGTCACATCATCGTCGATGAGGGTGGGTTGCTGGTCATCCACCACCAAATCGAACGGAGATGGAGGAGACTCTAGTGTTTGAGCATCTGGACACAGATGCTCCTCTGTTAGGTTCGTGGAATCATGACGTGGAGAGGCAGGTTGAGGGACAATGAAAGGAGCGGAGAACAGCTCTGGGGAGCAGGGACAGTTTGGGTTATTGTTCTGTAAAGCTTCGGAATTTTGGGAGGAAGGAAGACAAGACTGTTGCGTAATAGGAGGAGAGGAGGCAGAGTCTGACTGGCTGCTGGACAATGTGCTGTAAGCGTTCTCTGACAGCCATTGCAAGACCTGTTCCTGGTTCTCGGGCCTACTAAGGTTTGTACCCTGCAGTTTAGTTAATGTGGCAAGCAACCCTGGCACTGTGGAGTGGCGCAATGCTTGCTGCCCCACAGGAGTAGGCACGGGACGCCCTGTGGCTTCACTGCTACCTTGCTCCCCAGAACCATTCCCCCGACCTCGCCCACGGCCTCGTCCACGTCCCTTTCCGGGAGCCTTGCGCATTTTGAATTCCTAGTTAGAAATTGGCACTGTATACCAGTAGTAAAAATTGTGGGTGCACGTAACCCCAATATATTCTTTGAATTACCAGTCAGAAACTGGCACTATATGGCAGTAGCAAGAAATGAGGGTATTTGTATTCCCAATATATTCTTTGAATTCCCAGTCAGACAATGGCACTGTATACCAGTAGTAAAAATTGTGGGTGCACGTAACCCCAATATATTCTTTGAATTACCAGTCAGAAACTGGCACTATATGGCAGTAGCAAGAAATGAGGGTATTTGTATTCCCAATATATTCTTTGAATTCCCAGTCAGACAATGGCACTGTATACCAGTAGTAAAAATTGTGGGTGCACGTAACCCCAATATATTCTTTGAATTCCCAGTCAGACACTGGCACTATATGGCAGTAGCAAGAAATGAGGGTATTTGTATTCCCAATATATTCTTTGAATTCCCAGTCAGACAATGGCACTGTATACCAGTAGTAAAAATTGTGGGTGCACGTAACCCCAATATATTCTTTGAATTCCCAGTCAGACACTGGCACTATATGGCAGTAGCAAGAGATGAGGGTATTTGTATTCCCAATATATTCTTTGAATTCCCAGTCAGACAATGGCACTGTATACCAGTAGTAAAAATTGTGGGTGCACGTAACCACAATATATTCTTTGAATTACCAGTCAGAAACTGGCACTATATGGCAGTAGCAAGAAATGAGGGTATTTATAACCCCAATATATTCTTTGAATTCCCAGTCAGACAATGGCACTGTATACCAGTAGTAAAAATTGTGGGTGTACGTAACCCCAATATATTCTTTGAATTCCCAGTCAGAAACTGGCACTATATGGCAGTAGCAAGAAATGAGGGTATTTGTATTCCCAATATATTCTTTGAATTCCCAGTCAGACAATGGCACTCTATACCAGTAGTAAAAATTGTGGGTGCACGTAACCCCAATATATTCTTTGAATTACCAGTCAGAAACTGGCACTATATGGCAGTAGCAAGAAATGAGGGTATTTGTATTCCCAATATATTCTTTGAATTCCCAGTCAGACAATGGCACTGTATACCAGTAGTAAAAATTGTGGGTGCACGTAACCCCAATATATTCTTTGAATTCCCAGTCAGACACTGGCACTATATGGCAGTAGCAAGAAATGAGGGTATTTGTATTCCCAATATATTCTTTGAATTCCCAGTCAGACAATGGCACTGTATACCAGTAGTAAAAATTGTGGGTGCACGTAACCCCAATATATTCTTTGAATTCCCAGTCAGACACTGGCACTATATGGCAGTAGCAAGAAATGAGGGTATTTGTATTCCCAATATATTCTTTGAATTCCCAGTCAGACAATGGCACTGTATACCAGTAGTAAAAATTGTGGGTGCACGTAACCCCAATATATTCTTTGAATTACCAGTCAGAAACTGGCACTATATGGCAGTAGCAAGAAATGAGGGTATTTGTATTCCCAATATATTCTTTGAATTCCCAGTCAGACAATGGCACTGTATACCAGTAGTAAAAATTGTGGGTGCACGTAACCCCAATATATTCTTTGAATTACCAGTCAGAAACTGGCACTATATGGCAGTAGCAAGAAATGAGGGTATTTGTATTCCCAATATATTCTTTGAATTCCCAGTCAGACAATGGCACTGTATACCAGTAGTAAAAATTGTGGGTGCACGTAACCCCAATATATTCTTTGAATTACCAGTCAGAAACTGGCACTATATGGCAGTAGCAAGAAATGAGGGTATTTGTATTCCCAATATATTCTTTGAATTCCCAGTCAGACAATGGCACTGTATACCAGTAGTAAAAATTGTGGGTGCACGTAACCCCAATATATTCTTTGAATTCCCAGTCAGACACTGGCACTATATGGCAGTAGCAAGAAATGAGGGTATTTGTATTCCCAATATATTCTTTGAATTCCCAGTCAGACAATGGCACTGTATACTAGTAGTAAAAATTGTGGGTGCACGTAACCCCAATATATTCTTTGAATTCCCAGTCAGACACTGGCACTATATGGCAGTAGCAAGAAATGAGGGTATTTGTATTCCCAATATATTCTTTGAATTCCCAGTCAGACAATGGCACTGTATACCAGTAGTAAAAATTGTGGGTGCACGTAACCCCAATATATTCTTTGAATTACCAGTCAGAAACTGGCACTATATGTCAGTAGCAAGAAATGAGGGTATTTGTATTCCCAATATATTCTTTGAATTCCCAGTCAGACAATGGCACTGTATACCAGTAGTAAAAATTGTGGGTGCACGTAACCCCAATATATTCTTTGAATTACCAGTCAGAAACTGGCACTATATGGCAGTAGCAAGAAATGAGGGTATTTATAACCCCAATATATTCTTTGAATTCCCAGTCAGACAATGGCACTGTATACCAGTAGTAAAAATTGTGGGTGTATATAGCCCCAATTCTATTGCTAGGGGACTTGCAGGGTATTTCTGGGGTGAAGGTGGGGGGGCACACCGTTGGAACGGGTATCGGGGTATATATCGGGTATACGGGAATACACTGACAGTGTATTCCATTCAGGATCCTGGGAAAGCTGGGTTGCGGCGATTGAGCCCGTCAGTGCCACGTTACACTGACAAGCTTCTCCCTGGAATTTAGCTTTTATAAGAGCTGTTGGTTGTCTTCTCCTTCCTATCCTAGCCTGTCCCTGCCTACCCAGAATCTAAGCCCTAGCTAGCTGGACGGAAACCTCCGTCCTCGGTGAATTGCAAGCTCAGAATGACGCGAACCTGGGCGGCGCTGTTCTTTTAAATTAGAGGTCACATGTTTTCGGCAGCCAATGGGTTTTGCCTACTTTTTTCAACGTCACCGGTGTCGTAGTTCCTGTCCCACCTACCCTGCGCTGTTATTGGAGCAAAAAAGGCGCCAGGGAAGGTGGGAGGGGAATCGAGTAATGGCGCACTTTACCACGCGGTGTTCGATTCGATTCGAACATGCCGAACAGCCTAATATCCGATCGAACATGAGTTCGATAGAACACTGTTCGCTCATCTCTAGTTGCTATGGGCAACGAAGACAATATTTGTTTTGACTTGATAATATCTCTGTCCCATCAAGTTCCAATTACATAACCAAATTCAGTCTGGGAAATATAGCCCTCACATGTACCGTGTGTCCCAGGTGGGAATTGGTCATTTGCATACAGCCATAAGGTGTATCTAAATGGGACACACAGGCAGGGATTGGAGTCAAATCTTTAGCAACAGGTTCCTGACTTTGCTGACAAAGATATATACTGGTGTAATAGGCCAGAGTATATTCACAATCCATATTGGGTTAAAGTGGACTAAATTAGATTATATTATGGGCATAAATTGGCCTAGACCCAAAGTAATAATAATAATAAAATTAATTTATAGAGTGCCAACATATTCCACAGCACTTTACAAATCAGAGGATACATGGACAATATGAGACATCGTGACAAAGAAATAAACGTATCAAATGATAGAAGTGAGGGCCCTGCTCGCAAGAGCTTACATTCTATGTAGCATTGAGTGATATATACAAGAGTTACTTAATTTTTCAACATTATTTTGGGGATTCAGCTTTGTTTGGTAAGTTAAGAGAGAAAGCTAACTGACTTAAATCTTAAAAATCTAAAAGTTCCTGGTGTGGTAGGTGTTGCTGCGTATCTTGCCAGACTTAGGGTAAGTTCACGTGGGGTTTTTTGGTCAAGGTTTTGAGGCCGTATCCACCTCAAAACCCTGACCAAAAAGACGTCTCCCATTGAAATCAATAGGAGCCGCTCAGGCCTTTTTCCAGGAGCCGTTTCTTCCGGCTCCCGGAAAAAGGAAGTGAGATGTTCATTCTTGAGGCCGAGTTGCGTCGCGATTCAGCCTGAAGAAACTCCCTCCTCTGCACCAGGCCCATTCATTCGGCCTAATCTGGATCAGATTGCGCGGCTGCATGCCGATGCAACACACCGGCTTTCAGTCGCGGCTACCCGATTTTTGGATTGGAACCTGAGGCGGCCCGTCTGAACTCACCCTTATTGTTTTTAAGTTTTACTCATCCCTTGGTCAAGGATTCCACAACTAAGTTGGGTCCAATGTTGTTCCATCTATGAGCTCATGTGATGAATATACCGCTGTTTCTTGATATAAAAGAAGGTACCAGTAGTGATATCTTTGTTGCTGTTATGTTGGCAATCAGTGGTGTAACTAGGACTGGCGGGGCCCCGTGGAGAACTTTTCAAATAAGGCCCCCCGACCTACACTAAAGACTTCGACCAACCAACCCCCCACACCCCCACGCATACCTGCGCAAACTATTATACCCCATAGTGGCCCCAGTACATAGTATTATGCCCCATAGTGGTCCCTGCACACAGTATTATGCCCCATAGTGGCCCCTGCACACAGTATTATGCCCCATAGTGGCCCCAGTACACAGTATTCTGACCCATAGTGACCCCTGCACATAGTATTCCCCTGTGGATATTCATGAACAATTATTATACTCAGGAGTCTTTTCAGACCCCAGAGTATAATAATCGAAGACCTAAAGGGGGAAGCAAACATAAAAAACACTGTCACTTACCTATTCCAGGCTCCGCTGCAGTCCTTGGTGGTGTCAACCATCTTCAATGACCTCCGGACGTCACATGACTTGGAAAGCAGGCCCCGGTCATGTGGCGTCAGGAACGTCACACAGCCATGCCCAAAGCCTGCCTGGAGCGCAGAGAGGTAAGTAATACTGTGTATGTTCCTTTACATCTCCCGGGCCTCCGATCATTATACTCGGGGGTCTGAAAAGACCCCCGAGTATAATATAAGTGTTTGTGGGACCCATGGCGATACTTACAGATCCCAGCCCCTGCCAGGATCGGTAAGCAAATAGTGCCCATTACCAGCTGGAGGAACTCCAGCCGGTAACGGCCTATTAAGAAAAGAAAAAAATGCAGCAGTAGCTACCCCGGTAGTTATGTCACTGCTTCAACAATGTACCTGTTTGTCTTTGCGGCATTAAGCAAAAGCACAAAATTGTGCAGTTGCAGAAGTGGGAAGCTGGCACCTATGTAAAAATGAATGCAAGGATAAGGTCCCACAATTCGGAGTACAGTTATAAAGCACTGTGGAAAATACGCGCGTATCACATTGAAAGCAATAGGGAAAAAAGCAGCCCATTCATTTCTATGGGGAGCGCACATATGTCGGCTCCCACAGAAAGCAATGGGATCTGTTTTAACGCCGCTGATTCGGAACGTGTTACATGTTCAGAATCAGTGAGCGTATACTCCGTGTGAAGGCACCCTAAACGCGTTTTTTCCACAGCATTTTTCATTGTATTTTTTGCTGCGGTTTTCTCTGCGGTTTTCTTCCCTTAATTTATCTATATGGAAAACTAACGATAAAAGTGACATACTGCTTTTTTGAAAGCATAGATTTTTTTCTGGAGTTTTTTTTTTCTACTCGCAATGTGTTGATGGGATTACCCAGAATCTTATTAACTTTGCTGGTACTGTTAAAACATAGGAAAAATTCAGCGTTTTGCAACGTGGGGTCTAATAGAGAAAAAATTATTTTAAAATATTTCTGTAGCACTATGAAAGGTGAAAATGTGAAAAATAGACACCTTTCCCCTCTGTTTTATTTACTTTTTCTCTGATTTTAGCGGAAAAACAACATAAAAATAAAATCCTATTTATCACAGAAATAAATATACAAAAAATATTTGAATAATGGAAAAAAATGTTATAGCCCTCAAAACTTCATGTAGAAAGAAACCCAAAAATATGTCTAGTCCTGAACCAGGGAACATGGTCCCATCCTGAACTGATTGAAACTGTACCGTGAAAAATCTCATAGAAGCTAGACGAGAGATCAGAATTAATTCTGAATTACATCTTTGCTTTTAGCCCCACCCTCCAATTCAACACCATGCTGTTACCTGTTCATTGGGTTGTAATGATCCTCAATAGATTGCAATCAGCTCATATTATTGTCCTACAGTCCATATCACTGTATGCTGGAATATTTATAACTATGCAGCATTTTATAATGTGAAAAGCAGAAGGATGAAAGCATGGATATTTTATGAGATTTGTTCCATCTGGATTTCTGTGCTGTCAGTTACTGTGTCCATGTATATTATATAGCATACATACATTACAGTATATAATAAAGTACCCTATGAAGTAGCACTACAGTATGTGGAGCTTTCTCTGCATTCTGTTATTTACAGCAGCAGACCTGATGATCCTGACATTACTTTTTTTCCCTCTGTAGTGTATCAATAAAATATAGTAATATATGAAACGTAATATATCTTAGGGTTTTCACGTTCCAGTAGCATGTTGTTCTCCTTTCCTTGCCTACAGTCTTTTCTTTCAGAACCCTCTTTAGGCCGGGGCCCCACGGCGTAAACGCTGAAGTTTGGCATCGTATTGAATTCCATCCACACACTGCGGAAACATACTGTAGCGATTTTGGAAATTGCATTATGTCAATTATATCTACGGAAACAGTAGTGGAATCATTATAGGTGTAATGGAAAAAGAAAGCTCTCTGTGGATTTTAGGTGAAAAGTGCTGCAGGAAAAAGTGCAATGCGTTGCCGCTGTGGTTCTTCCTGCAGTGCTTTTTTGCTATGGGTTGCTACGTGGGGCCTTAACCTTAACTTGGTTCTGCTTTTGTGCATGATCTAAAGTTAAGGGTAAGTTCATACGGGTTTTTTTTTAGGATCGGAACCTGAGGCGGAGGCCGCCTCAGGTTCCGATCCAAAACCGGGTAGCCGCAACTGAAAGCCGATGCACTGCACTGGCATCCAGCCATGCACTCTACTCCAGATTAGGCCCAATGAATGGGCCTAGTCCAGAGGAGGGTGTGTCTTCAGGCCAAATCGCGAGGCAACTCAGCCTGAAGAATGAGCACCTTGCTTCTTTTTTCCGGGAGCCGGAAGAAACGGCTCCCAGAAAAAAGACCTGAGCGGCTCCCATTGATTTCAATGGGAGCAGTCTTTTTGATCAGGGTTTTGAGGCAAATACGGCCTCAAAACCCTGAACAAGAAACTGTGCGAACTTACCCTAAGGTTGAGTTCACACAGAGTTTTTGGTCAGGAATTTGTTCAGGAATCCGCCTCAAAATCCTCCTCCAAAAAATGCCCCACCATACAGTCCTATGTAACCTGCTTAAGGTTGATTTTGGCTCTTTCTACAGAGTGAGACAGAGAGATAACTTGCAGGAGGTCAGTTTGTTGCAGTAGGACAGCTTGGAGGAGAAAACACCTAAGGCTGAATTCACACAGATTTTTTTTGGTCAGGAATTTGGTCAGGAATCTGCCTCAAAATCAGCCTCGAAAAAAAGCCTCCCAATAGAGTTCTTTTGAGAGGCTTTTTTTCAAGGCTGGTTTTGAAGCGGATTCCTGACCAAAATTCCTGACAAAAAAACTCTGTGTGAACTCAGTGTTAAATCCTAGTCCATCTCCCATCCTGAATAGCTAAGGGTAATGCCTGATGTCAGTGTTTTGTACTGCGGAAGAGCAACAAACAACTTCTTCATTGGTGCAACTCTTAGGTGCCTCATAGTTCCACCTCATTGCATGATACAGCTTTCAGAAAATGTATGAACACTGACAATGTGAAGTGATATAAGCATGCATATAACACATCCTCCATCAAGGTGCAAGTACATTACAACACATGATTTTACCAAGAAACCCTAGAATGCCATGTTGTGGCTCACTAGCACTGCCAGTGTTTAGCCATTACTATGCAGCGAGTCAGTTGTGGGGATCAATAAACTGATTTGGTTAGAACCAGATTTGACTCACATTTTCCCAAAATTTTGGGGGTTGAAATTATCAGAGGCCGGCCCTCATGAATACTGGTTAAATCAAATCTTGTGAAGGTTGACCATATCTAGTCAGTTGTTCATGGTGTGATTCTGCACCACCTTATATGGATAACTTACTTTGAAGGCTCACCCCCTTTAAATCCTGAATAATGCTTCGCAAACCCTTTAAGATGTCTTTAAAATGTAATACAATTTGTACAGAAACCAAAAAATATTTTAGTTACATCTCCAATTTAAACATCTATTTGTCTTGAGACATGGTAAATGATGATAAAGGTTGCCATTGTAAATGATGCTAGAGATCCATCGAATGAAGGTTAGAGAGATAGCAGAGGCTCTCTAGCACCATTTGGTGAACTTGAGCAATGTTTTCGTACCTGGTTGCAGTTTTTGGCCGTCCCGAACGTTCATAGTCAACCAAACTGGTACGGCCACGATTAAATTCAGCTGCCCAAAATTTGACGGTGGTACATGATGGTGCAGAGTCCCCATACTCAGTGTCTAACTCATCTTTAATTTGCGAAGGCGTATTGCCTTCAAAAACAAATATTTGACAGCTTGATATTCGATTTTATCCATTTTCACAAAATCACTCGCATCGACTCACTACAACAACTGTCAAAGAAAAACCGCTGATGCAAAATGGCTGAAATTTTTGTGAGTACGCACCCATAGAAATGAATGGAAGCACCTGTGACGCTGACTTTGCTGGCGGCCGGCCGGCGTCACAGGTGCTTCCATTCATTTCTATGGGTGCGTGCTGTTCGGATTGGCTGATCCGAACAGTGTTCGCTCATCTCTATTGAGTACATTCCAACGCATTCGCGAACACATTCCCCAAGTTTGGTTGACGAGTGTTGCCATCTTCATGTGGAGGTCAGAAACTTTTCAGACTACCCTCGTATATACCTGTGTGATTTACTTTCAATTTATTCTAGCTTCCTCTCCTCGATGCAGGGCAGCAGCAAGGACCTCCCAGGCTTTCATGTCTCTTGCTAGAGAAGGGGGAGTGTCCTATATCATTATTGTAGCACTAAAGGACCTCCCCCTTCGTTTAATTTTATCAAAGCATGTTTATTTTGTGAGTGTCCCCCGCCACTTTCAAGCTTTCCAATTCCTTTGTATTATGGCTGTAAGTTCTTGCCTAATGAATGACCTGGACTGAGAGCATTAATCCCTACAATTCTATCAGTGTGGGTCATTAGATCTATAAATGGTCTGGTATTTGAAGTCATAACACGGCCATATTTGTTCTCGTTTGAAACTACCCTAAGGTTGAGGCTGGCGGGGGACAATACGCTATATGAAGTTATATATACATATTTAGTAGAGATGAGCGAACACTAAAATGTTCGAGGTTCGAAATTCGATTCGAACAGCCGCTCACTGTTCGAGTGTTCGAACGGGTTTCGAACCCCATTATAGTCTATGGGGAACATATACTCGTTAAGGGGGAAACCCAAATCCGTGTCTGGAGGGTCACCAAGTCCACTATGACACCCCAGGAAATGATACCAACACCCTGGAATGACACTGGGACAGCAGGGGAAGCATGTCTGGGGGCATAAAAGTCACTTTATTTCATGGAAATCGCTGTCAGTTTGCGATTTTCGCAAGCTAACTTTTCCCCATAGAAATGCATTGGCCAGTGCTGATTGGACAGAGTACGGAACTCGACCAATCAGCGCTGGCTCTGCTGGAGGAGGCGGAGTCTAAGATCGCTCCACACCAGTCTCCATTCAGGTCCGACCTTAGACTCCGCCTCCTCCGGCAGAGCCAGCGCTGATTGGCCGAAGGCTTGCCAATGCATTCCTATGCGAATGCAGAGACTTAGCAGTGCTAAGCCAGTTCTGCTCAACTACACATCTGATGCACACTCGGCACTGCTAAATCAGATGTAGCAATCTGATGTAGCAGAGCCGAGGGTGCACTAGAACCCCTGTGCAAACTCAGTTCACACTAATAGAATGCATTGGCCAGCGCTGATTGGCCAATGCATTCTATTAGCCCGATGAAGTAGAGCTGAATGTGTGTGCTAAGCACACACATTCAGCTCTACTTCATCTGGCTAATAGAATGCATTGGCCAGCGCTGATTGGCCAGAGTACGGAACTCGACCAATCAGCGCTGGCTCTGCTGGAGGAGGCGGAGTCTAAGATCGCTCCACACCAGTCTCCATTCTGGTCCGACCTTAGACTCCGCCTCCTCCAGCAGAGCCAGCGCTGATTGGCCGAATTCCGTACTCTGGCCAATCAGTGCTGGCCAATGCATTCTATTGGCGTGATGAAGCAGTGCTGAATGTGTGTGTTTAGTTCAACTACACCGGTGGAGGTGATGTGTTTCTCGATCACACAGCAAAAACTGTAGCAGTATTGTTTGAATACATCCTAATAGTTTGAATGTCAAAGTGCACAGTAATTTGAGTTTCCTGAAAACTAGAGATGCATAAGGGCTAGTTCACACGTGCCGCGAGCCGTGTCTCTCTCTGGTCAAGACCCGCCTGCTGCGACCATCGCGGTCACGGCTTTCCCCTCCGCTGTCGGCTCAAATGAATGGGTGCTGCCCGCGCGGCTTCCGCCTGAAGAAAGGACATGTCGCTTCTTTTCTCCGCTAGCAGCAGCCCGCCGCTAGCGGAGAAAAGAAGCCTGGTGGTGTGCATAGACCACCATTGTAAGGGGAGGTTTTTGACGCGAAATCGGCTGTCAAAAACCTCCCCTGTGCTCACGTGTGAACGAGCCCTAAATGTTGCAAATATTTTTTGTATTTTCTATAGGAATCTCACCTGCAAAGTTTTTAATATCTTTCTGAACTTTAGAAGCTGCTGTAAAAAAAAACCCAAACAAATAATTAAATAAATAAAAAAAAGAGCAGTATGTACATTTCGTTTACAAAATCATCTCTCTTGCAGGAATAGCGGCTGATTAATTCACTTCATTCACACGAGAAGCGCATAATACTAAGTAGGTACAAAAAAGACTAATTGGTAACATGATAAGACGTGAAGCAGAGGCTGTCAATTACCGTATTTTCCGGACTATAAGGCGCACATAAAATCCTACGATTTCCTCAGAAATCGAAAGTGCGCCTTATAGTCCGGTGCGCCTTATATATGGACGGAAGCGGCGGCCGCTGGAAAAGTCTGCGTGCCACTTCCATACATTGCAATGGGAGCGTGCTATTCAAATAGTATTCGTTCATCTCTAACTTCAATTGTAACTTCTTACAATTGAAGTTAGAGATGCGCGAATACTATTTGAATAGCGCGCTCCCATTGCAATGTATGGAAGCGGCACACAGACTTTGCCGGCGGCCGCCGCTTAACGGGATTCTACCATTAAAAGAAGGTCTTTCCTCTTGACCACGTCGGAATAGCCTTAAAAAAGGCTATTCGTCTCCTACCTTTTGCCATAGCCAGCCCCGCCTTCTTCCTCAGCTGCGTCCTCCCCTTCTGTGTCGTCTTCTTTGGGCCTCATGGATGACGCATGCGCAGTCGGCTCTGGCTGCGAGAGCCTGTTAGAGCCGACTGCGCATGCATCATCCATAAGGCCCAAAGAAGGCGACACAGAAGGGGAGGACGCAGCTGAGGAAGAAGGCGGCGCTGGCTATGGCAAAAGGTAGGAGACGAATAGCCTTTTTTAAAGTTATTCCGACGTGGTCAAGAGGAAAGAACTTCTTTTAATGGTAGAATCCCTTTAACTCCTCGCGTGCCGAGCGCTTCCATGGAAGCGTGCCATTGAAATGAATAGAAGCGGCTGGCACGCGGGGGGGTAAGCGGCCGCCGGCAAAGTCTGCGTGCCGCCACTTTCAATCACATATAAGGCACACCGGACAGCGCTGCACCTTATAGTTCGGTGCGCCTTATAGTCCGGTGCGCCTTATATATGAACCTAAACAGGACTATAAGATGCTCATGGGTAATGAGCCTTATAGTCCAGTGCACTTTATAGTCCGCAAAATACGGTAAATCCCTGGCAATGTGGCCATTCCAAATGGACAAGCTAGTGCTTCTATCCTTACTACAGCGCCTCAATCACTGGCAATAAATGTATTGTTATATGAGATAAAGAGGACAGTATTGCTTGATTTCCTCACAGTGTGAGCACAAGACACAAGGACCTTTGTGCTGAACTCTGTTTCAGCACAAAATAAAACAAAAATCTACATCTAGTTTAGTTACATGTTTTTTGCTGGTGGTTAATTTTTACAAGCTTAAAGGGGTTGTCCCATCTCAAGGATCCTATCTATACTGGTAGCTTATGTAAATTGAAGACTTTTCCTAAATAATATTGCTTTAGAAATGCTGCTTTGTTTGTCTGCTATGTGAACTTATTCTTTCCATTGTTTGCACAGTGTTGCTTTTACCATAGAATTGTGAGATAGGACAGATGACTTCACTTACTCAGTGCCAACAGGATAATCAGTTCAGCTAATTGCAGTTTGCTGATAAAGCAGAGTCTGTTATCTCTCTATGTAAAGGGGGGGGGGGGGGGATTGAAAAAACTGGGATATGGGATGGAGCACCACTGATGAAGGGTACCGGATTCAAGGATGAGTTAAAAAAGCTTTATTGGTTCCAGAAGACAGAAAATGGCTACGTATTTTGATGCCGGACTGGCATCTTCATCAGGCCAATGCAGAATACACTGTCAGAGACTATATGATCAATTTATTGAAACCCAACAAGGTAAATTCTTTGTTCAGTTTTCATTTTAAAATAACTGTGGCTGTTTAATCACTCATTTTATCTGATACGTATTCTCCATATGCATTTCTCCTATTCTTTCTCATATGGGGATCTGTTTGCATGATGTGTCGATTGTATGTCTGCTATTTTTTTTTTCCAAGATGGTGCCGCATGGGTGGCAGCCTTGATAAAGAGCTCCAAGCTGAGAGCGACCTTTATGTTTCCTTTTTCACTCTTTTTGTCAGTATTTTCAAGAATCCTCTACTCAAGTAACCTAGCACTATTAATTATCTATCTATCTTGATTGAAAGAACCTGCAGACTATTTTCTTTGTGTGTATTGTTTATGCTTGGAAGATGCCTGCAGTCGGCTGGAATTTCCTGTGTACATGTGCCTGGTTACCATCCCTCCATGAGCTAAGGGAAGCATGGACAACATGAGGCAGACAAAGCATGGAGGAGAAATCTGCATGAAATTGCATGCTTCTTATTTCGAGGACATGTTTTTGGCATCTATTGTTTATGCTTGGATGATGCAGTTGATTGGAATTTCTTTTTTTTTTTTACTGAGGACACATGGGACTCTGTTACAGCCTAGGAACCTACCATCTTCCCACTACTAATTAAGGAAACATGGCAAGAGAGCAGATAGTATGGAGAAATAATCAGCACCTTGTCTCCCTGGATGGCTTCAGACTTCTTCGGGTGGATAGAACACGTGGTAAGAAGATAAGGAGGAGGGCTTGCGATGAAAGATGGTGTACTTCTTGGGACATTTTTTGTGGTTAAGAAACAATAGTGCCAATGCAAAATATCGAACTGAAGCTGTGAGCTTCAGATCTTACTTTATACCAAAGGAACTACCGCATGTTATGATATGTTATGTCATGATAGCTGCATATGTCCCCCACCTCTGCAAAAAGCTTTTTCTGCCTGTTATGTCTACATGCTGTGCCCCCCTCCACGTGTCCAAAAACCTCAGTCGGGCTGTGTTATCAACATCACTTTGCACAGAGAACTAAATGATCCTGAAGTTAGTCTTCTTTCCTTTCTTTTTAGTTGCTATGACTCCTAGTATCTTTCTACCTTCCAAGAGCTTGTATGTGTTTCTCTCTTGCTATATACTACTGTACTATCCATGGTGCTGTATCACACTGAATTTCCCCATTGTGGGACTATGAACGGATTATCTTATCTTATGTTATTGTTAATGCATGGTGGCATTTGTCAGGCATGTTGCTAGAATTTTCCTGAATGAGTGAGTCTGTTTTCAGTGTCACTGATGGAGTGGCATATTTAACTGGACCTTATGACAGTGGGGTACTGTCCATAGCTGTATCATTTACTGCAGTCACAAGTGCAGGCATAGTGACCCGAAAATTAGCTGTAGAGCCATAGTTAATAATGGCTTTCCAGAAACAGTTTTACCATTAGCTAATACAAAATTTTTTGAGACAAAAAAATAAATAAATAACTGGTTGCCTAGGTGGCTCCCCTGTAATCCACCTAGATGTTGAAGTTTTTCTGAATTCAGATGCTTAGGAGAGTTCTTAAGCCAGGGATTGGTATCTCCACAATAGAAACATAGTCCCTTTTGTCTCTGAAAAATTTCCTACTTCTGTAGAGACATAGAAAACCCCAGTAGCATGAGTTCAAAATCAGAAGACAAGGGAATATCTGGTAAAAAAGCAAAGGGCAGCATAACAGCAAACAAATGGGTATATCAGAGTACTGGAGCCTAAATTAGTACAGTTAACTAATGGCAGGAACATGGAAAATTCTGAATAGACTTTAAATATCCCTCATTAGCTTCTGATTTGGTTCAGAGTAAACATAAATTCACTCAGGGTATTGTGGTCAGAATTTTGAGGCCGTATTTGCCTCAAAATCCTGGTCAAAAAGACGGCTCCCATTAAAATCAATGAGAGCCGGTCAGTTCTTTTTTTCGGAAGCCGTTTGTTCCGGCTCCCGGAAAAAAGAAGCGACATGCTCATTCTTTCAGACGGAGTCACCTCGCGACATCTGCCTGAAGACACTCCCTCCCGACAAGGCCCATTCATTTGGGCCTCATCCGGAGCAGAGTGCGTGATTGGATGCCGATGCACTGCACTGGCATCCAGTCGCAGCTACCTGTATTTTGGAACCTGAGGCGGCCTCATACTGAGCATCTTAGCATGTATAGTGAGAACGCTGGAAGTTGTCCAGTACAGTAAATTGCTTAAGGGAACAGCTGTTGGCCCAACACTGATCAGAAATATATGGCATCTAAACAGGACAGGCAATAAATATCTGATATATTGTAAACCCCTTTAAGGCCAAAACCGTCTGCATATTTAAAAATATGTCAAAAATCTGGAAAACTTCTTTAGGCTGAGGCCACACATTCCAGAGTATTGTTGCAGATTTAGTGCTCAGTACTACAACCTACTATCTGCTGGTTGGGCTGTATTTTCAATGTATCAGGTTCACTTTAGGCTGAGATCCACAGTGCAGCAACCTTCTGCTTCTGAAACCCCCACCCACCCATAATGGCCAATAGCTGCATTAATTTAAAGGGGTATTCTCATGACGCTTGTTCACTAACCTGCAGGTTGTTGTGCTCTCTTCACTTCCTGCTTTTCTTGCTTGGCACATAGGTGGGCGGGGTTGCATGGGATTGGTTGTAAATGAATTACCACAGTGTGAAGCTGATGTAGCAGAGCTGGATTTGAGTCAGTTTGCATTACATACAGAGCTAACTTCCTATCTCGGCCCTTATCAGCCAAATTCAATTAAACCGACTGATAAGAGCTCAGAAATCCCAGAGCTCTCTGAGAAGCTCCACTACTTATCAGACACAAACAGCTCAGAGCTGCTCCCAGCCCCTCCCTCCCCCTCTTCGAGCAGGCAGCTACATCACTTGACAAATGAGCAGATAATCCCAAGGGCCATAGAAGCAGAGTGTAAACAATAAAGTGAATAAATTAAGATAGCGGCCAAACAAAGCAGTTTTGATAAAGCAATGCATTTAGGAAAAGTCTTAAATCCACATAAACTAGCAGTATAGATAGGATCCTTGTGATGGGACAACCCCTTTAAGAGCAGATGGGGTTTTGACACACTATGGAGATCCAACCTCAAAGAATCTGCTGCTAACATTTTTGTGCCAGATACCGCAAACCAATTTCAGAGCTCTTGCAAAATCCATGTTTCAACAGATCATAACTGTTTTAGCAGCACAAGAGCAACGTACACAATATGAATATATTTTTAATTCAAAACTTTTTATTGAAGAATTTTTTCATAAAGGAAACAAGAAAGGAATAGAGAAACAACATAAAATAACGATAAAATACAATAATGTATGTGTCGACTCATATCAGGTAAACCAAAAACGGTCATCGGGCATTCCTATTATCCAGTCCAGCATAAGAAGCCCTAGACATTATTGACGCTAAAAGGCAAAAAAAAAACAAAAACAAAAAAAAAAAAACAATTATATGTATAGTGTCATTTCAAAACAAAGAAAATAGAGAATAAACAAGCACTGCACAAGGCAATAAAACCAGGGTGAAAGTAATACATCGACAACTTTGTACGAAATACTAGAGGGAGGAGGTAGTTAAAGAGTTGGTTATATTGAGAAGGGGGGAAACAAAGAGGTTAGGGGAAGAAAGAATATCTGCATCTTGTCAATTTCTGAGAGTGTACTCTATGGGTAATGAGATACAGAGAGTTATGGTAAATTCTTGGGAGATCTGTATTTGTTCCCACAATATGAATATATGAACTTGTATGTATGCATTTTATGTATATATGCACATTTTATTTTGTGCTGTATATGTAGCAGCCATCTACCCAGTGGTATAACGATAGCGGTTGCAGGGGGTGCAACCACAGCCAGGCCTGGTGGGATATGGGGCCCGCAGACAGCTGGAGATGGCCAGAGCCTGGACCACTACAATAGCGGTTGAGAAAAGCTTGGTTCCCCGACTGCTATACATACTGTTATCGAAAAAGAGCCCTGTCATATCACCAGACCCCTTTCCAAAAGATGGCAGCCCAGGGGAGGAGACTGAAAATAATAAATACAAATACTCACCTATCCTGGGCTCAGCGTCCTCTCGGGCGCTTTTCCATCATGTGACTGAGGCCACGCTGAAGCCTGTTATTAGGCACTAGTGGTCATATGGGGAGAAACGATGTAATGACGTTAGTGCACCCCATGTGACCGGTGAGGCGCAATTACAGCCCTCAGCAGTGACATCTTAAGAAGGCTGAAGATGCTGAAGACAGCAGGATGGGGCGAGGATGCCCAGGAAAGATGAGGGAAGGTGAGTATCAGTGTTTGTTATTTTTAATCACCTTTCCTCGGCCTCCAATTATTATACACTGGGTATCTGACAAGGGGTAAGGGGCCCCGGACAAAAGTTTGCACTGGGGCCCACAAGACTTTAGTTATGCCACTGCATCCACTCCTTGATAAATGTCACCTAATTGTAAAAGTGCTGATTAGTTCTACAGTCTTAGATTAGATATTACTGCATCTGTGGCAGAAATTCCACTAAATAATACATTCCTTATAATAATGACTTCAGTGCAGAGATGCCAGCATCACTTTGTAGGAGAAGACCTGAATGCTGATCTGGAGCTTTGGTTCTCCAATTATTCCTGCCCTAAAGGGAGTGCTGTGAGAGCTGTGGATTGCTCTTTGCCTGGTCAGATTTCTCATTTTCTAAGTTTACTAGGTGGAAAATTAACCTCTGCAGGACGTTATTTTTCAGTTCATAGAGTTTGTTAATCTGTGCAAGAAATTGTACTTCCTAATGGCACCATTTAATTTTCCATATGATTTGAGGGGAAGCTAGAAAAAAAATCAGAATAGAAAAAAAATGCATTTGAGCCATCTTATCATGTTTTTTTTTTTTTTTTAAATGGCATTCATTGTGTGGTAAACGGACATTGTTAACTTTATTCTGTGGGTTGGTACAATCACAACAATTCCAAATTTAGGCCAGGGCCCCATGTTGCAAAAATAGAGTATTTTTGCCACAGGTGAAATGCGCTGTATTTTACATTATTTGCAAAGTGGAAGGGATTGTAGCTAATCCCATCCACAAATTTCAGTACAAAATCCAAAGCAGGAAAGCATATCTCAGCATATCAATCATACCTATGGAACTGTTGACGTTTTCCGAATGTGTATAGTAGGGACAGGAAATCCATAGAGGAGGGGGAACAGGGTGGCTTAGTGGTTAGCACTGTAGCCTTGCAGCACTGGAGTCCTGGGTTCACATTCAGCGAGGAACAACATCTGCAAAGGAGTTTATATGTTTTCCCTGTGTTTGCGTGGATTTGCTCCCATTCTACAAAGACATACTTAAATGAAAAAAAAAAAAACGTATATTGTGATCCTTATATGGGGCTCACAATCTACATTATAAAAAGGAAATCCATAAAGAAAAACGCTGCAGACTTTCTGTGAAAACACTGAAAAAAAGTGATGTGTTTCACCAGTGGTCTTTTCCACTGCATTTTTTTTTTCAGCGTGGAAAGTTCCACACCAAATTCCTCACCCTTTTCCTCCGTGTGAATGGACCCTATGGGAGTACAATTCTAATATTGGAGGAGTCAGGCCTAAAAATATAGTATTAGTGGCCTCCTGATATGTTGTAATCACCATACAAATTAATAATACAATTCCACTGATAAGTTTATACAGGCACAGGCTTTCACTACAATTCTGTTGCCAACCACCAATATTAGAAATTCGCCCGTACGCTAAGTTAAAAAAATGTAAAAATCATAGGTGGAAATTTTTTTCAAGCAGCCTTCTCCAAAATAAATGATTTGTCCTGCAAAAACAAGCTCTCATATGGATATATTGGCTGCTTCATATGGATCTAAGACTGGTAAAAATTTTTATTTCTCCCACATTGGACCTCCCATGGTGGCCGCTTCCTAATTCTGGTACATCTGTCTGCAGCACATTTGATATTAAGATATATATTCCTTAACATATCCCTCACACTGTCTAGCTCTTTATTCCACTGCAAAGGTAAAAACATTAAGAATATATAATATGGAACCTTCAACAACGCATGGGCCTAATAGAGATGGATTATGAGAAAAAAAAATCTCAGTAATTCAGTATACACTAAGATTAATGAGGGGAAGTAGTTGGTGGGGAGGCCATGTTATCTTTGTGATATGATGCTAAGAAAAGAATAAAATGTCAATGAAATCAGCACTTTGTTTTCATCAGGTTGAAAGCCAGATCCAGTGACAACGACACCCTGGCTGATGATGACCAATAAAGGATTCTCATGTGTTTTCTGTTTGTTAAATGAATCACCCCTAAGCCAAGGCTGGAAAGGTATCATCTTTATCATTGGTAAACTTGACATTTCCTTGTTGTCTTCTCTCTTGATTTCACCTATTATTAGCTTTGTCCAGTTTTCTGCTGCAAACTCCTTCTGTGTAAGGCTTTTGTCACACGGTTTTATCTTGTCATTATTTTTCTTTAAAAAAAAACAACAAAAAAACACATATATTTCCTAGACCCAGAGCATGCTGCAGTTTGAAAAAAGTACTAGTTTTGAAGAGCGACATGAAGTGTTAGGGTATGTTCTTTCTTTTCTTTCTGCCATTTTTTCACTGTTTCGCCATTAGAGCAATAGAAATTCCCTAAAATGGTATAAAATAAATATGGACCCGCATAAAAAGACGCCTTATGCCTTTAGATGCCTAAAAGTTACGGTTGTCAGAATATGGTAACTTCAAGAAACATTTATTTTTTTCAAAGTTTTCGATTCTTTTAACAGGGTCAAAATGTAAAAAAAAAAAACATATATATAAATTTGGTATTGGCAGAATCGTGCCAGCCTATAGAATAGGTTTTCTTTGTCTTCTGTGATAAGATATCATAGTGCAGCAGCCTATCCAATTACACAACTTCATGTTAAAGGAGTTGCCGGAGAAGTTCATTTACCTGATCCAGTGGACTATTGATGATGGATGTGGGGGTTCCAGCCTTGTTCCAACCCCTGGTCGTGTAATCCGAGAAAATGTTATGACTCCTGGATTACTCTGCCTCCTCCCTCCTTCACTGATCTCACAGGTAATTTACCTGTGCTATGGGGAATTTATTATTGTCAATCAGTCCCCATAGCACAGATATTAACCTGAGATCAGAGAAGGAGGGAGGGGTGGAGTGACCTGTGGTTTGGAGAGCTGGTTCTGATTACATGACTGTGTGTTTGGAACCATGTCAGAAAACACCAGAGTTTATCATCAACAGTCTGCAGGATTAGGGTCAGTTCACATGTGCGTATTTATTCTGTCCGGTTAGAGTCTGCATTGAGACCCCTCGGTGGGAATACAATCGCAAATGTAAGCGCTGTGCTGTAAAAGCACACGGACCCCATAGACAATAATGGAGTCCGTGTGCGTTTACAGCACAGCGCTTGCAATTGCGATTGTATTCCGTCCGAGGGGTCTCCATGCGGACTCTAACTGGACGGAACACATATGGTAATGTAAACCAGAGGTTAGGTAAACTAATCCCCCAGACAACTCCTTTAAAACTGCTACATCTGTAGCTTCAGAAGCAGTGGCGTAACTACCACAGGGCACGGGCCATTAGGGGGCCCGGTGACAGCTGCTACTGCTTCGTTTTTTTTTAATAGGACGTTTGATAGGCCATTACGGGCCCTATTTACTTGCCAATCCTGGCTGGGCCAGGATCGGTAAGTGACACCGCGGGCCCCACAAACACTATCATTATACTCGGGGGTCTTTGCAGACCGGCGGCCCAGGAGAGGTAAGGGAACGTAACAAACACTGTTACTTACTTCTCCACGATCCTAGCCAGGCCTCCTTCCTAGTTGTCTGACGTCTCTGACGTCACATAAACCCGGCCTGCTTCCCGGGTCATGTGACGTCCGACGTCATAGAAGAAGGACGGCAGCGGAGAAGACAGTGTAGGAGCCGGGGGACAGGTAAGAAACAGTAATTTTTTATGTTTTTATTCCCCCGGGTCTCCGATTATTATACTCTGGGGTTTGAAAAGACCCCAGAGTATAATAATTGTTTATGGGTGTCCATTATGGGCTATAATACTGTGTGCAGGGGCTACTATGGGGAATAGTGTGTGCAGGGGCCACTATATGACATAATACTGTGTGCAGGGGCCACTATGGGGGATAATAGTGTGTGCAGGGGCCACTATGGGGCATAATACTGTGTGCAAGGGCCACTATGGGGCATAATACTGTGTGCAGGGGCCACTATTGGGCATAATACTGTGTGCAGGGGCCACTATGGGGCATAATACTGTGTGCAGGGGCCACTATGGGGCATAATACTGTGTGCAGGGGCCACTAAGGGACATAATACTGTGTGCAGGGGCCACTATGGGGGATAATAGTGTGTGCAGGGCTTACTAAGGGACATAATAGAGTGCGGAGGAGGGGGTCGGTTGAGGTCTTCGGCGTCGGTGTCGGTTGGGGGGGGGGGCATTTCAAAAGTTCGCCACGGGGCCCCGCCATTCCTAGTTATGCCACTGTTCAGAAGTCTTTAGTGCTTGTCCAAGAGAAATACCTCTGTGCTCAGTCAGGAACTAACACTGAAGGTTATTACACTCTTGTATGTCTGTTCACTTCCTGAATACTTGTATTTGTAACGCTGCTTTCCAGCAATGATGCTCTATTTATGGCATGTTCTTCTGGTTGTTATGGGAACGTGAAACCTGGTTTTCACACCTTTTAATCCCAGCATATTATAATCAGGAGCAGTCGCCAAGGCTTTATGATTACATAGTGATGAGTTGATGAGTACTTGTACCTAGTGCCACATACAAAGATGACGTTGAATGAGTCTGTGTTGTGGACATGAGATATGTGAGAAACAATAAGCCCTTATTCACACATCCACATTTCAAGTAGGCATAGAGTCTACAGTCTTCACGGATGCTGCAAGTACCCCTTCATTTCAAAGTTTTTATTCAGACACCACTTTTTTGCAGACCGTTCCAAACAAAATATAGAAAATTAAACAAAAAAATCACAGATGCAAAAAGCAGATTTATATAAATACTAGAGATGAGTGAACACTGTTCGGATCAGCCGATCCGAACAGCACGCTCCCATAGAAATGAATGGAAGCACTTTGCCGGTGGCCGACCGCTTAACCCCCCTGCTTAACCCATTCATTTCTATGGGAGCGTGCTGTTCGGAACGGCTGTTCCGAACAGTGTTCGCTCATCTCTAATAAATACACATATATTTATGTGAATCTATATTGTGAGAAGGTGACAGGCAGAATGCTGGAATCACACTATATCTCCCCCAGGTTTTTAACTTATGTGTAGTCTGGTGCGGGTCTTGTCTCATTACTGGGCCAGAAAAAGGCTGCAGATCCTGCACTCCAGTGTACAACCAGGGTGTTAGAGGAGGCGACTGGGTCTGTAATATAATAATAATAATAATAATAATAATAAATTTTATTTATATAGCGGCAACATATTCCGCAGCGCTGTACAATTTGTAGGGTTCAAATACAGACAGAAAGATACATTACCAAGAAAGTCATTTCACACAATGGGACTGAGGGCCCTGCTCGCAAGAGCTTACAATCCGGTGAGACAATATTGTGCTTGTTTTGTTCATGTGGTTGGTAGTAAGTGAAACGTATACTTGGGTTATCATTTCTGTTTAGTTAGTAGCTCAGACAAGCAGGATTTTTGTTTTATTTTTGCCTGAAGTTAAGGCTGTATTTTATTTTTCTCATTTTGTGCCTGAAGTCAAGGTTTCCTGTTTTTTTGTTTTTTTTTTAAATAAACCTGTTTGTTGCATATTTTGTGTCCCTGTCTTTGACTGTTTGGGTCCGCACCATTGCTGCTACCAAGCTACCACAATATGTTTAAGCATATATACACATTATAAGATTTATTCATGTGGATATACGCCTATATGGGTCCATATTTTTATATATGCATATATATGTATGTATTTAAATATATATGCAGAGTAGGGTGTGTGATTTTGCCTAAAGATCAAAATCTAGATTTTTTATAAAATTATTGCTGATTTTCTACCAAGATGGCTTTCAATAGACTCAGCTGCAAATATACAAATGCAATCCTTACAAAGTTCAATTTCCCTTTGCCTTTCCTCTTGGCAATATTCTCTCTCTGCTCCCCCATTGGCCCTCATTAGAGCTAATGGCACCTTATCTAACTCCTTTAAGATTCAGAATGGCACTAGGCAAAATTTCCCCAGCTTTATTTATATTAGTAATGGAAATGTCGATCCAAAAAAATTAGACAATCCCCTAATATACACGGTTTGGAGGTTGGAGGCTTCCAACATATAACAGAAGCTTTGGCTGATGATCTAGTGTTACTACTCACTAACTCTACTACGGCCATCCCAGTTGCACTTCAAATTTTTGAACAGTTTGGAATAACCTCTAATTTCAAAATCAACTACATTATGTCTGAGATCCTCAATATTTCTGCACCGCCACACTCCCTCCACCCCCTCAAACCGGCCACGCCATTTCTTTTCTTAAGCCTGGTTCACATCTACGTTTGGCAAATCCATTTGAAATCAGTATTTGACATCTTCAAAAACTGATTTCAAACTGTCCAGATTAAAACCCATTGATTTCAATGTGTTTTAAAAGTAATCCGTATGTATCAGTTTGTGCCATTTCCATCTGGTTTCAGTTTTTTTGTGCGGAGAGAAAAGTAGAACTTGCAGAACTTTGTCTCTGTAAATAAAGATAAAATAAGGATTCCAGAGAACAACAACCAATCAATTTTGTTTTAACATTGAAGTCTATGCATTGATTACATACTGATTTGGGCGAGTTCACACCAGCGCCCGATCTCCACTTTCTGGTTTCCGTCTTCTTCCAACAGAAGACGGAAACCTGGCAGACAGTGTCCGGCCGTGAGCGCCTGTGAGTGTTTTGTGCTCCCCATGGTGAAAATGTTTTTTTTTAACTGGACAAAAAGTTCTGCATGTCCGACTTTGTGTCCAGTTAAGAAAAAAAAACTGTTTCACCGCTGAGAGCACAAAACGATCACCGGCGCTCACAGCTGGACACTTTCCAAACCCATTCAAATGAATGGGTTTGAAAAGTGACTGCAGGTTTCCATCTCCTATCCAGTTTCTCAGGCAGGAAACAGAAACCTTCAAAACGGAGATCGGACACTGGTGTGAACCCGCCCTCACATGCTGATAGTAATCAGTTTGTGTCCATTTTGCACATGCTCAGATTGAAAAAGGGGGAAGAAAAAGAAAAACTGATTAGTCAAAAAATTATTACATACAGACACAGTTTTAATGTGGACAGTTTGAAATCAGTTTTTGAAGATGGTAAATACTGATTTCAAACGGATTTGCCAAACGCAGATGTGAACCAGTGACCCTCGGTGGTTTTTCAGCACTAACTATACCCCCCTTCTTGCTAATGCTTGATTCACATCTGCGTTGGTATTCCATCCGGGGGATTCGCATGGTGACACCCCCGAACAGAATACCAAAGGCAATTGTAAGCGCTGTGCAGTGAAAGCACTCGGACCCCATTAACTATAATGAATCATGTTGTGAACTACTTTCCTCTCTGCATGTTCTGTGCGGAGATTTAGCGGCAAGCACACGGACCCCATGCGGACTTCCCCAGACGGAATACAAACGCAGATGTGAACCAACCCTTATCTGGGTATTGCATTCCTACATTGGGAATAGTGGACACTGAGTTCTTAAAGGCTGCGTAAAGACACATGAAACTGTAGCATATAGAGTTGCATTTCCTTTCTGGTATCCAGTTCAGTTATTTTGTAATTTTCTGAAACTGGAACAGGGTGATGTGGACACTGTGTTATTGTACCTTTCACTCGGGACTTTATTATTTTTAATGCATACCAATAAAGTATTGTGGATATTTTAATTTATTTTTTGCCTTATTTCTCAACTCATCAGACTGTATCTTGAGGGGTAATGCATCGCTACTCACAAACTGCTGCCAAGTTCACATGCATGACCTATTTTCTGATTCTCTGGGCGACCAGTTCTAGGGTGTGTATAGTCAATCACAGCTAACTAATCTTTTACAGCCATGATACTCAAAAATCAAACTCAATGCCAGAAATACACACTGACTCCTGAGGTTTTCCTTATTATTGCTGAGTATCCATGTTGGTGGACTTGCCGCAGCCTAATAGTACTACATCAACAATAACGTGTGCTGAACTGAAATGTAACAGCTAGGTATCCCTTTAAGGACATGTATCGCATCCACAACAGAAGAGCTGTTCATATGCATTAATCCACCCAGCTCACTAATCGGCTGAATAGTGTGTGATATTAGCTACATCTCTTGTGCCTCTATTTCAGCGCAAGGCTTAGTTCAATATACTGATGGAAAGGATATATAATTTCTTTCTTTGCATAACCAAAGTTAATACAGCAGGCAGATGTCTCTCCCTTCACTTTTTACAGGGACCCAAATAAATTTCCTGACATAAGTGCTACAGGGATGAAGTGAATAGATTGCAGCAATAAGGCAATGCAGAGGTTATATGAATAAATTACAACTGGATGATATTACAGTTACAGACATTGCTCAATATAGGTATACAATGGAGGGTACCTTCTCCCTCCAGAGAAAGTGTCCATGCTATTAGATTATTAAGCAAATTTTAGGACCACATTCAAAGGAGACCATAACTGATGTCATATCAGTAAAATGATCAGGTGACATTTGGTACATACGCCCCTATTTAAAAATCAAGTATCACATCCGGAACAAATATATATCTATTTACCCAACCCACATCGACAGAGATAGAAACGAAATAGGATGAATAAACCGCCAACCTGCATCCCTAGTCCTAATGCTCATCTCCTACTAGCTGAAACAGAACACTCCCTATAATGTAATCAATTTTAATAACCTCTGTCTTATAATTCTAGCCGGCCCTATCATTAGACACCTGGGAGAGTGATTGTGGACACAACTCCTCTCCAAGCTCTAAATGGAGTATAAGGGTACCTGAGATCTTACCCACACACTAGGGCAGACCCGGGCATTTTACGGCCTGTGGGCCACATCTGGCCCTCTAACTATCTCTGACTAGCCTGTGTAAGATCGTTGTACAGGGGCCTTCCGCCTGTGTTTCCTCTGTATTCAAAAAGCATGGGACGCGTTCCACCTGTGCTCTAAGCACAGCGTTGTCATCCATCCAGCGCCGCCTTTCTTCGCTTCGTCTGCCATTCTCCTCCTTTTCTTACACGAGACCACCACAAAATGGCCAACGGACATGCACAGTCAGCTATTACATCTGCCATTTTGTGGTGGTCTCCTGTAAGAAGAGGAGGAGAATGGCTGACAGAGCAGAAGAAAGCTGGCACTGGGTGGATGACAATTCTGTGGTCAGAGTACAGGGGGAATGCCCCTTGTGCTTTCTGAGCACAATGAAGAATAATTCAAAAACGGCAGCATGGAACTTCAAGATAAAGGTAAAAGATGAATATCCTTTATCAAGGTTATTCCTACGTGCTCTTAGTTTAAAACATGTTTTTTAATTAAACAATCCCTTTAGGTTAAAGTGATGCTGGTCAAAGAACAGCATCCCTTTAACTTATTCTGGATCTCTAAAACCATTCCAATTTCTCATGTGGCCCATGGGAAAATTAATTGCCCATCCCTGCACTAGGGGGTGGGAGAAAGGAGGGGGGGGGGATGCAGAATAATATACCCCAAAATAACATACTCCTAAAGAAATGAGGCAAAGAATATGATCTCATTTAGACCTGACGGTTTCACGCATTTTGCCTCCTTTTGTAGGAGTCTCCTATGTAAATTCCCTTTCTGAATAGACGGTCTCACCACCTCAATTTCCTGAAATTTAATGGCTTTTGGATTACTGCCATATGTCTCCCAGATATGATGGCTTATAGGTTGGTCCTCTCTGCAGTTTAGATTCCCAATGTGTTCAAGGATTTTTCTGAGTTCTTAGGGCACCTACCCGTGGCTAGATATATCAAGCCTGTAGTCTTACAGTTTATAAAATCTCTGATCGCGTAGGCAATTTCTGTAGTGACACTCTGAAATGTCCTCTCTTTGGTGACAAATTTGCATGCCTTACAGTTCCCGCATTTGAACATACCATTTGGGATGGATCTGCTAAGCCAGGTCCCTGACTTTTTAATAGGAGTGAGATAGCTGTGTGTGATTCTATCCCTCAGGTTCTTTCCCCTTATAAATGTTATAGAGGGGAGCAGTTAGAGTAGGTTCACAAGGGGGAAAAGGTCACAGAACACCTTTCCGCCTTGTGAACATTCCGTGTGGCTAGCTGCGATGGGATGCTGATGCAGCATCGGCATTCCGTTGTGGCCAGTGGCGTAACTACCGTGGTAGCAGCAGTAGCAGCTGCCACAGGGCCCGGGCCATTAGGGGGCCCGGTGACAGCCGCTACCGCTGCATTTTTTTAAAAATAGGCTGTTACGGGCCCTATTCACTTGCCGATCCTGGCTGGGCCGGGATCGGCAAGTGACACCGCAGGCCCCACAGGGGCTATCATTATACTCGGGGGTCTTTGCAGACCCCCGAGTATAATGACTGGCGGATCAGGAGAGGTAATAAACATAAAAAACTGTTACTTACCTCTCCGCGATCCTGCCAGGCCCCCGTCCTACTGTTGTCTGACGTCTCTGACGTCACATGAACCCGGCATGCTTCCCGGGTCATGTGACGTCCGACGTCATTAACGAAGGACGCGAGCGGTGGTCAGCACAGGAGGACAGCACAGCACAGGAGCCGGGGAACAGGTAAGAAGCAACAGTGTTTGTTTTTTTTTTAATGTTTTGATTCCCCGGGTCTCCGATTATTATACTCTGGGGTCTGAAAAGACCCCAGAGTATAATAATTGTTTATGGGTGTCCACAGAGGGACACTATTGGGGTTAATACTGTGTGCAGGGGCCACTATTGGGGTTAATACTGTGTAAAGGGGCCACTATTGGGGTTAATACTGTGTGCAGGGGCCACTATTGGGGTTAATACTGTGTGCAGGGGCCACTATTGGGGTTAATACTGTGTGCAGGGGCCACTATTGGGGTTAATACTGTGTGCAGGGGACACTATTGGGGTTAATACTGTGTGCAGGGGACACTATTGGGGTTAATACTGTGTGCAGGGGCCAGTAAGGGACATAATAGAGTGCGGAGAAGGGAGTCGGTCAAGGTCTTCGGCGTCAGTTGGGATGAGGGGGGGTCCCATGTCAAAAGTTCGCCACGGGGCCCCGCCATTCCTAGTTACGCCACTGGTTGTGGCATATCGCTCCTGATTAGGCCCGAATGAATGGGCGTAAACAGGAGTGTGTCTCGAGCCATGGACACCATGGCTGATTCAGCCAAGGAATCCACGGCAAGATAAGTCATCTCGCTTCTTTTTCAGCTACTAGCTACCACTAGGCAGATTCCGCATCACACTGATGAGAAAAAGGATGTTTAAAGTTTTGAACTTTTGACTTTCGGGCTCTATATCTCACCATCCACTACAGATTTGAATGTGAGATTACCATCATTTTATAGACAATCATCTTGGCTATCTAATAAATGAATTTGACATAGTTATGCAGATTCTTCTCATATAACTGCGTTATAGATTTTGCTATGCCCTGGGCTTGTTCCTTTATAGAACAACTCACAAATAAACAGAACCGTCTGCCACAAAAAGCCTTTGTTTCTGTCTGGTGCTGAAGGGGTAAATGTGTCTCTGCAAAGTTTTCTTTATCCATTACAAGAAAAGGCCACTGCAAAGCCAGAAAGCAATATCGTATAGGTCAGTGAGTAGAGTGAGGGTCAGTGCATATCTCCTACTCTCTTCAGATCAATGGACATGCCTGTATGCTTTATAAAGCAGCCCTTGACAGTAGAGGACAATCTCTTCTCTAAGACTGTTTTGTTTTTTGGTTTTTTTTTTTCCAATCTTTTCATCTTTTTTGATTTAGGAATCTGCAAACATCAGATGGGAAATACCAGATGACATGCTTTGGATATATTTCAGAGCAGGCAGAAAATGGGCTTATATGTAGAGGCGGCAATTATCATACAGAGATGCTGGTAGATAGCCCGTCTTGTTTTATGAACAGGAGAAGCTAATAATATGCTTAGGGGCACCATCTCAGGATCCAAAGTAATTCAAGTTAGGAAGGCAGAGGTTTAGCAACCCCCACACATTTGTAGTACTTCGGAATAGCCCTCAGATGAATCTTCATTCCTTGTATGATTATATTTCAGTGCCTGTAAGAGAAACCATTCACCACTGCACCACTCTCCTATCATGAAGCGGGGGGACTGTTTGTTTTGTTTTCTAGTGATGGTTGGTGTAATTCTTAGTAAGATGCCCTCCTCTTATCCTTTTATTGATGTTACAGAGAGTCTGGGGCACTGTTCATGAAGTAGCCTCCTCCTGGGCACTTGCAAAATATTCCATGACCATCTCTCTGTGCTTCATAGTGTCGTTTGCCGTTTTTATGGGTCAAAACTGCTCTCAGACTATCTTAAGGAGTTTTTTTTCTGGGACTTACAATAGACTTAGGATTGGTCACTAATATGTGATCGGAGGGGTTCAGACACCTGGGACCCTATTGATCAGTTGTTTGAAGAGGTCACAGCACTCACAAGCTCTGTGACCTTTTCTCTGTGATGTCACGTTGGTCTTAATTTCAATACCAGACAAAGCCTCTATGTTATATACAAAGCTGTTCTTGATATTCAGCATTCCGGTGAACACTGTTAATCTTCAACCAGCTAATCTGTGGGGATCCTGGTTGTTTGATCTCCACCAATCCACTATCCTAAGCATAGGTCATCAATATCTAAGCCCCAGAAAACCTCATTAACCCTTTCCTGATATCCAGTAATAATAATACGATGTTGGGTATTTAAACATGTCACCTGCTCAGGAGCTGAGAAGGCATGATAGTTGCCAGGATTTTACACAGAACACTCTAATCATGGGCATTAATCTTTCTGATACCTCAGTCAAATGTGAACTAAGTAGAGATGAGCGAACAGTGTTCTATCGAACTCATGTTCGATCGGATATTAGGCTGTTCGGCATGTTCGAATCGAACACCGCGTGGTAAAGTGTGCCATTACTCGATTCCCCTCCCACCTTCCCTGGCGCCTTTTTTGCTCCAATAACAGCGCAGGGTAGGTGGGACAGGAACTACGACACCGGTGACGTTGAAAGAAGTAGGAAAAACCCATTGGCTGCCGAAAACATGTGACCTCTAATTTAAAAGAACAGCGCCGCCCAGGTTCGCGTCATTCTGAGCTTGCAATTCACCGGGGACGGAGGTTTCCGTCCATTTAGCTAGGGCTTAGATTCTGGGTAGGCAGGGACAGGCTAGGATAGGAAGGAGAAGACAACCAACAGCTCTTATAAGAGCTAAATTCCAGGGAGAAGCTTGTCAGTGTAACGTGGCACTGACGGGCTCAATCGCCGCAACCCAGCTTTCCCAGCATCCTGAATGGAATACACTGATAGTGTATTCCCGTATACCCCATATATACACCCCAAATCCCTGTTCCAACGGTGTGCCCCCCCCCCCCCACTTTACCTCAGAAATACCCTGCAAGTCCCCTAGCAATAGAATTGGGGCTATATACACCCACTATTTTTGCTACTGCCATATAGTGCCATTGTCTGACTGGGAATTCAAAAAATATATTGGGGTTACATATAACTTCAATTCCAGGGAGAAGCTTGTCAGTGTAACGTGGCACTGACGGGCTCAATCGCCGCAACCCAGCTTTCCCAGCATCCTGAATGGAATACACTGACAGTGTATTCCCGTATACCCCATATATACACCCCAAATCCCCGTTCCAGCGGTGTGCCCCCCCACCTTCACCTCAGAAATACCCTGCAAGTCCCCTAGCAATAGAATTGGGGCTATATACACCCACTATTTTTGCTACTGCCATATAGTGCCATTGTCTGACTGGGAATTCAAAGAATATATTGGGGTTACATATAACTTCAATTCCAGGGAGAAGCTTGTCAGTGTAACGTGGCACTGACGGGCTCAATCGCCGCAACCCAGCTTTCCCAGGATCCTGAATGGAATACACTGACAGTGTATTCCCGTATACCCCATATATACACCCCAAATCCCCGTTCCAACGGTGTGCCCCCCCCCCCCCTTCACCTCAGAAATACTCTGCAAGTCCCCTAGCAATAGAATTGGGGCTATATAAACCCACTATTTTTGCTACTGCCATATAGTGCCATTGTCTGACTGGGAATTCAAAGAATATATTGGGTTTACAAATACCCTCATTTCTTGCTACTGCCATATAGTGCCATTGTCTGACTGGGAATTCCAAGAATATATTGGGTTTATAAATACCCTCATTTCTTGCTACTGCCATATAGTGCCATTGTTTGACTGGGAATTCAAAGAATATATTGGGTTTACAAATACCCTCATTTCTTGCTACTGCCATATAGTGCCATTGTCTGACTGGGAATTCAAAGAATATATTGGGTTTACAAATACCCTCATTTCTTGCTACTGCCATATAGTGCCATTGTCTGACTGGGAATTCAAAGAATATATTGGGGTTACAAATACCCTCATTTCTTGCTACTGCCATATAGTGCCATTGTCTGACTGGAAATTCAAAGAATATATTGGGTTTACAAATACCCTCATTTCTTGCTACTGCCATATAGTGCCATTGTCTGACTGGGAATTCAAAGAATATATTGGGTTTACAAATACCCTCATTTCTTGCTACTGCCATATAGTGCCATTGTCTGACTGGGAATTCAAAGAATATATTGGGTTTACAAATACCCTCATTTCTTGCTACTGCCATATAGTGCCATTGTCTGACTGGGAATTCAAAGAATATATTGGGTTTACAAATACCCTCATTTCTTGCTACTGCCATATAGTGCCATTGTCTGACTGGGAATTCAAAGAATATATTGGGTTTACAAATACCCTCATTTCTTGCTACTGCCATATAGTGCCATTGTCTGACTGGGAATTCAAAGAATATATTGGGTTTACAAATACCCTCATTTCTTGCTACTGCCATATAGTGCCATTGTCTGACTGGGATTTCAAAGAATATATTGGGGTTACGTGCACCCACAATTTTTGCTACTAGTATATAGTGCCAGTTTCTGAGTGGAAATTCCCCAAATAATTTGGGGATTCATTCACCCTACATCTCAGGCTCTTGCCATATTCACCCAGGTTGTCAGTGCTGCACCAGCTCGTTCCCAGACAGCTCGGCCCGAAAAACACATTACCTATATAGAGGATTTGGACAATGAAGACAACATGTTCTAAATCTAATGTCTGCACCTTCTCCAGAATTAAAATAAAGGCAGCGTTTAACTTTCAAATAGCACTGCACAAAGAAAGATCTTATCAGCTTGTCTCATGACATGCTACTAAAAAGTGTCATTTGTGTATCTTAATGTAAATATAGTTGTATAAGCTTTTTGGGTTTTAGGCACTGCCAAGTTATTTATTACCACCCGCTCCCTTATAACGATGATGACGCCAAAGTCACTGTGGGTGTTCAGAGCTCACAGCTTTGGTTGACATTTGTCTTGCTCTCTGTCGGTACCAGCTGTCTTTTTGGATACCGTAAAGTTATGTTGACTTTATTAACAGCTATAGAAGCTTTAGCTAGGTTGTGACGGTGTGTAACCCTAACAACACTAAGTGGGATACACATTAATAGTCAGTCTATGTACGCTAAACGTATCACTGAAGTAATTTTTTTTCCCTCTCCCCTAATATAAGAAAGGAACAGACATTAGACCTAGACCGGGGTTCGAGGCTTGTAAAAATCCAGTATTATTTGTTCTTCATGATGTGAAATATGTGTTGAAAAGCAACCCAAGATGAAGTCAGCCATGTGTGCCAGTGTGTTACTTGGCATGCCTTTGCTGGCCCCAACTGTAAGGGTCACTCTCCATTTCCTCCATTTTCCACTCCCCTTCACACCATTTGTGGTGAAGCAATGGGATGCACTGAAGTGCACCCTCTAGCCTCGTGTGGGACAGGGACATCAGATGCCACTCCAACCCCCTCGTCTTCCTCCGCCAGCCAACGGTGCGAAGATGAGAGGAGTGTGCTCTGAATGTTTTCTGCCTAGCAGAGGCTAGTTCTCACTTATGAAAATGGCCCCACTTTGACCTGTATATCATGCACAATGGTGTAGGTTTCAAAGAAACATGGCACCAACAAGTTGAAAAACGTGGGCCATGCGTGGACCGTGTTTGAGTCTGGCAAGCTCCAGATCTGCTACCAGGTTCCAGCCACTATCACAGGCGCAAAAATGCCAGGCCCCAGGTGTAGCAGGGAAAAAAAATGCCATCTCAGCCAGGATGGCATCCCTGACCTCGGAGGCACTGTGCTGTCTGTCCCCCAAGCTGATCAGTTTCAGCACGGCCTGCTGACATCTCCCCACACCAGTGTTACAGCGTTTGCCGCTAGTAGCTGGGGTGGAGGTTGCAGCATTGTAGGGTTTCAGTCTACTCCTGCCATGAATTTTGGCCTGGGAGAGGAGATAGGCCACCCCAGTTTGCACCCGGGGACCAGACTCCACCACATTCACCCTGCCTGTCATTAAAGATAAGCACTGCAGCATCCCTGACCACAGGCGCTTGTCCATGTGTCGGTGGTCAAGTGGACCTTGCAGCAAAGTGCAGAGCTCTGGGCCCGACTGATGTTATGGGACACATGCAGGCGCAAGGCAGGGACAGCACACCAAGAGAAGTAGTAACGGCTAGGCCCAGCATAGGGAGGTGCCCCAGCTGCCATCTGCTGACGGAAGGCCTGGGTATTCAGAAGCATAAACAAACACCAACATCTCCAGGGCCAGCAGTTTATCGATGAGGCTGTTAAAGGCTTGGGCATGGGGGTGGGTTGTGTTGTACTTCTGCCTGCAATGAAAAGCTTGGGAGATGTGGAGTGGCTGGGAAGAGGCGCATGATGGTGCAGGCCAAAAGGGCGCATGAGGGTGAACTCCCCAATGTGTCAGAGATAGGTGTGTAGGTGTCCTTGCATCATATACTTGCACCATACTTGGCTTTGGAAGTTAATTTTGTGCCAAAAAGTGGTTAAGACAGTGATACCTCAGCTACTCCCGTTACACTGTCTATTGACAACTCCAGCACTGAAATTACCACCTTTGGAAGTGGACCACCACTTCTAAGATCCCAAAGGAAGTAGGCAAGAGATGTGCAGTGCAGAAAAAAAGATGAGAAAATAAGTGTAGGCAGTAGAGCACAGAGGGATTGGAGAGGACAGAGCTGGTGTCGGCCAGGTATTCCCACAACATGCGCCTATACTTGTCCCTCCTGGTGACACTAGGCCCCTGAGTGGCAGTAATTTGTCCAGGGGGGGCCATTAACGTGTTCCAGACCTAGGAATAAGTCTTCCAACAGGGTAGAGTTTTGCATGCCTTTGCTTCTACCCACTGTTTTTGCTGCTTAGCTTCCCTCCACATCTACACTGCTTTAGCCCCTAAACATCACCCCAGTTTATGCCTTTGCTTCTGCCCTGTTTTTTTTGTTGAATTAGCTTCCCTCCACATCTACACTGCTTTAGCCCCTAAACATCACCCCAGTTTATGCCTTTGCTTCTACCCTGTTTTTTTGTTGAATTAGCTTCCCTCCACATCTACACTGCTTTAAGCCCCTAAACATCACCCCAGTTTATGCCTTTGCTTCTACCCTGTTTTTTTGTTGAATTAGCTTCCCTCCACATCTACACTGCTTTAGCCCCTAGACATCACCCCTGTCCATGTGGGGTCGGTGGCCTCGTCATCCACCAACTCCTCTTCCAATTGCGCACTGCCCCCTTACTGCAAACCGCACATGACCACAGCTTGCCCTGATGGCAACTGTGTCTCATGATCCCCACTGAGGTCCAGACAAGTCGGTGGCGGGTCCAAAACCCCAAAATTGGAAGGAAATGGTGGATGCTGCAGTATTTCTAACACCTGTTCCTGGTGCTCGGGCCTGGTCTGTGTTGTACCCTGCACCCTGCTTAACGCAGCTTCCATATCCGGAGTTGTGCTGAACGCATGCTAATGTTTCGTGTCCAGTGCAATGGATGGGATGGGATTTCACATAAGTCTGCCACCCATGGCCACTCATGGTTGAGCAACTGAGGGAGTTGACTTTGACGAACCCGAGGGTTTTGGAGTTGGAACTACATCAAAGGTCTGTGCTGCTCACACACTCTGCTCAACATATGATATGTTTAGTGCCAGCAGTGTGGAGACATCGCACAACAGCCATTGTTCCAGCAGGTACAGGCGTTGTACTATAGACTTTAAAAACTATCCGCACAAGCGCCACACTTTCACCAGTAGCTCAGGAACATTGGGGTACCTTTTTAAAAAGATTAGCAGCAATGAGTTAAAAACGTGACCCAGGCATGGAATATGTTGCAGGCTGCCAAGCTACAGAGCCGATCTCAGGTTACGGCCATTATCACACATGACAACATGCCTGGGCCCAGGTGCAGTGGCAAAAACCACATTGCCGTCTCATCGAGGATGGCATGACTCACTTTGTAGGCAGTGTGCTGTCTGGCCCCCAAGCTGATGAGCTTCAGCACGGCCCGCTGACGTCTCCCCACACCAGTGTTGCAGCGTTTCCAGCTCATAGCTGGGGTCAATCTAACAGCGGAGGAGGGTGGTGTTTCAGCCCTCCTCCCAGGAATGTTTTGTGGGGAGACAAGTCAGGAAAATTCTTGAAACAGGGGAGAGTTTTGCATCTTTGCCCTTGCTGCCTATGGACATCCCTTTGCCTCTAGCCACCATTTTCCCTGCTTTGCTTGCCTCCACATCCACACTGCTTTTGCCCCTAGACATCACCCCAGTCCATGCCTCTGCTTTTACCCCCAGTTTTTTATGCTTAGCTTGCCTCCACATCCACACTGCTTTTGCCCCTACACATTACCCCTATCCATGCCTGTGCCTCTAGCCATAACTCTGCCATCCATGGAAACTCATGGTGCAGAAAGTGAGGGAGCTGACTCTGAGGAACCCTTGGGTTTTGTAGCTGGTACTCCATCAAAGGTCTCTGCTGCTCACACACCCTGCTCAACATACAGTATCTAGGGTTTGAGCGTGTGGTGACCTCGCACAACAGTAGGTGCTTCAGGCAGATGTAGGCCTTGCTGGAGTGTATTGCGGCTAGCTCCAGGTACTGTAGACTTGGGAAAGTGGGTGTCCAAGTGCCCCACTTTCACCTCACTTTCACCTCACTTTCATTATCTCTGCTAATTTGGGGTATGTTTTTAAAAATCGTTGCACCACTAGATTGAACACGTGGGCCAGGCATGGAACGTGTTGGAGGCTGGCAAGCTCCAGAGCCCTCCAACAAGACAAAAAAGCCTGGCCCCAGGGGCAGCGGGGATAAATAAATTGCCATCTCATCCAGGATGGCATCCCTGACCTCAGAGGCAGTGTGCTGTCCGTCCCCCAAGCTGATGAGCTTCAGCCCGGCCTGCTGACGTCTCCCCACACCAGTGTTGCTGCGTTTCCAGCTCGTAGCTGGGGTCAATCTAACAGCGGAGGAGGAGGGTGGTGTTTCAGCCCTCCTCCCAGGAATATTGTGTGGGGAGACAAGTTAGTCTACCACATTTTGCGACCCGGTCCATGCCTCAAGTACATTCAACCACTGTGCCAAGATTAAAAGTTAGCGTCCCTGTCCGCATGCACTTGTCCATTCATAGCTGGTCACGTGGAACTTTTGGGCAAAGCGCTGAACTTAGGGACCGCCTCATGTTTGGGGAAAAGTGCTGGTGTGGACGGCACAGTGAGGTGGCGCAGTAGCCAGCAGGCCCAAAAAGGGCAGAGTGTCCACAAGCCGGGACCCCAACATCTCCTGGGCCAGAATTTTTGAGATGAGGCCGTTGAAGCCTTGGGCATGTGGGTGGGTTGTGCTGTACTTTAGCCTGGAATGAAAGGCCTGGGAGATGGGGAGTCGCATTGCAAAGTGTGTAAACCACACTCAGTTTGTCCTCGACCTATACATTTAGAAATTATCTCCCCCAGCGAGGAATGTGGCCTCGATGGGGGAATTTTTCTAAGGAAGCTAGAAAAGAGGGCATCTTGGGCCTTGCTGGCTCAGGTCTAGCTTCTGTCATGCAGCTGTCTTCTGCCTCTGGACATCCCTTTGCCTCTAGCCACCTTTTTCCCTGCTTAGCTTGCCTCCACATCCACACTGCTTTTGCCCCTAGACATCACCCCAGTCCATGCCTTAGCTTGTACCCCCAGTTTTTGCTGCTTAGCTTGCCTCCACATCCACACTGCTTTTGCCCCTAAACATCACCCCAGTCCATGCCTTAGCTTGTACCCCTAGTTTTTGCTGCTTAGCTTGCCTCCACATCCACACTGCTTTTGCCCCTAGACATCATCCCTATCCATGCCTCTGCCCCTAGCCATAACTCTGCCACCCCTGGAAACTCATGGTGCAGAAACTTTGGGAGCTGACTTTGAGGAACCCTTGGGTTTTGTAGATGGAACTCCATCAAAGGTCTGTGCAGCTCACACACCCTGCTCAAGATATGGTATTGTAGGGTTTCAGCGTGTGTGAATGACGGACAACAGCCTATGTTTGGACAGATGTAGGCCTTGTTAGAGTGTTTTTAGGCTAGCAGCGACTCCTGTACACTTGCAAAAGTGGGCGCACAAGCGCCGCATTTTCAACAGTAGCTTCGGTACATTTGGGTATGTTTTCAAAAAATGTTGCACCACTAGGTTAGACGTGGGCCAAACATGGAACGTGTTGGAGGCTGGCAAGCTCCAGAGCCGCTACCAGGTTCCAGCCATTATCACAGGCGTAAAAATGCCAGGCCCCAGGTGTAGCAGGAAAAAAAAAATGCCATCTCAGCCAGGATGGCATCCCTGACCTCGGAGGCACTGTGCTGTCTGTCCCCCAAGCTGATGAGCTTCAGCACGGCCTGCTGACGTCTCCCCACACCAGTGTTTTAGCGTTTGCCGCTAGTAGCTGGGGTGGAGGTTGCAGCGTCGTAGGGTTTCAGTCTACTCCTGCCATGAATTTTGGCCTGGGAGAGGAGATAGGGTACCTCAGTTTGCACCCCGGGACCAGACTCCACCACATTCACCCTGCCTGTCCTTAAAGATAAGCAGCATCCCTGACCACATGCGCTTGTCCAAGTGTCGGTGGTCAAGTGGACCTTGCAGCAAAGCGCGGAACTAAGGGCCCACCTGATGTTGAGTGACACGTGCTGGTGCAAGGCGGGGACGCCACACCGGGAGAAGTTGTGACGGCTAGGGACGGCATAGTGAGGTGCCACAGTTGCCATCAGGTCCGGGAAGGCGGGAGTTTCAACAAGCCGGAATGCCAACATCTCCTGGGCCAGCAGTTTAGCGATTTTGGCGTTCTAGGCTTGCGTGGGTGGGTGGTTAGCGGTGTATTTCTGCCGGCGCTCCAATGTCTGAGAGATGGTGGGTTGTTGTAAAGAAGCGCCTGATGGTGCCTTTGATGGTGCAGGAGAAGGCGATAAGACAGAAACAGGGGAGGATGAGGGAGAAGTCAACAAAGTGGCGGAGGCAGATGAAGTGATGTCCTGGCTCATCCTCTGGAGTGCATCGCCAGCACTGTGAGCAGAGGCAGTGGCATGAATGGCGGGTGACGTTTGTCCTGCCGTTGCTGCCTGCCACTGATTCCAGTGCTTGGATTCCAAATGACGGTGCATTGAAGTGGTGGACAGGTTGCTCTTCTCAGGGCCCCTACTCGATTTCGAGAGGCAAATTGTGTAGACGACACTATATCTGTCCTCGGCGCATTCCTTGAAAAAACTCTACACCTTCGAGAAACGTGCCCTCGATGGGGGAGTTTTTCTGGGCTGGGTACAAAAGGGAACATCTTCGGACATTCCGGGTCTGGCCTGGCTTCAGCAAAGCAGCTGACCTCTGCCTCTGGACATGTCTCTGCCTCTAGCTACCCTTTTTGGTGCTGCACCTGCCTCAACATCCACACTACTTTCCCAGCTTGACATCCGCCTTGTCCAGGTGGGGTCGGTGTCCTCATCGTCCACCGCCTCCTCTTCCAACTCCTGTCTCGCCTCCTCCTCCTGCACAATGCGCATGTCAACTGGCTGCCCTGACAGCAACTGCGTCTCATCGTCGTCGATGAGGGTGGGTTGCTGGTCATCCGCCACCAAATTGACCGGAGATGGAGGAGACTCTAGTGTTTGAGCATCTGGACACAGATACTCGTCTGTTAGGTCCGTGGAATCGCAAAATGGAGTGACAGGTTGCGGTACAGTCAAAGGAAGGGAGAACAGCTCTGGGGAGCAGGGACAGTTGGGGTTATTGTTCTGGGAAGATTGGGAATTTTGGGTGGAAGGAGGACAAGACTGTTGGGTAAGAGGAGGTAGAGGCTGACTGGCTGGTGGACAATGTGCTTTAAGCGTTATCCGACAGCCATTGCAAGACCTGTTCCTGGTTCTCAGGCCTACTAAGGCTACTAAGGTTAATGTTGAACTTTTGTGCAAAGTGCAGAACTTAGGGCTCGCCTGATGTTAAGGGACACACGCTGGTACAAGGCTCAACTCACCCTAAGTGCCAAAAAAACTGCTGGTGCAAGGCTCTACTCATGCCAAGGGCCTCAATCTCTGCTGGTAGCTCAGCTTAAGGTCCTGTAACTTTGTTTGGAAGGGCTCATGTTAAGGGCTAGAAAAGTGAATTTTGGAAGGTCTTACCACATCACACACACACACACACACACACTCAAAATGACAGTTAAGGGTGAGGGCTTTTGGATTTCCCATTGTCTATTCCATCTGTGGTTGTCATGGGGAACGTGATTTAAAGGGATGGTTGTTACTGTTTGTTGAGCTTAAATTGGGGTTTGTGTTCATCCATTTGGGGAGTAAAGAAGGTTTCCGGGTATTTTCCCACTTTGATAGAGGTTTTTTGGAATGTGGAAAGTGTGTAGTTGTTAGGCTGTGATGTTGGGGTAATAGAGGGTCTTTGGTGTGTTAGATGCCCCCAGACATGCTTCCCCTGCTGTCCCAGTGTCATTCCAGAGGTGTTGGCATCATTTCCTGGGGTGTCATAGTGGACTTGGTGACCCTCCAGACACGGATTTGGGTTTCCCCCTTAACGAGTATATGTTCCCCATAGACTATAATGGGGTTCGAAACCCGTTCGAACACACGAACAGTGAGCGGCTGTTCGATTCGAATTTCGAACCTCGAACATTTTAGTGTTCGCTCATCTCTAGAACTAAGCAACTAATAAGGGTTATAACTAGCAAAGACTGGGCTCCATATCAAACTTTTGACTTGGTTCCACCCACATAAAATATAATGTTCCACAGTGACCCCTTCACCAAGTATAATGTCCCACAGCGACCCTTTCACACAGAATAATGTCCCATAAGAGCCCCTTCACAAGGTATAATGTTCCATAGTTCCCCTCCAGAGAGTATAATTAGTATAATGTCCCATAGCGGCCCCTCCACACAGTATATTGTTCCATAGCCGCCTCTCCACACAGAATGTGTTATGTCTAATCACCTTCCTGGGCCTCCCATCATTATACTCTGGGGTCTGAAGAGATTTTTTGCCTCAAGCATATTTTTCTGCCTCTCATTCATTTAAATGGCCTTTACAAGGCAGAATCCTCTTGAAGATAGGTCCTGATGCATGTTTTCCTGGTTAGAGGAAAATATCTGCCTGACTTCCATTGAAGTGTATGGGAGATTTGGGAGGAGTTTTTTTTTTTTGAGGCAGATTTGGAGATGGATTCCGTCTGAAAAATCTGTTTGCAAAAAAACTGTGTATGAACTTATCCTTTTGTAATATAAAAGAAGGTGGGATGGGAAGTAAGAAAATAAGGTGGGCAGTATCTTCATGGTGTCCAGCATTTTTCCTGGCATCCCCTTCCAGCCTCTGGCTAACATCACATGCCTTCTGGTCACTGATGACACCCAATCACAGAGTCAAAGAATCATGATGCCAACAAGCCCGGTGACCACTGAGGCCTTGAGCATATGATATCAGCCAGAAGCTGCAAGAGGCCAGGGGGACCAATGGATGTAGCGAGGATAGCCACGAGAGGTAAAGTTACGTGAATATAACTGTTTGTAACTTCCCATTGGCTTTCAAATATACTTTGGGTATAATCGTGTTTTCTGGGTAATGAACCTCAAAAGTTTCAGGTTCATGTCAATCCCAAAACTTTTATAAAATTCAAGTTGAATTCTGTTTGATCCAAACTGGTTTACTCATCTCTACTGATGAACTATCATGTGGATAAGTCATCATTATGAAAACTCCTTTTGCGGCTGGAAAAGCCCTTTTTAAGCCAAAGGTCCCACCACAACATTTTGCAGTCCCTGGAAAGCAGATGGGATTTCAAGTGAATTCTATCTGCGCATAGCAAAAAATAGTTAATCGTCACAGTTTTGCAAATTGCAGTATGTCAATTATACCTATGGAAACCCTGGCATTTTCTGTATAGGTATGATAGCAGTAGGTATTCCTCGGAGGAAAACTCTGTGGACTTTCTGTGAAAAACGCTGTGGAGAAAAACACAATGCATTTCCGCTGTGGTCTTTTCTACAGTGTTTTTTGGCTGTGGCTTGCTATGTGGGCCTTAGCTTCAAAATGGTCAGACTTCTTCAACAGCTGTAAATGTTTATTTAACCCAAATAATTTCTAATTGTTATTCATCCATACATTACTAACCTTAGAAAGTGCAGCATAAAGTTTACTATCCCCAGGATTCTCCTTCTGTCTCAATTTACACTTTTTCTTCTGAAGATGAAGACATTCCACAAACCATCTGCTTCTTTTTTTCCTTGGCACATCCATGCCCTTCTGACTTCCTCTCTGCTATTACCTGGCAGGTGTTCCACTTAGACTGTGTATGGTGAAGAGATAAGTGCTGCTGTTTGCTTTCTATATATAGTCTATTCATTGCTGCTATCATCTTCAGTTATGAACAAGCAACTGCCTGATGACATATCTGGTCAATGCAGAATTATGCTATAGTAACGGTAGCAGCAGTGTCTTACAAATAGTCAAGGACTGGATTCTTTACTAACATGGAGTTGGTAAAAACCTATAACTGCAGGTGATCTAGGCCCTAGTCTAGGCTCTATTCACATGTGCTTTGTGGTTTTGTTTATATAGCCATATAATAAATAAAATCTCCATCAATTAAGGAATTAGTAATGGAAGTGTGAAACAGGAATTTCTGCAACAGACATAAACAGATCACCATAGACTTACACTATCGTTCAAAAGTTTAGGGTCACTTAGAAATTTCCTTATTTCTGAAAGAAAAGCACAGTTTTTTTCAATGAAGATAACATTAAATGCATCAGAAATACACTCTATACATTGTTAATGTGGTAAATGACTATTCTAGCTGCAAAAGTCTAGTTTTTAATGGAGTGTCTACAAAGGTGTATAGAGGCCCATTTCCAGCAACCATCACTCCAGTGTTCTAATGGTACATTGTGTTTGCTAACTGTGTAAGAAGGCTATTGGATATTTAGAAAACCGTTGAAAACCCTTGTGCAAGTATGTTATCACATCTGAAAACAATTTTGCTGGTTAGAGAAGTTATAAAACTGAACTTCCTTTGAGTTAGTTGAGAATCTGGTGCATTACATTTGTTCTTGTTCTCGTGTTGTTGGTTCGATTAAACTCTCAAAATAGCCAAAAAAGACAACTTTCATGTGAAACTCGACATTCTATTCTTGTTCTTAGAAATGAAGGCTATTCCATGCGAGAAATTGCCAAGAAACTGAAGATTTCCTACAACGGTGTGTACTACTTCCTTCAGAGGACAGTACAAACAGGCTCTAACCAGAGTAGAAAGAGAAGAGACAAGTCCATTAGAGTCTCCAATTTGAGAAATCGATGCCACACAGATCCCCATTGGCTCATTAAACAGTACCCACAAAAAGCGAGTGTCAACGTCTACAGTGAAGAGGCAACTCCGGGATGCTGGCCTTTAGGGTACAGTGGAAAAGAAAAAGCCATATCTGAGACTGGCTAATAAAAGGAAAAGATTAATGTGGGCAAAAGAACACAGATACTGGACAGCAGAAGATTGGAAAAAAGTGTTATGGATAGACGAATCGAAGTTTGAGTTGCTTGGATCACAAAAAAGAACATGTGTGAGATGCAGAACAACTGAAAAGATGCTGGAAGAGCCTGACACCATCTGTCAAGCATGGTGGAGGTAATGTGATGGTCTGGGGTTGCTTTGGTGCTGGTCAAGTGGGAGATTTATACAAGGTAAAAGGGATTTTGAATAAGGAAGACTATCACTCCATTTTGCAATGCCATGCCATACCCTGTGGACAGCACTTGATTGTAGCCAATTTCATCCTACAACAGGACAATGACCCAAAGCACACCTCCAAATTATGCAAGAACTATTTAGGGAAGAAGCAGGCAGCTGGTATTCTATCTGTAATGGAGTGGCCAGCGCAATCACCAGATCTCAATCCCTACTGAGCTGTTGTGGGAGCAGCTTGACCGTATGGTAACATAAATGGTGCCCATCAAGCCAATCCAACTTGTGGGAGGGGCTTCTGGAAGCATGGGGTGAAGTGTCTCTAGATTACCTCAGCAAATTAACAGCTAGAATGCCAAAGGTCTGCAAGGCTGAAATTGCTGCAAATGGAGCATTATTTGACAAAAGCAAAGTTTGAAGGAGAAAATTATTATTTCAAATAAAAATCATTATTCCTAACCTTTTCAATGTCTTGACTATATTTTTATATTCATTTTGCAACTCATTTGATAAATAAAAGTGTGAGTTTTCATGGAAAATATAAAATTGTCTAGGTGACCCCAAACTTTTGAACAGTAGTGTATTTAGTGATCTAAATGATGTTCAAGTTGAACCACTAGCCACCTTGGTATTACTATAATACGCATACTAAAACAGCACTAACTAGCTGCTACAAATCTGTTAATGATCAATCCTGGATGTCTTGTCCACTTTAGTCCATGTACGAATGCTACATATTATTGGGTTACTTCCAGTATTATCCTTCTGTGAATGGAAAGGGACTTCATTCTCTCTTCTTTTATTAGTTCTCAATGATTCACTTCCTTCTGCTAGCTTGTGTAATGGGACATATTAGCTTTCATTATATGTAATACTCACCAAGGCTGATAATCCTGCAAGTCCCATTATCTTTCATAGGTTATTGAATTTATGTGTAGTACACTACTTTTCTTCTTTTTTTTTCTCTCTTCACTTCTCAGAAGTTTCCGCTATTGTGTGAAGAATAGTCTATAGAGATTGTCTGTTCTCATCATAGGACCTAATGGACTTTTTAAAGTGTATTTTGCTGGAAGGGATTAGATAGGAAGACACTATAGGAACATCCAGATGATGAAGAGCTCCTTATTTCCTTGCATGATTGAATCACAGAGTCCCAAAATAACAAATTCTGTTAATAATGTACAGTATGAGTAATAACGTTGACTGAGAAAATATCAGATTGTATCATAACTGGAAAATGTATGCATAGTTTGGGAAATCCAGGCCTCTGGATATGAGGGTACTAGGTCACTAACAAATATAGTCAGTTTTTACTAAATTTCACATTGGGACAACTAACATTCGTATTAAGATCCACATGTAAAGCCGGATATTAGGATATGTGTATTCACTTCAGATTTTACCACCATTTTTTTAAGGTTCTTTGGGGTGTAAATATTTATAAAAAATATACATAATGTCTGAGGAAGGAACACAATTTATGTCCAGAAGATGGACAAAACAGCGAAGTACAGATGGCTGAGATTGGATGAGTTTGGATTGAGTATGAAGAACAACAGCTCTCATGGAAACTTATCTAGCAGTTAACAAGTTTTCTAGACCCTAGGTTTTCAACAAAGGCCATAACTTGCCCCCAGGTATGACATCTCTGTGTATTACCACCTTTGTTGTGAGGGGCGTGAATTCACCACATAAAAGACATTCTGTCACACGTTTAATGGTGGAAAATTAAAACTGATATCCTTTTCCTACAAGAGTCAAACTTTAAACTTGGTAAGACACCAAATATGCCTAAGACACCATCTGACCAATGGTACTTCAGTTGACACCCCCAGTTCTCCTCTAAAGGAGTGGCAGTTGCCATTGAGGACTCAATTCCCTTTATTTGCAAACAGACACACTCAGATGCGGATGGTAGGCTTTTATTCCTAAAAGGCACTTTGGCATTGAGTCCTTTGTCTATAGAAGACATTTACGTCCTGAAACACAAGCAGATCGAATGGTTGTGCGCTGCCTTGCAGAATCTAGTGATCTGTGCAGAATGAGAGATCTTGCTTGGAGGTGATCTCGGTTTAGTGCTAGACCCACTTTTGGACATCTGGGAAGTCATCTATAAGTCAGAGAGGTTTGAGACAAGTCCATTCTATGTTGCAGGAACTACAGCTCCTGGACATTTGGAGATTACATAATCCCAATGCGAAGGATTATTCCTTTTACTCAGTGACACATAAATCCTACTAAAGGTTAGACTATCTCTTTCGTTCCACTTCTTTAGCTAAACACACATATCGCCTTGACATAGCTTGTATTAGCATCTCAGACCATGCACACGTATCTGTCACTTTGACCATCCCTAACCTCACCTCGAGACAATGGTCTCAGACACTAAATGAGTCTCTCCTGGACAGAGCGAAAGTGAGAGAGGAAGTATCATGGAATCTTGAATCCTTTTTTGAAATAAATTCTTCTCCGGAAGTTTCCCCAACAGCTGTATGGGAGGCGCATAAAGCATGCATAAGGGGGTTCTTGATCTCCAAGGCTTCAGCACTTAAAAAAATACAGTAGAAGTGTTAAGTCTTAAGTATGCATGATGAGTTGAAGGCTCTTAGAAAGAAGTTGAGACATATTTTACATAAATCAGCTGCCAAACACCTCCTATATTCCAAGACCAAATTCTTAGTCCATGGTGACAAGGGTGGAAAACTTCTCACTGCCATGATCAGGAAAAACGTAAAGTAATTTATTGAAGATATCAAAAGAGGGAATGGCCATATTGAGAGTAATACCCCTGGGAGGTTTTATACTGATCTTTCCAACTTGAACAAAATTAGTGGCCCCAGTCACCTCAGATGAACTAATAAAAATCATTAGCAGTTTCCCAATAGGCAAAAGCCCTGGTCCTGATGGGTTCCCCCTGGTGTATTGCAAAAAATTTCAGAAAATTCTCCTACCCCATCTCTCCCTGATTCACTACTACAGAGGACAGCTATCACCAAACAAACTCAGGAAGTTTACATTACTCTAATAGCGAAAGGATCCTCTATTATGTAGCAGATACAGACCCACTTCCCTCCTGAATTTAGACTTAAAAATATGGGCTAAATTGTTGTCCATGAGGCTACAACCCATAGTCCCTAAATTAATACATGAAGAACTGACTGGTTTTGTTAATGAAAATGAAAAAAGAAGCGGGGGGCACTCACCCAGGTAAGTATCTTTGTTTAAAAAATTAGTCCTTTATTCTGAATTTGAATAAAACATTCAGGGAGGGAGAAATAACATGATGGCAAAGGCAACAGTCATTTCACACCAAATACAGGCGCTTTCTCAAGCCTCACATGTGCAAATCACAAATGAACAATACAGGCTCTGCAAACTCATACATAAATCACATTAGCAGTTTCCCTCTGGGTTAGAGCAGTGGAGCAGCAAACAAAGAACAGCATTTAACAAAAGAAACAGCATTTAACAAACAAAACCGCCTTTATAGCGTTTGGCTCCTCCCTACAAAAGATCGGACCAGAAGGAAAACCATATGGTTTACTCTTCGACCAATCAAATTAGCTGCTGTCCCATATGGACAATTTATACGTTTACGTATGATAAATAGTGATTTTGAAGCTTTTGATAGGTAAGCTGATCAGTTTAAAGAGCGTCTAAAACATAGAGGTTACCAATCTAAGGTTATTCATCAGGCACTCTTTTATGTAAAAAAAAAAATCCCACCAAAGTCACAGGATTGTGGTAAATTTTTGCTTTAAGTTCAGTTCAATGGCTGAACAAATAAAATCAGCTATATATAAAAAATGGAATATCATCGAAGCCGGACCCCATCATGGCTTGTAAAGCAAAAAATAAACCTTTGATTAGCTTTAAAAAGTGCAAAACCATAAAAGATGTGCTAGTATCCAGCCGGTTACCAACTGAAAATAAAACCTGGTTGAACAGAACAATACCGAAAGGCAATTATAAATGTAACAATTGTAAATACTGTAAGTTCAACGAAGGGAAAAAGATACTTCATTTTGGAAATCTCATACATGAAATCACCGACTTTATTAGTTGTAAAACCCTATATGTGGTATATACCATTGTTTGTCCATGTAGGTTTATTTATATTGGGAAAACAATTAGACCCTTATATGTTCGCTTTCTCGAACATTTTAAGTCAGTTGAGACAGGGATAGGTTTCCCAAGACTCATTGAACATATTCGTGAGTTCCATAATTATGACGCAGCTTGCCTTTCATTTGCTGGTATTGAACAAGAGGGAAAGATGGATCATCAGAACAAATGCGACTGGTCCTTTAGGGTTAAACGATAGAAATGATATGAATGTATTTCTTTAAAATCTTTATAAACTTTTTGATGTACATTCTTTCCGCCCCTATATTTTTTTTTTTGGCTCCTCCTGAGATTTTTCTAGGACTGAATAAGCTTAGCGCACATCAATATGACTTCATAGAATTCCAACTCTTCCTCTATGATGCATTTTTTTTTATGGAGTCACCATATTAACCCTTAACATCTTTTAAAATACTGATGCGCTTTGTCTAGATAAATATATATATATATTTAAATATAAGATATATTTACTTTCATCCCTTTATAGAAAAGGAAAAAAATAAGGTAATCCTTCGATCTAATTAATAGATATTGAGCTGATGTTTAATATTAAGAGAATAACAAATTTATCTTTTACATAGATAATTATAAAGTTCTTCCATGCATTAGAAAACAACATATCCTATTAATATTATAAATGTGAAAGTTTGTGAATTTGTGGGTTTGTGTGTTTGGATGTTTGCATGTTCGGATGTTTGTTCCTCAATCACGGAAAAACCGCTCCACCGATTTGGCTGAAATTTTCCACAAACATAGTTAATACACCCGATTAAACAATAGGCTACTTTTCGTCACAATAGCGCACATACGTTTGTGCCAGGACCCCCACAAAACCCAAACTCACACCACCATCTCTGCAATCTCACACACTTTGGACCATAGCAAGCCCCAAAATTCATATTGCCCTCTACAGCCTCGCCCCTAACCCCACACAATCACATATACATGTACTTTACCACTTTGCCCCTCACCTTAACGATACTCCAGGAGGCTCTCTTTAATGCTCCGGAGCAGCCATGTTTGCCGACCCCCACCGCTCTGAAAATCTGCGACACCGCCCACTCATGTCAATACCCCTAGGCAGTCTAATAAATGCAAAAAAAAAAGTTTAAAAAAAGTAAAAAAAATATAAAAAAAATAATAAAAAGGATTAAAAATTCAAATCACCCCCAAGAACACATATAAAAGTAGTTAAAAACTGTGAAACACATACATATTAGGTATCCCCACGTCCAAAATCGCCCGCTCTACAAAGCTATACAAATATTTTTCCTGTTCGGTAAACGCTGTAGTGGGAAAAATGGTCAAAAGTGCCAAACCGCCGTTTTTTCACTGTTTTGATTCTGATACAAATTTGAATAAAAAGTGATCAAAGTAATAACATTTCCCGAAAATGGTAGAACTACAAAGTACACCTGGTCCCGCAAAAAAAAGACGCCCTATAAATCCCCGTACACGCACGTATAAAAAAGTTACGGCTGTCGGAATATGGCGACTTTTCAAAAAAAAATTTTTTAACACAGTTTTGGATTTTTTTTAAGGGGTCACAATGTAAATAAAACCATATAAATTTGGTATCCCCAGAATCGTAACGAAACACAGAATATAGGGGACATGTCATTTTGGTTGCACAGTGAACGCCGTAAAACCAAAGCCCGTAAGAAAGTCGCAGAAATGCATTTTTTCTTCAAATCCACCCCATTCTGAATTTTTCCCCTGCTTCCCAGTACATTATATAGAATAAATAATGGTGGCATCATGAAGAAAAATTTGTCCCAGGAAAAATTAAGACCTCATATGGCTCTGGGAGCGGAGAAATATAAAAGTTATGGGCTTTAGAAGGAGGGGAGTCAAAAACGAAAATCAAAAAATGCCATCGGCGGGAAAGGGTTAACTTCAAATACTTCTGTCCCAAAGACACTATGTACAGTTTCTCACAACACCGTATAGCTGCTGAAATACAAATTAACTTCAACACAAAAGTCTCACGTATTCTCTGAATACAAAAACAAGATACAAAGTTACATTTCATATCCCATACCTTATACACACTACGAAAACCTTACCCATGCCTGTATATACCCACTTCTACAATCACCGCAGACGAAGTCACGGGTACCAGCTAGTAATAAAATATAAAACAAAATATAAATTTTTCAGCTAATTTCTTAATGAGTATGTAACATCTCTGCCTGTTCGGGCCTCTGCGCCACCCTCTGCTCGCATGCTGCGGCGCCGGAGGCGTGTGCAGTTTGACAATCTGCTTAAGGTTTTTAGTTGCACTGTGTGAACACGGCTCTAGTCCTTAATTGGATTTGCACCACACCCGTCTTCTGCCAAGGTTGCCTCTGTTCATTAAGTGGTTAATCTGTCTTGCCTGTGATTGACAGCTTTTCTTCCTGTCAGGTTCTGGGCGGGTTCTTCCTTCCCTATTTAGTCTTGGCTCACAGTCACACTGGTGCCGGTTATTGCACTAGCTTTCTGGTTTTTCTTGCTGTTATATTACTTGTACTCTAATCCTTGACCTCTGGCTTTCCTACTGACTATTATCTTGACTCCGATTTGGCACTGCATCGCTCTCTTGTTACCGAACCCTGGCTACCTGACCTCCCTTTGTTGTTGTACGTCTTGTCTGCATTTTGTGTTTCACGTATTCAGGGAGGGATTGTCTTCGTGGTTGTCGCCTATTACTTAGGATAGGGTCTGGCAATAGGAAGGGCAAGCGGGGGGCTTCAGTTTAGGGCTCACTGTCCCTTGTGCCCCTCCCTCCAGGGTTCACCAGCAGCTTCTGGGGAATTATCATCTGGCTATTCCCTAACAGAATAACCGGCCTGAAAAAACCTACTTCCATTGCTTCCCTACAGATAGCATGGATCCTATCCAGTGCCTTGCAGCAAAGTTGGAGGCCTGGTAGCTGAGCTTGCTAAACAGGTTCAGACCCTAACTGAGGCTGCTGCACCATCCCCAGCTGTTTTGGCACCTTATAAGGTCAAGATGCTACTCCCGGACCGTTTCTCAGGGGACCGTCCAAAATTTGAAACTTTCAGGGAGTCTTGTCGCCTGTACTTCCGTGTTAATCCACATGCTACTCAGGCCCAAATGGTGGGAGTGGTTATATCTCTTTTACAGGGGGACCCACAAGCTTGGGCCCTTAAACTCCATGCTGAGGCTGAGGAGTGGGTTGATCTGGAAAAAAATTTTAAGTCCCTGGGCTCTATCTATGCTGAGCCAGACCACATTGCGCTTGCGGAATCGCAACTCCTCACTATGCAGCAGGGAAAACGCTCTGCAGAGGAGTATTGCTCTGAGTTCCGTAAGTACAGTGTAACGGCAGGTTGGTGTGAGTCCGCGCTAAAGGCTCACTTTAAACAAGGGCTATGTGATCGTGTTAAGGAGCTCTGGGTTGGTCACCCAGATCCCCCGACTCTTGAGAAGGCCATGACTTTAGCGGTCCGTATTGACCGTAAGATTCGGGAAAATTTAAAAGAGAGAGTAGGGCCTGTTGCTTCCAAGTTTTCTGTCTCTTCCTCTCTCTCCTCTGATAAACCTACCTTTCCTCCCGTCACTTCTGGTGAGGAACCCATGCAACTGGGAGCTGTAGACGCCAGAACACGACGAGAACATCGTCTCAGGAATAACCTGTGCCTGTACTGTGGTTCCTCTGGTCATGTCATCCGAGACTGCTCTATCAGACCCTTGTCACCTGCGAATAAACTTCAGTGCCTGAGTGGTAATCAGAAGAACCACTCAGGCAACCAGGTATTTGGTGGAAATAACAATAAGATGATGTTATCTGTGTCTCTGTCCTCTGGTGACAGATCTGTTTCTGGCAAGGCCCTAGTTGACTCTGGGTCTGCAGCAAATTTTATTAAATATTCAGTTGTTGAATCTTTGGGCATTGAGCTTTTGCCACTTGACATACCTATGTCTGTTGCTGGAGTGGATTCTACTCCACTGGCCAGGGGTAAAGTCAGTTTTAAAACCCCCTTGATCTCTTTGCAAGTGGGTTCTTCACATTCAGAGGTCATAAGCCTTTTTGTTATGGAGAATCTCTCTGCTGATGTTATTTTGGGGTTCCCCTGGCTGAAGCTCCATAACCCTATTTTGGATTGGGGTAAAAAGGAGTTGGTAAAGTGGGGAGATCAGTGCTCATCCCACTGTATTGCTTTACATTCTGTTGATTGTGTCAGTGAGGAGAAGGTCTCAGCTACTAAAAGTTGGGAACGCCCCTCTGGTATTAAAACCTGGTGGTATCAGAAGCGCCAGGTGAATAAAAAATGTTTGCCTGGTTCTCAAGCATCTGTGGTTCAAGCAGAACCAAAATACAAGGCAGGGAAAACTCAGAATCCCTCTAGAACTGGTTTGTCTGGTGAGGGTCCGGTGGCCCCTCATAAAAGGGGGGGTACTGTAACATCTCTGCCTGTTCGGGCTTCTGCGCCACCCTCTGCTCGCATGCTGCGGCGCCGGAGGCGTGTGCAGTTTGACAATCTGCTTAAGGTTTTTAGTTGCACTGTGTGAACACGGCTCTAGTCCTTAATTGGATTTGCACCACACCCGTCTTCTGCCAAGGTTGCCTCTGTTCATTAAGTGGTTAATCTGTCTTGCCTGTGATTGACAGCTTTTCTTCCTGTCAGGTTCCTGGCGGGTTCTTCCTTCCCTATTTAGTCTTGGCTCACAGTCACACTGGTGCCGGTTATTGCACTAGCTTTCTGGTTTTTCTTGCTGTTATATTACTTGTACTCTAATCCTTGACCTCTGGCTTTCCTACTGACTATTCTCTTGACTCCGATTTGGCACTGCATCGCTCTCTTGTTACCGAACCCTGGCTACCTGACCTCCCTTTGTTGTTGTACGTCTTGTCTGCGTTTTGTGTTTCACGTATTCAGGGAGGGATTGTCTTCGTGGTTGTCGCCTATTACTTAGGATAGGGTCTGGCAATAGGAAGGGCAAGCGGGGGGCTTCAGTTTAGGGCTCACTGTCCCTTGTGCCCCTCCCTCCAGGGTTCACCAGCAGCTTCTGGGGAATTATCATCTGGCTATTCCCTAACAGAATAACCGGCCTGAAAAAACCTACTTCCATTGCTTCCCTACAGATAGCATGGATCCTATCCAGTGCCTTGCAGCAAAGTTGGAGGCCTGGTAGCTGAGCTTGCTAAACAGGTTCAGACCCTAACTGAGGCTGCTGCACCATCCCCAGCTGTTTTGGCACCTTATAAGGTCAAGATGCTACTCCCGGACCGTTTCTCAGGGGACCGTCCAAAATTTGAAACTTTCAGGGAGTCTTGTCGCCTGTACTTCCGTGTTAATCCACATGCTACTCAGGCCCAAATGGTGGGAGTGGTTATATCTCTTTTACAGGGGGACCCACAAGCTTGGGCCCTTAAACTCCATGCTGAGGCTGAGGAGTGGGTTGATCTGGAAAAAAATTTTAAGTCCCTGGGCTCTATCTATGCTGAGCCAGACCACATTGCGCTTGCGGAATCGCAACTCCTCACTATGCAGCAGGGAAAACGCTCTGCAGAGGAGTATTGCTCTGAGTTCCGTAAGTACAGTGTAACGGCAGGTTGGTGTGAGTCCGCGCTAAAGGCTCACTTTAAACAAGGGCTATGTGATCGTGTTAAGGAGCTCTGGGTTGGTCACCCAGATCCCCCGACTCTTGAGAAGGCCATGACTTTAGCGGTCCGTATTGACCGTAAGATTCGGGAAAATTTAAAAGAGAGAGTAGGGCCTGTTGCTTCCAAGTTTTCTGTCTCTTCCTCTCTCTCCTCTGATAAACCTACCTTTCCTCCCGTCACTTCTGGTGAGGAACCCATGCAACTGGGAGCTGTAGACGCCAGAACACGACGAGAACATCGTCTCAGGAATAACCTGTGCCTGTACTGTGGTTCCTCTGGTCATGTCATCCGAGACTGCTCTATCAGACCCTTGTCACCTGCGAATAAACTTCAGTGCCTGAGTGGTAATCAGAAGAACCACTCAGGCAACCAGGTATTTGGTGGAAATAACAATAAGATGATGTTATCTGTGTCTCTGTCCTCTGGGGACAGATCTGTTTCTGGCAAGGCCCTAGTTGACTCTGGGTCTGCAGCAAATTTTATTAAATATTCAGTTGTTGAATCTTTGGGCATTGAGCTTTTGCCACTTGACATACCTATGTCTGTTGCTGGAGTGGATTCTACTCCACTGGCCAGGGGTAAAGTCAGTTTTAAAACCCCCTTGATCTCTTTGCAAGTGGGTTCTTCACATTCAGAGGTCATAAGCCTTTTTGTTATGGAGAATCTCTCTGCTGATGTTATTTTGGGGTTCCCCTGGCTGAAGCTCCATAACCCTATTTTGGATTGGGGTAAAAAGGAGTTGGTAAAGTGGGGAGATAAGTGCTCATCCCACTGTATTGCTTTACATTCTGTTGATTGTGTCAGTGAGGAGAAGGTCTCAGCTACTAAAAGTTGGGAACGCCCCTCTGGTATTAAAACCTGGTGGTATCAGAAGCGCCAGGTGAATAAAAAATGTTTGCCTGGTTCTCAAGCATCTGTGGTTCAAGCAGAACCAAAATACAAGGCAGGGAAAACTCAGAATCCCTCTAGAACTGGTTTGTCTGGTGAGGGTCCGGTGGCCCCTCATAAAAGGGGGGGTACTGTAACATCTCTGCCTGTTCGGGCTTCTGCGCCACCCTCTGCTCGCATGCTGCGGCGCCGGAGGCGTGTGCAGTTTGACAATCTGCTTAAGGTTTTTAGTTGCACTGTGTGAACACGGCTCTAGTCCTTAATTGGATTTGCACCACACCCGTCTTCTGCCAAGGTTGCCTCTGTTCATTAAGTGGTTAATCTGTCTTGCCTGTGATTGACAGCTTTTCTTCCTGTCAGGTTCCTGGCGGGTTCTTCCTTCCCTATTTAGTCTTGGCTCACAGTCACACTGGTGCCGGTTATTGCACTAGCTTTCTGGTTTTTCTTGCTGTTATATTACTTGTACTCTAATCCTTGACCTCTGGCTTTCCTACTGACTATTCTCTTGACTCCGATTTGGCACTGCATCGCTCTCTTGTTACCGAACCCTGGCTACCTGACCTCCCTTTGTTGTTGTACGTCTTGTCTGCGTTTTGTGTTTCACGTATTCAGGGAGGGATTGTCTTCGTGGTTGTCGCCTATTACTTAGGATAGGGTCTGGCAATAGGAAGGGCAAGCGGGGGGCTTCAGTTTAGGGCTCACTGTCCCTTGTGCCCCTCCCTCCAGGGTTCACCAGCAGCTTCTGGGGAATTATCATCTGGCTATTCCCTAACAGAGTAAGTATATTTTTTATATGTTTCCCTTTCAGATCTAAGGGTGTTTTCACTATAGTCCGTTTTGTTTATTTTTCGGCAAGTTCATATGGAGAATGAGCATGCGCGTCGCCGTTCTTTCAATTGGACGAAAATAAAAAGGATACTCCTTTTCCTTGCATAATTACAGCGGCTAATTTGATTGGTTGAAGAATAAACCATATGATTTTACTTCTGGTCCGATCTTTTGTAGGGAGGAGCCAAACGCTATAGAGGCGGTTTCTTTTGTTCAATGATGTTTCTTTTGTTAAATGCTGTTCTTTGATTGGTGCTCCACTGCTCTAACCCAGATGGAAACTGCTAATGTGATTTATTTATGAGTTTGCAGGTATGTTTAAAAAGCATGTCTTGTTCATTTGTCATTTGCACATGTGAGGCTTGAGAAAGTACCTGTGTTTGACATTAAACGGCTGTTGCCATCGCCATCATATTATCTCTCCCTCCCTGAATGTTTTTATTCAAATTCAGAATAAAGGACTAATTTTTGAAATGAAGATACTTACCTGGGTGAGTGCCCCCCGCTTCTTTTTTCTTTTTCATTGCATATTTACTGTTCGTCCTGGGATGTAGAGCACAACCCTGTAATGAGTATCTTAATTAGAAATCTCCTGACATATTTTCGGCTTCCATTGGACAATCTATGTGAATTATGGCTCAATATTAGTCGTAGTGCCACTTCTTCTTTGCTTCTTTTCTGGACTTGTATCTGGTTTTGTTAATGGAAAGGAAGGTTCAGATAATACAGCACATCTCCTACACACTATTGCCTTAGCCAGACAAACACATCACCACTTAATATTATTAGGGGTAGATGCACAAAAAGCTATTGACTGGGTTTATTGGTCCTTCATGAAAGAGATCCTTGCAGTGTATGGCATCCCTGATGCATTTATAATAGCCATTATGATGTCTCTCTACTCTCAACCTCATGCTTGCTTAAAAGTAAATGGCATTCAATATCACCAACGATAATGGGCAGGGGTGCCCTTGTCCCTTGTCCTCTTCGTACTTCCCCTGGAGACACTTCTGCAAGCTGTATGCTTTAACCAGCAAGTTGGCAGTTTTTAAGTAGGGTCCCATTCACTACAATCTGTTGCTTTTGCAGATGATGTACTCTTCTTAGTCACTAACCCTTAACTAAATTATGAACCTCTCCTTATGAGTTGCCTTATTTGTCCTGGTTTTGAAAAAAAAAAAATCTCATCCAGACATATGTCCCCAAGATTACATATACAATACAGATGTTGCCCATTTACTTTCCTTCTTCAAATCCATTAGGAGACTCTTTTCTATGTATACTTGGAAGTCCAAACCCTCTAGGCTTCAATGTCTTATTACAGAGCCAAACAAATTTAGGAGTCGACTTTCTCTCGCAATGCCCATTAGATGCTCCATCATTAGTGCCTTAGCTGAACATCACCATTGTCCAGTATTTAGATGATTCCTGTGGCTCCCGTCGATCCATATCATCCACTCAGGTGGTTTTAACCTGGTTCTCAGAGGCCCCTGTGAAATCTGGAACGAGTGTAGAGACACAATATCCCTGATACCCTCACCAATACCGCTGACCAACCTCATCCCCTTTACCCCTGATCTTAGGGGTAAAATGAGAGGTCTCGCTTTTCAAGATATCCTAAAGGAGGATGCTTCATTGACTAGGGAGAAGCTGAGGGACTTACTTCCAAACATTCCTCTCACTTTTCTACATTACGCACACTTCCATAAATGTGTTTTGGAGATTAAAACTCTTGGACCTCTATACCAACCCCTAAGAGATTTTGAAAAGGCCTTACTTAGTGGCTTTCTCTTCATCTGGAAAGTAAAAACGCCAAGCTCTGCTTTTATGAGGTCATGGGAGACAGAACTAGGACTGATGTTGTTGGAAGAAAATAGCAAATTTATTCTAAAAAATTCTCACAGCTTTTCTTCCTTTGTCCGACTTCAAGAAGCTCATTATAAGATATTAGATTGATGGCATAGGTCTCCAGAATGGTTACAGGCCATTACTTAGAAAGCTCGGACAGATATTGGAGGTGCCAAAAACACAAGGGTTCTCTGTCCCACATTTGGTGCTTTTGTGAGAGAATCCAGCCCTACTAGGATCGGATTGGGGACCCCGTACAGAAAGTAGTTGGACACCATTATACTATAAACAGACAGTAATAAAGGACAATACAGATGACCATCCATTACTGTCCATTAGACAAAATATTAAAAATGCCTAACCTCCATCATAAGTCCATTAATTTGAACGGAAAATCTCATTGAAATCAATTGGATTTTTAACAGATTTATGACTGTTCTGTTAATATCTATTGTTAACATATACTAGTGATAGACACTACTGACCGTAGTGTCAATGCCTCTTAAGTCTTCACTTCCAACACTATAGAATTAAAAAGAAAACACAAGTAGTTACACTGCAATAATACAAACAAACAGCTGGCCTACTAGGGATACAATGGACAAAAAAAAGTGGACAATTATGTGATGATAAATGGCCCAAATGAATAAAGGGGGAATGAAAAAGAGATATCAAAGTTTTTTAAAGCAAGAAAAGTGTTCCTTGGTGTACAGGCCCATAGACTTCTATGGGCATGGTTGATAGGGAAACACAGGCAGGTATAGCAATGCTCTAAATTTTGGCCAAGGCGTGTATGGGGCCATAGAAATGAATGGGTCCATATAGCACATGGATAAAAGATATGGTCTTGTGCATGGGACCTATCTCGTGGAGCAGATACTGGGAATGGTGATTTAATGAGACCTCTTGAGAAAGTCAGGCCTCTTGTATGCACTCCTTTTATTCATACTGCACTCATTCCCTACAGTTTTACTTCTTCTTTGATTAAACACCATCTTGATTTTTAGATTTCTCCTCTCTGTGCTCTGCTATCAATCTAGTGATGTCTCATCACAGTAATACATGGACAACTAGAGACAATACCATTTCTTGCTGCTGGGGAGGGGGGGGGGGCAATGTAATCATCCTTCTAACTATATTCTACATAAGTCAAGAGACGATAAGTATACAGTTAGGGAGTCATGTACTTCTCAGCAAGTCACAATGAGAATACATAACCTAACTGAAGAGAAGGATCCCTTGAATTTTCATAAAGCAATAATCAAATAAGATAATATAAACTAAGTTGCTCCCACGCCACCAACGTGTACACATAGGCAGCACAGCAACCACGGCATTAAAGGACTCCACTGAGGCACCCTCCTGCCAGTTAGTATTTACATCTACACTTCCCCGTGAGCCGACATAAACCCACGGACAGAGCATCTATACACTAATCTATAGATCACCAGCACACAGGACCATATTACAAACTCTATAACAAATGGTATGTCAGTTCTGTGCCTATCTCTGAGTATATTCATGTCTATACCCGAACTCACAGAGAGTCACGATCCATGTAAATCGTGTAAATTTCTTATTCAAAAATATCACGGAAGGGCACTGACACTGACTGCCCAAGAAATTTAAAACTTGACTTTTATTTGATTGTTTAAAAAAACAAACTAAATTAAAAACTGCTGACAATACCCTTCAGGGTGAATACTGATTGTGAAGTCATACACAAACCATTTACTTTGAAACATGTGGGGGGACCTGTCTCTGGTAAATCCCTAGAGACTGAGAACACCTCACTCCCTCATACACATGTCCTGCGGGGTATAGTATTGCCTAGCTGCATTCACAGGACCTTGCATAAGGCTCAGCGAGCACCCCCTCCTCCCCTCCGAGGTTACTGGCCTAACGCCACGCCAACAGAGGGAATGGAAGGACTCACTGGCCAGGTCACCTATTAAAGCAGCCGGTATATTTCAACTCCCGCACTAGATATTGATCTCTGACCCTACGCGTTTCCTCCTATTATAGATTCATCAGGGGTCACTAATGTAGATTTCACAATTAGAAGCAGTCACAGCTGCTCTTTCAGCGGTATAATGGGCTGACCGCCAGCAGGACCGCCGCTCCACATTCAGCGGTGAGTTGCCCTGCACAGACACGGTCATTTAAACCTCTAGCCCTTCCCACCAAGATCACCTCATCCAATCGTGATGCGGTATAAGGCACACCTATCTACGTCACCCAAACCTATACCCTATTGGGCATCCAGCCAGAGTGTGACAAAGAATACACGCCCCTCTTGGGGTATTCCACACGTGCTTGACCTACACGCATGCGCCAGTACTTAGATGTTGTAAACGTACTGACGAGATGTCATTCAAATATAACACATTGCGTATGTGCTCGCGTGACAATTAGAGCCCCGCCTAGCCCGACGTATTCCTCTTAATACCCGGCCTCCTCACACATGCGCAAGAACTTAAACTTACAAACAGACGTGTTATATGTCCATGCCTGGCGCATGCGCGATAACTTAGACTCCGTAGATCTACTGACGTATTGTTTGTCATATGTCTACTTCTCACGCATGCGCGAGGTCTTAGATTTTATCTCCACATACCCGGCACATTTGTACGATCTGGGCTGCGTGGATCTCCTCATATGGCATATCTTATATATCTTCTAACAACGCCTGCATGAAGTGTATAGCTAAGCATTCATGTCACTACAGCTGTATCGCACCCTTAGCTGTTGAACCCTACAGTCAACCATATATACATACTTCTCGGGTTCTTACATGCCAAACTACCAGGTACCGTTATACTACTGCCCCAAAAAAGGGGTACATTGTTTTACTAAAGCAACACTGGTGTGCCTATACCCACTTGATGTTTAGTATCGAGTAGAGACTTCTAAACAGGTGAGAAAACAGCAACATTGTTGCCGGACAAAGTTTTTGTATCGCAGATCATATACTGATCATTTAAGAAAGAACGAATATGCCTACATGGTTTCCTTCCAATTATCCTTTCACATCTCTCTTCAAATGATACAAAGGGGATATCACACTTCCTCAAATCCAAAACACCTTAAAGTTATTCTATAAAACAGGTATAATCCAACTGTTCATTAAGACCTTTTGGTGACAATGAGTCCAGTCTGTAGATCCATTGGGCTTCCTTCTTTAAAATAAATCTATCCCAGTCACCTCCTCTTGGCGGTGGTTTTACCACCTCAACCACTTGCACTTTAAGACCTGTAACATCTCCCAAGTGCACCGTACAGAAATGGCGAGCCACTGAGGTATCCCTTTCTGCTTCGATGTCACAAATGTGGTCCCTGATTCTCCTCCTCAGCTGTCTCTTGGTCTTACCCACATAATTAAGTGGGCATGGGCAACTGAGGAGGTAAACCACCCCCATCGTGGAGCAGTTTGCAAACTCCCTACATTCAAATGATACTCCTGTGGCAACGCTCGAAAACCAAGAACTGTTGCAAATGAAAGGGCAAGCAGAACATCTACCGCATTTAAAGGATCCCTTTGGTCTTCCTTTGGACAACCATGTCTCCTGTCCAGGACTACGTGGCAAGGCACTGTGAACCAATCTATCCTTCAAGTTTTTCCCACGTCTGAAGGTTATCATTGGATTTTTCCCAATCACTTTTGTTACATCCTGATCTGCCTCCAGTATGCTCCAATACTTTTGTAGGACTTTTCGTACTTCTACATGGTGTGTATCAAATGTCCCAATGATTCTTATCGGACCCTGTTCAATCTCCTTTTTCTTTGGTACCAACAGCCCACTACGTTCCGTACCTCTTGCCCTATCAAATGCCCTAGAGATGACTGGTCTGGGGAAGCCTCTCCTTCGAAAGCGCTCCGTAAGGCCCTTCGATTCCGTCAGAAAGTCTGCATAAGACGAACAGTTCCGTCTCGCTCTAAGGAACTGCCCTACCGGAATTCCCTTCTTAAGAGGGTCCGGATGGCAACTCTGCCAACTCAAGAGACTATTCGTAGCTGTGTCCTTCCTATGCACCGTGGTGCTGATCCTCCCATTCTCCTGTCTCCTCAACCTGAGGTCCAAGAAGGTCACGGAGTTTCTGTCAAATTCCGCCGTGAACTTCAGCCCAAGGTCATTTCTGTTCAAATTTTCCACGAACCTATCAAACTGACTCCTGGTTCCTCTCCATAAAACCAGAATGTCGTCTATGTATCTGATCCAAAGATCGATACATCCAGACCATTCCACGTTTTCTTCTGAGTGGACCACGGTTTCCTCCCACCAGCCGAGGTACATATTAGCGTACGTGGGGGCCACCGGGCTCCCCATCGCTGTTCCCCTCAGCTGGTGGAAGGTCCGCCCCTCAAATATAAAGACATTTCTCTCCAGAATAAATTTCAACAGTCGCATGATAAAGTTATTATGATCCTGCAACTGTATCCTTCTGGACCTCAGGTAGTAATGAATGGCTTCATAGCCCTTCTCATGGGGGATCGAGGAATATAACGCTTCCACGTCAAGGCATGCGAAGGACACTTCCTCATCCAAAGTTACGCCCTCCAACCTATTTAGCACCTCCATGCTGTCCCTGGTATATGATGCCAGCCCCAGTACAAATGGTCTTAGAATAGTATCCAGGTATCTGCTGGCATTCTGAGTCATACTGCCTATCTGCGATACAATGGGCCTCCCCCTAAGCGGGGTAAGCCCCTTGTGAATCTTAGGGAGCGCATAAAAGGAGGCCATCACTGGATGGTGTGGCCATAAGAAGTCTCTTTCTTTTTTATCAATTAGCTCATTTTGGAACGCTTCCTCCAGTATAGATTTGAATTCCACAGTGAACTCCTTCACTCTCTCTCTATCAATCACGGTGTAACAGTCAGTATCATTCAATAGAGCCCGGCACATATCAATGTACCTATCCCTATCCAATGCAACAGTGTTCCCCCCCTTGTCTGCAGGTTTCAACACCAGATTATGATCCTTTTCCAATATTAAGAGGGCTTGTGTCTCATCCTTACTAAGGTTTGATGTATATTTTTTACCATTTTTTACTCCCATTTCCCTCAATTCCTTTGTGACAAGTTTCAAGAAGAGGTCAATATGGGTGTAATCACCAGGGGGGGGGGGTAGCTTACGGTTTAGAGGTTTCAATTCAGTAAAAGGACCCTTGTTCATACTAGCCTCAGATTCCTGTAGCAATCCCTCTAAAATCATTAACCCATCATAATCCGATAGGTCCAAACCAACTTCCTCACATCTCTCTTTGTTGTTTTTTGTGTGGTATTTCCGCCATTTTAATTTCCTAACAAATAGATTTAGATCCTTTGTCCAGCTAAATGCTTCAAACCGGACCGTGGGTACATAAGATAATCCTTTCTTTAAGAGGGATAATTCTGCAGGTGTAAAGACATGAGATGATAAGTTGACAAGCTGCATATCATCTCCTTTCTCTATCTGCCCATCTTCTGCAGAACATCTAGGAATCTCCCTGGTTCTACACATTGTAGTTAGTTGTCCCTCCGACCCCTCAGAAGATATTTGGATATCGGAGGGTTGGATCCTAAAAAATTTTCCCTTGAATTCCCTCTACCTCTCCCCCTCCTTGTGCGAGATTGACTACGTGCACCCTGCCTGGAGTTATGGGAAGGATTCCTCACACTTTGACCTGGGCCTTCTGAGTCTGTAAATTCTCCTTCAGAGGATGATAGATCAGCTGTTTGTACTCTTCCTTGATTCTGCACTACCTCATACGCTCTCCGTTCTCTGAACTCTTCTAAATCGCGTCTGAACTGGTAGTGTTTTCTTTCCTTGATTTGAGTACTAAACTTCTCAATATTTTGCTGTAATTGCTTATCTTTATTTTCAAAGCCCGGTAATTCTGACAACAATTTGGCTTTATCTCTTTCAGAATTTAATGTAGTTTCTAGTGTTTTAAATAAAGATTTTTCTTCCTCAAGGAGTAACTGCATTAATCTAAGTGAACTCCCAGTAATCTCCTTATCCCATTTTTCTTGAAGGGTTTTAGTTCTTAATCTTGGAGCAGGTGTTATAGTGATTCTAAGTCCCCTGGGAACTATATTATGTCGTATATAATTCTCCAGGGATTGTATCTCCCACCAGCTTCTATAGTAGTCCTTATAAACCTTAGTAAGATTCTTAAACGTCCCTTTAAGCGACGTCCCTCCCCCTGTTGTTAAAGGTAATTCTCCTTCCGAAAACACACATTTAGCTTCGCATAACAAGCTGTCAGTATTCAGACACAAGCCCTCTTAATATTGGAAAAGGATCATAATCTGGTGTTGAAACCTGCAGACAAGGGGGGGAACACTGTTGCATTGGATAGGGATAGGTACATTGATATGTGCCGGGCTCTATTGAATGATACTGACTGTTACACCGTGATTGATAGAGAGAGAGTGAAGGAGTTCACTGTGGAATTCAAATCTATACTGGAGGAAGCGTTCCAAAATGAGCTAATTGATAAAAAAGAAAGAGACTTCTTATGGCCACACCATCCAGTGATGGCCTCCTTTTATGCGCTCCCTAAGATTCACAAGGGGCTTACCCCGCTTAGGGGGAGGCCCATTGTATCGCAGATAGGCAGTATGACTCAGAATGCCAGCAGATACCTGGATACTATTCTAAGACCATTTGTACTGGGGCTGGCATCATATACCAGGGACAGCATGGAGGTGCTAAATAGGTTGGAGGGCGTAACTTTGGATGAGGAAGTGTCCTTCGCATGCCTTGACGTGGAAGCGTTATATTCCTCGATCCCCCATGAGAAGGGCTATGAAGCCATTCATTACTACCTGAGGTCCAGAAGGATACAGTTGCAGGATCATAATAACTTTATCATGCGACTGTTGAAATTTATTCTGGAGAGAAATGTCTTTATATTTGAGGGGCGGACCTTCCACCAGCTGAGGGGAACAGCGATGGGGAGCCCGGTGGCCCCCACGTACGCTAATATGTACCTCGGCTGGTGGGAGGAAACCGTGGTCCACTCAGAAGAAAACGTGGAATGGTCTGGATGTATCGATCTTTGGATCAGATACATAGACGACATTCTGGTTTTATGGAGAGGAACCAGGAGTCAGTTTGATAGGTTCGTGGAAAATTTGAACAGAAATGACCTTGGGCTGAAGTTCACGGCGGAATTTGACAGAAACTCCGTGACCTTCTTGGACCTCAGGTTGAGGAGACAGGAGAATGGGAGGATCAGCACCACAGTGCATAGGAAGGACACAGCTACGAATAGTCTCTTGAGTTGGCAGAGTTGCCATCCGGACCCTCTTAAGAAGGGAATTCCGGTAGGGCAGTTCCTTAGAGCGAGACGGAACTGTTCGTCTTATGCAGACTTTCTGACGGAATCGAAGGGCCTTACGGAGCGCTTTCGAAGGAGAGGCTTCCCCAGACCAGTCATCTCTAGGGCATTTGATAGGGCAAGAGGTACGGAACGTAGTGGGCTGTTGGTACCAAAGAAAAAGGAGATTGAACAGGGTCCGATAAGAATCATTGGGACATTTGATACACACCATGTAGAAGTACGAAAAGTCCTACAAAAGTATTGGAGCATACTGGAGGCAGATCAGGATGTAACAAAAGTGATTGGGAAAAATCCAATGATAACCTTCAGACGTGGGAAAAACTTGAAGGATAGATTGGTTCACAGTGCCTTGCCACGTAGTCCTGGACAGGAGACATGGTTGTCCAAAGGAAGACCAAAGGGATCCTTTAAATGCGGTAGATGTTCTGCTTGCCCTTTCATTTGCAACAGTTCTTGGTTTTCGAGCGTTGCCACAGGAGTATCATTTGAATGTAGGGAGTTTGCAAACTGCTCCACGATGGGGGTGGTTTACCTCCTCAGTTGCCCATGCCCACTTAATTATGTGGGTAAGACCAAGAGACAGCTGAGGAGGATAATCAGGGACCACATTTGTGACATCGAAGCAGAAAAGGATACCTCAGTGGCTCGCCATTTCTGTACGGTGCACTTGGGAGATGTTACAGGTCTTAAAGTGCAAGTGGTTGAGGTGGTAAAACCACCGCCAAGAGGAGGTGACTGGGATAGATTTATTTTAAAGAAGGAAGCCCAATGGATCTACAGACTGGACTCATTGTCACCAAAAGGTCTTAATGAACAGTTGGATTATACCTGTTTTATAGAATAACTTTAAGGTGTTTTGGATTTGAGGAAGTGTGATATCCCCTTTGTATCATTTGAAGAGAGATGTGAAAGGATAATTGGAAGGAAACCATGTAGGCATATTCGTTCTTTCTTAAATGATCAGTATATGATCTGCGATACAAAAACTTTGTCCGGCAACAATGTTGCTGTTTTCTCACCTGTTTAGAAGTCTCTACTCGATACTAAACATCAAGTGGGTATAGGCACACCAGTGTTGCTTTATTAAAACAATGTACCCCTTTTTTGGGGCAGTAGTATAACGGTACCTGGTAGTTTGGCATGTAAGAACCCGAGAAGTATGTATATATGGTTGACTGTAGGGTTCAACAGCTAAGGGTGCGATACAGCTGTAGTGACATGAATGCTTAGCTATACACTTCATGCAGGCGTTGTTAGAAGATATATAAGATATGCCATATGAGGAGATCCACGCAGCCCAGATCGTACAAATGTGCCGGGTATGTGGAGATAAAATCTAAGACCTCGCGCATGCGTGAGAAGTAGACATATGACAAACAATACGTCAGTAGATCTACGGAGTCTAAGTTATCGCGCATGCGCCAGGCATGGACATATAACACGTCTGTTTGTAAGTTTAAGTTCTTGCGCATGTGTGAGGAGGCCGGGTATTAAGAGGAATACGTCGGGCTAGGCGGGGCTCTAATTGTCACGCGAGCACATACGCAATGTGTTATATTTGAATGACATCTCGTCAGTACGTTTACAACATCTAAGTACTGGCGCATGCGTGTAGGTCAAGCACGTGTGGAATACCCCAAGAGGGGCGTGTATTCTTTGTCACACTCTGGCTGGATGCCCAATAGGGTATAGGTTTGGGTGACGTAGATAGGTGTGCCTTATACCGCATCACGATTGGATGAGGTGATCTTGGTGGGAAGGGCTAGAGGTTTAAATGACCGTGTCTGTGCAGGGCAACTCACCGCTGAATGTGGAGCGGCAGTCCTGCTGGCGGTCAGCCCATTATACCGCTGAAAGAGCAGCTGTGACTGCTTCTAATTGTGAAATCTACATTAGTGACCCCTGATGAATCTATAATAGGAGGAAACGCGTAGGGTCAGAGATCAATATCTAGTGCGGGAGTTGAAATATACCGGCTGCTTTAATAGGTGACCTGGCCAGTGAGTCCTTCCATTCCCTCTGTTGGCGTGGCGTTAGGCCAGTAACCTCGGAGGGGAGGAGGGGGTGCTCGCTGAGCCTTATGCAAGGTCCCGTGAATGCAGCTAGGCAATACTATACCCCGCAGGACATGTGTATGAGGGAGTGAGGTGTTCTCAGTCTCTAGGGATTTACCAGAGACAGGTCCCCCCACATGTTTCAAAGTAAATGGTTTGTGTATGACTTCACAATCAGTATTCACCCTGAAGGGTATTGTCAGCAGTTTTTAATTTAGTTTGTTTTTTTAAACAATCAAATAAAAGTCAAGTTTTAAATTTCTTGGGCAGTCAGTGTCAGTGCCCTTCCGTGATATTCATGTCTATACCCGAATAGGTTGTGAGACGTCATACTTGAGTCTGATGAAGGCCGGTTTAGGCCGAAAACGTTTACGCTTACACCATATATTGTGTGTTTTCCACCTTTAATTAAACACACCTTGAATCAGACTACTCATTCTCAGTGGGATCCTTTTTGACGTATATTATATGGATTGGGACCCTATCCTACTGTGAATAACCCAACATCCCACCACACCAACCAGTATAATCCAAACTAAATTACATACTGGGTGAATAGGTACATAAAAGAATACAATTACAAGATTATCACTTTAAGGTTATACAACAGTTCAATGTTCTTTACTTTTCTTTTTTTTTTTTTTTGCTTATGTGTCATCTTAGGTTCTGAAACTATCAAAAATTATTGTGTCTTTTAAAGTTACAGTAACTAGTACATTTTGTATCTGCCATTATGTTTTGCAAAGTTCAACTCTTGAATTTATTCAGCAAGTGATTATTCTTTGTTTTAAAAAGGACCCTCATGAGGGAAGATACTGTACCATCTATCTTCCATGTTACAAACACCAACTTAATGTCTCCTAGACACCACTTGCTTTTTCATTGCTTTTACATGGTCCACTGTATTGGATTTTAAATGCTAGGACGCAGTGTAGCATAGTAATTTGCTCTGTAAATTCACATGTAATTGATTTTTATCTGTGTGCTATTTGTGCCTTCGATGGCTGGCACACAGACTCATTGATTTCTATATATCTATTCAGACTTTTTTTCAGGACAATGTAGAAAAAATAGAAGCATAACCTATTTTGTCTCTTTTATTGACCAAATATTCCCATACAAGTCAAGGGTTTGTTTATAACATGGACAGCATTTGGATGACAATCAAAGGCTATAGGTGTATATGTTTTTTAACCCCTTCCAGCACCATAATTTAATAGTACGTTATGGAAATGCATAACTTAAAGAGGAGCTTTCATGTCGTCGGGTAAACATGTCCTCCTGACAGTACTCGTCCATAGACTAGTACTAGAAGGCGTTTCTCACCGCTCAGCGTCATCACTGGGTGGTAAAGAACGCCCCCTATCAGGGTAGCGGCAGTAGCAGCTGCCACAGGACCCGGGACATTAAGGGGCTATTTTCTTTTTTAATAGGCCGTTATCGGCTGGAGTAACTTGAGCCAGTAACGAGCCCTATTTTCTTACCTCTCCTGACTCCAGGCAGGCTTCAGGCCTACTTGTGTGATGTCCGTGACATCACATGGCCGGGGACTGCGTCCTTATGCATCACAGCGCATACCCGGGTCAAGTGCTGTCCCATACGTCATTGAAGATGGCCAACATCAGCAGGGACCACATTGGAGCCATGGATAAGTAAGTAACAGTGTTTTTATGTTTGTATCCTCCCCCTGGTCTCCGATTATTATACTCAAGGGACTGAAAAGACCCCCCGAGTATAATAATTGTTCATGGGTGTCCACAATGGGGATAATACTGTGTGCAGGGGCAACTATTGGGCGTAATACTGTGTAAAAGGGCCACTAGGGGAAATAATACTGTGTGCAGGGTCACTATGGGCCACTGTTATACTAGCAGTATATTAAACCGCATGTGCTCGAGGAAATGAAAGGTCGTCTTTAACAAAGTATGATGTACGATTATGTCATGGTAATGGAAATTGAGTGAGTGACATCCAGAGCGAGTGTTAGCTGTAATAAACAATTGACACCTGCCTGTAATGCCTGCAGTCTGAGCTGAGATATGATGGCAGATATGAACCCCGTAGATTCCAGCACTTGTAACTCCCCCCCAGGATCGATTAGTTAAGCCTTTCAGCCTATGCATAGGCTCCTAACCAGGATCGATTGGAGTGTATACTACTGAACTCAAATAGTTTAAGGCTGGGAAGTATGTGGAAATACTGCGATTTCCAAAACTGTTGCAGGTTTTGGAAATTGCACCAAGTCAAATGTACCTACGGAAACGAGATTATACCTCAGGAAATTATACCTATGGAAAAGCTGACGTTTTCTATATGGGTATAATAGGGACACAAAGCGCTGCGGGAAGTATTGTGAAACATTTCCGCCGCAGTCTTTCCTGCAGCGAAAAAGCTAGGCCCCATGTTTCAGTTTTAGGTAGCTTTTTTTTCTGCAGAATTTGCTGCTTTTTTTTGCTGCTTCTGAGCAGAAGGTACAGTTATGTGCATTCAGCTTAGGTACCAAAATGAAGAGGGGGGGGGGGGATATATGGAAAGCAACTTTAAGCTATTGTATTTATTTCATTTGTTTTCTATTGCAACAAAAAGTGGGCGACTTCTGTGCTGCATTTTCTTGCTTGTATATTTCTCCATTTTACTTTGATCCCAATTTTGATCCATTAATTTGTATTAGCTATTGTGCATTCTGTTCTTTTTTAGTCGCCTGGCATCTTCTTTTCATCAACACATAGCCCACTCAGCCTGTAAAGCTTCTTTTTTTAACAAGCATGCATCACCCGCACATTCCACAGGCAATCGGAGGTGTTATTAGAGTGTGTATATCTATAATTTTGGCCTCTTTATATGGCCTGCAGCTGTGTAATTGCCAGCTTTGATGTACAGGGAACAGGAGACAGATTCCTATTATTCAGTAAGGAGGCAACAATATTTTTGACAACAAAACGGTTTTGTCTAAATCCAGTGCAAATTATCTCTCTCTAACGCCTATCTATTCACAGGGATCCTAGCGTTGTTAAGTGAAGGGCCGACATCTGTAGCTTGGCCTGTATTTAAAAGAGGACCCTGTGGTTATAATTGTCATAGGGCATAATTTAGCAGCGGAGGGTTCGAAGAGTGGAGGAGGATTGTTTTTGACATAGTGAAATGTAGGCAAAGAGACTACACACATAAGTATAATAATAATATTCCACAGCATCGGTTATTAGATCACAGGATCTACTTTTCATAGTTCTTCCCAAAACATTTTCTAGATATTTTGATTAAAAACTAAGTAAAAAATCTTGTTCTTCTGTAGTTGATGTAATGTAAACTCAGAGTAGGGGAGTATAACCTACCCAAAATGGGACATATTAAAATATAGCCTTTATTGGTTCAATTAAAATACCCAAAGGAACAAACAAACAAAAAATTCCCCATTAAAAAAAGAAAGGAAAGGAGAATGGACAGAGTAGTGTGTCTCTGAAATTGCTATGTCAATTGGACAGCATTCACACCTAGCAGCTACTAGAGAACCACAGTGAGCAATCTGATTTACTTGTATGGAATCTCACAACACTCTTCTGTAGTTGAGGATCTAATTTTTCTTATGGGTGTATTCATACAGTGTGATGTTAAGATCTAATTAAAATTGTATGAAATCCACATAGGAAAAAATAGCATTCAGTTTTAGTCCATCCCCATATGGCATAAATGCCGCAGTTTGCCCATGGTGTAAATGCTGCAGAAAAAAACTGACGGCATTTTACAGTCACTGTACATTGGAAGGGATTCTCGACAATCCTATCCCTACACTATGGGAAATTATGCGCTGCGGACACACTGCAATTTCCAAAACTGGAAACACCGGCAGTTTTCCTATAGGTATAATGGAAACAGAAAGTCCACATAGGAAACGACTATGGACATACTGTGAAAGTGTTGCGGGAAAAACTGAAATGTGTTGCCACCGCATTTTTCCCCACAGCACTTTTTTTGCTGCGGGATGCTACGTGTGGCTTCAGTGTTAAAGAGGTTATGTGGGGAAATAAAAAAATGTCACAATATTTTCAATGTATTGGATGAGCCTGCTTACTAATATATACAGTATATATATATATATATATATATATATATATATATATATATATATATATATATGCCCCATATTGGCCTCATTCTTAGGTTTGCAGAGCACAGCATGGGGCTGCAAGTCTTATTCATCTGGCTCCCTTGCTGACTCTTTGACTTATCTTGGTCATCTAACCAACCCTGCTCTATTACATGTCCAACATACCTCCCAACATTCAAAGGACAGAGAGAGGGACAAAATGTGCGGCGTGGCAAATTTAGCTCCACCCACTTCTAAATCAACTCCTCCCATTGCCATTCATTTCTCTTTGTGCTCTCCATGCGTCTACAGTTACCCTAATATTATATGCCCCCACATTATAATGTTCTTCTTACATTAACCCCACAGTATAAAGCTTCTCTCCTGGTACAACCACAGTTTAATGTCTCCCTCCAGCTGCTCCATAGTTTAATTTCCCCCTCCAGCTGCCCCAGTTTAAATTGGGGCAACTAAAGAGGGACATTAAACTTGGGCAGCTGGAGGGAGACATTAAACTGGGGTAGCTGTGATTGAAGATTTCCTGGCACACTCACAAATGGCAAACTGGTTCCTAGAATACTTTTGAGCCAATTGTCCTTTCTTAGTGCCAATCTCATACAGTACATCTTGCCATCAGCATTCACCTGCAGAATGACCCCAAGAATGTTTCTGGAGTCACTTCTATCCCTGTCGACATCAGAAATGCGTATGTTGACAGTATCTCCAATCTTGCCTCTTGGAAACTTTGATTCAGACATTAGCCTTCACTGCAATGCACTTGTGGCATTTTCCCACTTCTTTTTAATAAAGTTGATTTTATCTGAAATCAGATATTCCCCTGAAATGTCCTCTACAGCATTATCTCTGTCCCCTGTTAGTCCATCTTTCTCTTCACCATTCTCTATTACTTCCCCATCTTATTCGCCACCATGTTGAAACTTGCACACAGACAGGTTCAAACCTGACATTTATCACACTAACCAGAGGGTGCTGGATATTATTCATAATAACACGTTAATTCTTAACAATACTGTGCAAGCGGCCATTTTCCCGTGCCCTGTGCGCCTGCGCAGTCTGCTCTGCTCAAGGTACGACGCCTAGAAGTTACGAGCCTGCACCGGAAGAAGACATCTAAAGGTAAGAGACGAATAGCCTTTTCAAAGGCTATTCCGACGTTTTATCCGCAAAAAAAAGGTTTTAATGGTAGAATCCCTTTAATGCATTTTGTCCACACCTCAGCTGTCTCAAGATTTGTTTTGAGTCTGGATGGTTCGGTCCCATAAATTGGCTTAAAAATAGTGTATGACACTCTCAGGGCTCCTAGGACTCTATCTAACCCATTTCTAGGTCTCTAAAGTCAGTTGTACACAACCGTGTGCTAACCAGCTGCCATTAATGAATAACATGGGTGTCATGCAGACTACACACAGATGTCACCTGTACGCCACCCGTGCATCCGTGGGCCATTTCATTTAACCCTTTCCCTGCCAGCCACACATCTATACATAAAAGGCACTTCTGTAGCGAGGCCATATCTAATACATCATTACTTATAATGCCGATATCTCCTGATCTGTTCGGACTATTAAGAAGATTTTGGACTCATTTTAAAGATGAGAATTGGATCAATTCACTGTTGAAAACACTGTTGAAAATCCCATTGCAGATCTCAATTACCAACAGCATTTTTAATAGTGATTAGCTCTGTATCTGTAAGGGCTATGATGAAGTTATTGGTATCATTTTAAAGATTAGATCTTCATCTTTAAAAAGAATTCAAGCTGATGTTGATGGTCCTAACGGATCCTGTGATATAGGGCTCTAAATTGTCCTTCCCCCTCCAGTCTCGGTAAGCATCTTAAGAGCTGCTGTAGGAGGAGAGGCGAGGAGCAGCCCAGCAAACTTAAAAGGTGATAAATCATCATCATCTGTGCATAACCTGTATGTATCTGTCCATGGTATCCCTTCTCCTATCAATCAGAGAGCATACTTTTGTGCTCTGATTGTCACATAGAGGGATAATGTAATACCCTTATTAGAGGGGTATCCTTATGTAATACCCCTCTGAACATTACCATTTTCCAGGTTGCAGCAGCAAAAGAGCCGCAGCAAACACTTACACAACACATGCACAAAGTCATCAATAAAGTTTACATTTCACCCAAGCCCTGTCCTTAATACCTGATCTTTCTATAGTAAAATGCGTATCCAGCGATATCCGTTACATGCTAAAATAATAGCAATAATCATTATCACCAGAGATGAACATGTAAATTGTTACAATTTTTATAGGGGGATAGAAAATTATATTTTTACGTAAACTCCTATTTAATTTGTACACACAAAATTGCTTGCCGCATTTCTGCGATTTTGGCATATCCATAACACCCTCACCTGTAAATATAGATATGTGTGGTATGTATGATTATCTCACATATTGCAGTTTTTTGGAAAGTACATTTTGTTTTCATAAAGGAATTGCTTGAATTGGTACTTCAGTGGCAAATTTGAATTTTTGTGCAATTTTTGCTTGTAATCTCTGCTGCAAAGTTGGTTGTATATATGAAATATTAAGTTATGTTTTTATATACGGTATGCTGTGCAATCTCAAAAAAGATAGATTTTGGTATCACAGTCACAGTTTGCTAGGTGCAACTTCGTATGCATGTTGTTGACATCAATGATCCACCTATATTCAGAAAATTGTTGCCGTCAATGGTTTGCCTGCTCCGGCATTTCGGTAGATCTTAAGCTGTCCTGCTGCTGAATTTGCTCCTCACACCATGCCTGTGATTGTTCTGGAATCTCAGCAACTTGCTGGGAAGCCATATAATGAGCACGTTGTTGGCATTAATGATCAGCCTGCTCCAGCGTTTCGGCAGCTGTCAAACTGGCCTGCTGCTGAACTCATTCGTCATGCTGTGCCCGAGATTGTTCCATCAACTCAGCAGCTCGCTAGGAAGCCATATAATGAGTGTGTTGTTGGTGTTGATGATCCACATGCTTCGGCATTTCAGCAGCTCTCAAACAGGCCTGCCACTGAACTTGTTTCTTGCACCATGCCCGTGATAGTTCCGGCATCTCAGCGGCTCGCTGGATGCCATATAATGAGTGTATATAGTGTATGTGAACATAAATTCATAACAGTCATGAAGCCATGTCATTTACCGGGATAAAAAGTAGCCTATCTGTTAATCGAGGTTACAAACTATCTATTTGCCAAATTTTATTCAAATCCGTTCAGCCGTTTTTGCATGATTGAGTAACACAAACACACAAACCCACAAACATTCACATTTATAATATTAGTAAGAAGTAGGATAACAGAAAAAATCTTGTTCATCTTCTGTATTAGTGTTTTTGAGAGTATGAGCTTTTCTTGTAGTTGATATTTGTGGTATATATAAATTGTATACTCCTTGATCTTTTATTTAAAATATATTTTGTGTGTGAATGTAAGATTGGATATGAATTTTAGGTGTATATGTATGTTTTATTATTTGTGTTTTTCACAAAATTATATGAAGGTGGATGTGGTTATTGATAACCCACTGAGACCAATGTAATCTTCAGGTTGTCTACTTTCAAAAAATATATAGGGTTTTAGGGGCCCATTTACTTTCCACAGTGCGTAATCCCTTACTGTATGGCTTCCTCATGCTGCTGCAACCTCCACGTTATATCACCTTGACACTCTGTGGCCTCCTAATGTTGCTGCAACCTCAACACTATGTCACCATGTCACTGTAACACTCTCTCCACTCTGTTAGGGGGGCTCTACTTGTATAAGCATTTACTAGAACAGATTCTGTAGACATCTATGTGGAATCAGCAGACGAGGGTGTCAAAGTAATGAGCTCTTTCACGCTACAGTAGGATCTTGAGCCTCTGCACGGTTTTTCTATACCTGATACTATCATCGACGTATAAGGCTGACTTCACATTTGAGTTATTTGGTCAGTTTTCGCCCTGTAACTGGACAAATAAATGAAGTGTGCAGCGGTTTTAAGAGCGAAGACTATCATGTGCGTGTCATACTCACTCACTGTATTGTTTGACTACTACAGCACCACAGCAGACTCCCCAAGTGTGTTGCTGCAAGGCACAGTGTTTCTATACCATTATACAGGCTGACTACAGCCAGGAAATAGCTGTTTAATGCCATTTGCCGCAAATTAACTTGGATTGAATCTAATCTTTTTGGGAAATCCGGAGAAGCTGCTGAATCCAATTTTTTACAACTTTGCTCATCTCTAGTCTTATTTTTCCTTCTTTAACCCCTTCTTACCACAGGCATTTTTTCGATTTTTGTTTTTGACTCCCCCCCCATCCCCTTCCTTCCCATAGCCCATAACTTTTTTATTTGTCCATTCTCAGAGCCAGATGAGATCTTATTGTTTGTGAGACAATTTTTTCTTCATGATGCTACCATTAATTATTCTGTACAATGTACTAGGAAGCTGGAAAAATGGGGTGGATTTGAAGAAAAAGTGCATTTCTGTGCACCATTCTTACGGGCTTCATTTTTACAGCGTTCACTGTGCAACCAAAATGACATGTCATTTGTATTCTGTGTTTCTGTGTGATTCTAAGGATACCAACTTACTGTATATACTTGAGTATAAGCCGACCCGAATATAAGCCGAGACCCCTAATTTTACCACAAAAAACTGGGAAAACGTATTGACTCGAGTATAAGCCGAGGGGGGAGGGGGAATCCACCATTGCAGATAAAAAGTCTGGTCATGTGCATTGCAGCTTAGTAACTCCATGGGGATCATAGTAATAGCAGTTAACCCCATCATGTCCCTCACATTAACCACCAGTTTACCTCACATAAGAGTTATTCATATGTGGGACATATGGAGGTAATAATTAGGTATCTTCATAATTAAGGTCCTTCATTAGTACCCCCATGTGTCTCACATATTAGTAACCCTTATATGGGGCACACAGGGGTTAATATGAGGGACATGATGGGGTTAACTGTTATTAATGTGAGGCACATGGAGTTACTGAAACTAAATTAATAACCCCAAATGCCTGACAGTAATAGGCAGAGTAACTAAAGGAAGGTCCTGTGTGTTTCACTTTACTGTAGCTTCCTCTCCTCCATAGAACAGACATCTTCCATAAGACACAATAAATCCTGGCCACTCATCTGCAGGGTAGATGATAAATCCTAGTGTGCTAAAGACCTCTGATGACGTCATGACCATGTGATTGGACTGGTGTGGGCGGAGCTACTAGGATTTAGACCAGGGGTGGGCAATTAATTTTCCCATGGGGCCGCATAAGAAATTAAAACTATGCTAGAGGGCCACGCCACGGCAAATTTAGCTCCACCCACTTCTACGTTGACTCCGCCCATTCCCAATCATCTTCCTATGTGCCCCCACAAAGTACAATCCTCCTACAGTCACCCGTACTTTATATGCCCCCACATTATAATGTTCCCTTCCAACTGCCCCACAGTATTAAGCCCCTCTCCTGGTGCCCCAGTATAAACTGGTGTAAACTAGAGGGGACACGAAACTGGAGCAGCTGGAGGGGGACATTAAACAGTGGGGTTAGTTGGAGGGGGACAATAAATTGACAGCTGGAGCGGGACATGAAACTGGGGGCAACTAGAGGGGGACATTAAAATCGGGAAGCTGGAAGCAGACATTAAACCGTAGGGGTAGCTGGAGGGTGACATTAAACTGGGGGCAACTAGAGGCAGACAGGTCCCCCTACAGCTTCCTCCATGGTTTAATGCCCCCACCAGTTGTCCCCAGTTTAATGTCCCCCCAGTTTAAGTACCCTCTTCATCTACCACCAGTTTCATGTCCCTCCCTCCATTTCTCCCTCAGTTTCATATCCCCCTTTATTTTCCCCATTTCATGTCCCCCCTCCATCTCTCCCCAAAGTTTCATGTCCCCCCTCCATCTGCCATCTCTGCCCCAGTATAACATTCCCCTTCCATCTCTGCCCCTACGTTATTGAGACACACACAGACACACAGACACACACACAGACACACAGACACACAGACACACAGACACACACACACACACACACACACACACACACACATAGACAGACACATATAGACACACACACAGACACATACAGACACATATAGACACACAGACACACACATACAGACAGACAGACACATGTAGACACACACACATACAGACACACACATACAGACAGACACATATAGACACACACACACACACACACACACACACACACTCCCTCCACCCTGCATCTCACCTTACATCTCTCAGTACCTTATGACACACTCCACGTCTCCATCTTCTGCTGGCACTAGGACACACCCCCTAGACACGCCCCCTAGACACACCTACCTAGTCAAGCTGTGCGGGCCGGTCTGAATCAGTCAGGGCCGGATATGGCCCGGGGGTCGGGCTTTGCCCAGGTCTGATTTAGACTCATCCTTATCTGCAGATGTTACATACCAGTGGCTACAAGACCTTTGATGACATCAGTCATGTGACCTCATGACAAGCCAATCACAGAGCAGTAGCACTAAAGGACATCCCCCTTCCAGGTCCTTCCAGTTTTCTGTGCTCCGTGGACCCTGACTCGTGTATAAGCCGAGAAGAGCTTTTTCAGCATGAAAAATGTGCTGAAAAAGTTAGCTTATACTCGAGTATATACCGTATATGGTTTCATGTACATTTTATCCCCTTAATAAAAATCCAAAACTGTGCCAATTTTTTTTTCTAAAAGTCGCCATATTCTGAAACGCGTAACATTTTTTATACTTCCATGTACAGGGGTGCAAAGGGCGTCTTTTTTTTGCAGGACCAGGTGTATTTTTTTAGTTATATCATTTTGGGAAATTGCTATTGTCTTGTTCATTTTGTATTCAAATTTTTATCAGAGGCAAAATGAAAAAAAGGCGGTTTGGAACTTTAGATTTTTTTTCCCTGCTACAGCATTAGGTAGGTAACATCCATTTGGGCGCACTTTTTGAACCTCATTTATGTTGCCCAATCAGAGGACAGGTATATTATATACAAAGGGTCCTTTAAAATCTTAACCAATCCCCAACAACTCCCTGGAGGCGTGGTGGAGACACCCAATCAAAAGCGGAGGTCTCCACCAAGCGTCCAGGGAGAAAGGTACATCCATCTACTGTGGATGTTTTTACTAAAGATGGAATCAAAGGATGTTTTTATATATTAAAAAAACGCTCTAGTGAGTGCCCCCTCATTTTTTCTCTTTTCACATTATTCACATTCCGGAGGTTATTTAATTTTTTTAAGTTATTATTTTAAATTTGTTCACAAAACATCCTGTCCATGGCCACAACCATACATGTCCCAAAACAGATGGTACACAGCTTGTTATTTGTGTGCTGTCTGACTCAAACACTAGAATGAATGTTCATATCCGCTTTTGAATGTACAGACATATTTTGCGTCTATTTCTACCAGCTGGTCACACAGTTGCAAAACCTACAGATGTCCGTATTTAATTTTCAATTGTAGAATCCTAAATTCAGATAACATAATGAACTTAAATATGGTTGTGTGCATGATGCCCTATTTAACTGTTTCTAATGATTTTTAAATTTATGATAAATATATGTCTTTACATGTTACTAATTTTTGTTTTCTCTCTTTTGCAGATTTTTGACAAATGGGAAGTTATTCACCCCTGCACTTCCAATTCCAGGTTGGTAAATTTACCATCTCTGGAACTGTGAGGAACACATGCCACGTGATCTGGAAGCATATCCGTGCCAAGTCCAACCCCAAAGACTTAGTTGCAGGCAGCAGCAGGCTTTCAGTCTCCAGGGCTATACTTCTAATGAGGTGAGGTTAGGTGACCGCCTCAGGTGGTACTTTCGGAGTGGGCTGCAGCCACAGGACTTTTATTTATTTATTTTTTCATACCTAAACTAGCCCAGGACAGGCCGCTCAGCAAACAAACAAAGTGGCCCTGTCCTGGGCTGGTTTGGACCTCTGTGTTTGAGTGCAGCAGGCATTATCACGCTGCCTGCGCTGAGATGCAGACATCTTTTGCCGTGTGAAGAGGCGTAAGCATGGGAGCAGCAGCTGCAAGGGATCGCTTTGGTAAGGTAAGTAAATACTTTTGTTTTTCTATTTAATAGCCAACTACCTTCTGTAGTATTCCCAGCAGGTAGCTGCCCGTTTACCTACCTCCCTGGCCCTGCTTATGGCCGCCCCCCTGTTTTTCCTTCTGCTATAGGATGTGGGGGATGGCCGAGTGGAGGTTCGGCCCCGGGCCGCGAACCCACTACTGCTATTATTATACTTTTCAGACCCCCGAGTATAATAATCAGAGCCCCAGGGGAGGTGAGGGAACATAATAAACACTGTTACTCACCTCGCCTGGATCCAGTGTTACTCCTAGCAGCCTTTGGGCCTGTATGGTAATGTACCAGACCACGTGACGTCTGGGACATTACCATACAGGCCTGAAGCCTGCTAGGAGTAATATTGGATCCCGGAGAGGTAAGTAACAGTGTTTATTATATTTCTTCACCTCCCCTGGGTCTCTGGTTATTATATTCCAGGGTCTGAAAAGACCCCCCGAGTATAATAATAGTTCAGGGGTGGGCCATTGTGTAACATAATAGAGTTGGGCAACTGTGGGGCATAATAGATGTTTCAGGGGCCACAGGGTCACCTGTGGCCCCTGAAACCGCTATTATGTCCCACAGCAATCCCTGCAACCTCTATTATGACCCACAACAGTCTCCCGCAACCTCTTTTATGCCCCACAGTCTATTGTGCCACTGTGGGACATATATATAGGGGTTGGGTTCGTGGAGAAGTGAGGAGTTAAAGATGTCTGTGTTGCAAACTTTACAGAGTCAAGTCACAGCTGGAAGAAGTGGTCATGGACGTCCAAAGGGAAGAGACTGGAAATGTGAGAAGACGTCTCCTATAAGTAACAAAATATTACTGCACTATATTCACTTTAATGTTACCGTTAGCACCCCCCAACCTCCCCCCTGCTGCCTGATGTAGATGATCAAAAGACAAATCATCCCCCCCCCCCCTCAGTATTCAGTCTTTTGATCATTTGCCTCAGGCAGCAGAGGGGCTAGGTTCACCACTGCCAATCTCCTCAACTGCATAGACTCAGTCGATGGTAAGCATGTAAGTATGAAGCAGCCACCCCATTCAGGATCACAGTACTTCAGTTATATGAACTATTATTCAGTAGTCCTGATGGCTGTGGCTGATGCTACATATAGATATATTGTTGTTGGCATTGGTGCCTATGCGCCACTCACATCGACTTTTGGGCAATGAGTCATGATATATCAGGTGACTCTACCTCCTCCAAGGCTGCTCCCGGGTACCACAAATCTAGTCCCCTTTATTATGGTATCAAAACCTGCTGCGACCATACCTACAAAGGGGACTGGATGCCTGAAAGAGGGTCTTCAACTTTAGGCAGGCACAATGCTTTGTGCCGTGCCTCTTCAGGATTATAGCTAGTAAGTGGAGGATTTTCACCTGTGAAGTGCAGTGCAGCTGGATGCCAACATGGTTGACATTGTTATCAAAGCTGCCTGTGTGCTTCACAATTATGTTCAGGACTACAAAAGCCCCAACATGGTAGTGGATGGTCTTCCTCATGGCATGTGTCCCACCTTGCATCCAAAACACCTGTCATCCATGCACAACCTGGCACAACCTGGACTTTTCAGCAGCATCCAGACACACCAAATCTCTGGCCAACCTGGCCAAGTTATTGACCTGTCTTCTAGGGCACCTGTCACCTTCCATATGTGCATTTATCCTTTAATTTTGAGCAATGGAGTTTATCCTCATTTTCATATTTTTTTTTTCTCTTTAGGACACATAACGGTTTTTTTTTTTTTTCTAGTGGAATACTGTGGATTCCACTGTGTTTTGTGAATAACTTAGATTATGGAACATTTATAGTTTTATGATCTTCTTCCTTTTAGAAGAAGAGAACCAACTCTTATCAGCCTTATGGATGTCCTTCTTGAAATGGTTCTGTACTCTTCCACTGGTTTTTAATAGCCTTCTCTGTCAAAGCAATATAATTTTATTATAAAATGTTTACAATTTATAAAAATTAAACAGAAAAATATAATTTATTAAAAAATGCAGTTTATATGCCAGTCACACCTGCACAGTGTAATGCCATGTTAGTATCCACCCACATCATATAATGCCATGTTACTCAACCCCACCTAAGGGCCCCTTCACACGGAGTTTACACTCCGCTCATTCAGACATAGATACACGAGCGCTTCACAACACATCCCATTCACTTCAATGGGAGCGCGCGTAAAGCCGGCTTTACACGGTGCTCCCATTGAAGTGAATGGGATGTGTTTTCAAGCGCTCGTGTATAAGTGTCTGAATGAGCGGAGCGTAAACTCCGTATGAAGGGGCCCTAATCCAAATTTTTCTTGTCTAAACTTGGGGTGTGTCTTATAGTCAGGCATGTCTTTTTGTCAGAAAAATACTGTAAATATTGGACATGTTCAGCTGCTATTCAGCAGACCTTTACTTGATGGTGGACCTCAGTCAATGGAGCTTTTTTTAAAAAAAATAGTTGAGTACCCCTTCTCTATTGGCCATGGCAGCCCATAATGCCTTGTGAACCATTTATGTATAAACTGATGACAGGTTATGGTTTTGGAGTATAAAAGCCTGATGACAACTGATGCATTTTCACATCAGTTTTGACATCAGCGCGTCTGCATCAAGAAAGGGCAACTCGCTTCTTATTTCCGCGAGCGGGAAGAAACCAATAGTGGAAAAAAGATTGCTAGCGGTCTACAAAGACCTCTATTGTGAGGGGCCGGATTTTGAGGTGGATTCCACTCAAAAATCCGCCCCCTCTTGCCCCATGTGAATTAGCCCTATATACGTGTGCCTATAGTTTAATACTCAATTTTCATCTGTTCTGTTTAAATCTTCCCCTTTTTCATGTATTTTTGCTACTTGCACAATACTTACTATATACAAGACATATGTAATAAGATAAAGATACACAAGACTGCGTCCAAGTATTATTAAACGGGTTTTCAGGGTTTCAAACACATATTCTTGTCAGTGACATATGCAAATGAGGTTGATCTTTTGCATTGGAATTCCAAGACCGTTATGACATCACTAGAACACGATGACATCACAATAATGACAAGGGTATAAATAGACTTGACACTACAGGAGCTGCTCAGAGGATGGTGACAGATGAAGATGTTCATGCTGAGGAGAGGAATACAACACGGGTATGTACAGTATGGAACATTTAGCCCAGTACTATCGGGGCGTCCATGCTGGGGAGAATTTTGATTTCACTATAGATACAGTGTTGGCCAAAAGTATTAGCACCCCTGCAATCCTGTCAGATAATACTCATTTTCTTCCAGAAAATGATTGCAAGCACTAATTCTTTGGTATTATTATCTTCATGTAATTAGTCTTAAATGGAAAACCACAAAAAGAATTGTCAAAAAGACAAATTGGATATAATTCCACAGCAAACATAAAAAAGGGGGTGGACAAAAGTATTGGCACTGTTTGAAAAATCATGTGATGCTTCTCTAATTTGTGTAATTAACAGCACCTGTTACTTACCTGAGGCACCTGACAGGTGGTGGCAATAACTAAATCACACTTGCAGCCAGTTGAAATGGATTAAAGTTGACTCAACCTCTGTCCTGTGTCCTTGTTTGTACCACATTGAGCATGGAGAAAAGAAAGAAGACCAAAGAACTCTCTGAGGACTTGAGAAACAAAATTGTGAGGAAGCATGAGCAATCTCAAGGCTACAAGTCCATCTCCAAAGACCTGAATGTTCCTTTGTCTACCGTGCTCAGTCACATACTACAGTGTCTGAGACATACTACACCCCCTGCTTCCTGTACATAGATCATATCTGATGAAGGTTCATCAACCGAGTCCTAGGTTCAAATCCTGCCAAGGACAACATCTGCAAGGAGTTTGTATGTTCCCCGTGTTTGAGTGGGTTTCCTCTGGGTACTCTGGTTTCCTCCCACACACCAAAGACATACTGATAGGGAATGTAGATTGTGAGCCCTAAATGGGACAGTGACTGACAATATCTGTAAAGCGCTGCAGAATATGATGGCGCTATATAAGTAAGCATAATAAATAATAGTTGACTTTGTGGAACTTTCTCCCATCTCCTTACTGCATCTCTGGGGCTCAGCCACAGTGATCTTTGGGTTCTTCTTTACCTCTCTCACTAAGGCTCTTACATAATTACATAGTAGATGAGGTTGGATAAAGACATTAGTCCATCAAGTCCAACCTATAACCCTACAATCCCTACAGTGTTGATCCAGGGGAAGGCAAAAAACCCCATGAGGCTCATGCCAATTGCCCTATTTCAAGGGAAAAAATTCCTTCCCGACTCCAAATCTGGCAGTCAGTATAAAAACCCTGGATCAACGTGCCTCAAAATCTAGAGTCCATAACCTGTTATAATTTTCTCTTCAAGAAAGGCATCCAAGCCCTCTTTGAACTTTTTTAATGAATCCGCCATCACCACTTCCTGGGGCAGAGAGTTCCAGAGCCTCACTGTTCTTACTGTGAAGAATCCCCTTCTATGTTTCTGGTGAAACCTTCTCTCCTCCAGACGTAGAGGATGTCCTCTTGTCACTGTCACTGGCCTAGGAGTAAAAAGATCCTTAGAAAGTTCTTTGTATTGTCCCTTCATGTATTTGTACATTGTTATTAGATCTCCCCGTAGACGTCTTTTCTCTAAGCTGAATAACCCCCAAGTTTGTTAATCTATCGTTGTACTCCAGTCCACCCATTTCCCTAATCATTTTGGTTGCCCGTCTTTGCACTTTTTCAAGTTCACTTATGTCTTCTCCCACAATTGCTCAGTTTGACTGGATGACCAGGTCTAGGAAGAGTTCTGGTAGTCCCAAACGTCTTCCATGTAAGGGTTATGGAGGAACCTTGAGTGCTGCAGGAATTCTTTTGTAACCTTGGCCAGATCTGTGCCTCACCACAATTCTATTTCTGAGCTCCTTGGGCAGTTCCTTTGACCTCATGATTCACATTTACTCAGACATACACTTTGAGTTGTGAGGTTTGTGTCTTTCCTAATCAAGTACAATCAGTTTAATTAAACACAACTGGACTCCAATGAAGAAGTAGAACTATCTCAAGGAGGATCAGAAGGAAATGGACAGCATGTGATTTAAATATGAGTGTCACAGTAAAGGGTCTGTATACTTATGATCATGCAAATTTCAGTTTTTCTCTTTTAATAAATTTGTAAAAATATCTGCATTTCTGTTTTTTTCTGTCAAGATGGGGTATTGAGTGTACATTGATGAAAAGTTAAATTAACTTTTTTGATATTAGCAAATGGCTGAAATAAAACAAAAAGTGAAAAATGTGAATACTTTCCGTAGATTCTCACTGAAGGCATCAAAACTATGAATTAACACATGTGGAATTATATACTTAACAAAATAATGTGAAACAACTGAAAATATGTCTTATATTCTAGGTTCTTCAAAGTAGCCACGTTTTGCTTTGATTACCGCTTTGCACACTCTTGGCATTCTCTTGATGAGCTTCAAGAGGTAGTCACCGACGCCAAAGACCCAGACTGACCGACATCCCCACTGCAGGCACTATTATGCCCTATAGTGGCCCCTGCACACACAGTATTATGACCTATAGTGGCCCCAGCACACGCTATTATGATCCATTGTGGACACCCATGAACAATTATTATAGACCCTAGAGTATAATAATAAAACCCAAGGAGGGATACAAACATAAAAAAACACTGTTACTTACCTATCCCTGACTCCCTGCTGATGTCGGCCATCTTCAATGACGTACGGAACGTCACATGACCTGGGCAGAACACATAAGGATGCAGGACCCGGTCATGTGACGTCAGGGATGTCACATTAGTGGGCCTGAAGCCTGCCCTGAGCCAGGAGAGGTAAGTAAATGGGGCCCATTACATTGCAGTTACAAACAGTAACAAACTTTCCCTGACCTGAGATGCCGCCCATAGGTAGATGATCCTGCATCGGGAGCAGGTGTTAGCTATATATGATAGCTAACACCCTGCTCTATATTCTCCGCTCGGAGCGGCGCTCCGATCAGAGTTTAACCCCTTCAGTTCCGTGATCAAACATGATCATGGAATTGAAGCAGTTCCGTGATGTTGACCAGTGACCTCAGGCTGCCTGAGCCCCCTGTTACCTGGTTGATCCTGCCGGGTACTAAGGAATAGAGATGAGCGAATGCCGTTCGATCAAATAGGTATTCAATCGAATATCATGGCGTTCGATGTATTCGTTCACAATCGAATACAAGGCTGCATATGCAGTAAAAATTTGTGTCCCCTCCCACCTTCCCTGGCACGTTTTTTTGCACCAATAACTGTGCAGGGCAGGAACCACGAGAACAGAGGCAGTGAAAAAAATTGAAAAAACCCATTGGCTGCTGAAAACATGTGACCTCCCATTCATAAGAACGGCTGCCGCCATATTCGTGTCATTTCAGTTTTGGAGTTATAGGGAGAGCTTGTTCTGAGGGCGATAAAGTGCTTTCATAGCTTTGGTTAGGCAGGAAATAGCTCTTTTCAGAGCTTAATACATCATGCAGCATAGCAGCACGGGACGTGGGCGAGGACGTGGATATTCCGCTGGGTATCCAGTCCACAGTCCAGCTACTGGAGAGGGGCAGCCAGCATTGCCTCTCTTCAGTAGCAGCAGGGTACGTGCGCGAGGACGTGGACGTGCATACCCAGCTGTATATTCACTCCACAGTCCAGGCACAGGGTTGCAACTCAATTTTTTAGGGCTCCAGCCCAAGGGCCTGCAAAATAATTTTTTAGGGCTCCCCCCAAGGGCCTGAAAATTAATGTTTTAGGGCTCACCCCAAGGGCCTGAAAATTAATGTTTTAGGGCTCACTCCAAGGGCCTGAAAATTAATGTTTTAGAGCTCACTCCAAGGGCATGAAAATTAATGTTTTGGGGCTCACCCCAAGGGCCTGAAAATTAATGTTTTAAAGCTCACCCCCAAGGGCCTGAAATCTAATTTTTTAGGGGTCACCCCAAGGGCCAAAAAATAAAACACTGCTGCTGCAAGGCTGTACTCACTCCAAGGGCCAAAAACTAAATCTCTGCTGTTTAAAGGCTCAACTCACCCAAAGAACCAACAAATCTTTGCTGGTGCAAGTCTGAACTAAGTTAAAGGGCCTAAAACTCTGCAGGTAAAAGGCTGAAGTCACCAAAAGGGCCTCAATCTCTGCTGGTAGCTCAGCTTAAGGGCCTGTAACTTAATTTGGAAGGGCTCCTGTTAAGGGCTAGAAAAGTGAATTTTGGAAGGTCTTACCACATCACACACACACACACACACACACACACTAAAAATGACAGTTAAGGGTGAGGGCTTTTGGATTTCTTATTGTCTATTCCATCTGTGGTTGTCATGGGCAACGTGATTTAAAGGGGTGCTTGATAATGTTTCTTTAGCTTAAATTTGGGTTTGTGTCCATCCATTTGGGGAGTAAAGAAGGTTTCCAGGTATTTTCCCACTTTGATAGAGGTTTTTTTGAATGTGGAAAGTGTGTAGTTGTTAGGCTGTGATAGTGGGGTAATAGAGGGACTTTGGTGTGTTAGATGCCCCCAGACATGCTTCCTCTGCTGTCCCAGTTGCATTTTAGAGGTGTTGGCATCATTTGCTGAGGTTTAAAAGTGCACTTGGTGACCCTCCTGAATCGAATGGTGGGATCCCCTGAAACAAAGAATTTTCTCCCATAGACTATAATGGGGTTCGATATTCGTTCGAATAGTCGAATATTGAGATGCTATTCGGAATGAATAACGAACATCGAATATTTTACTCAGGGCCGGCGTCAGCGCACGGCATAGTCGGGCAAGTGCCGGGGCCCACAGAGCCTCTGGGGGCCCCCCGGCACTTGCCCACCCCAGCACTTGCCGATTTCAGCGGACGCCGATGAGCTGAATACATAGCTCAGCTCCTGTTTAATGCTGCGGCCCGGCTTGCGTGTGTAGTCGCGATGTGATGACGTCATCGCGCCTACAACTATGTGAATGGAGTGAGAGAGTGGAGCATCGGGGGAGCGATGGTGAGTGTAAGTGTTTGTTTTGTATTGAATATTTAGGTGGAACATAATGAAGGGGGCCCATGAAACTGGGGGGCAAATGAAGGGGAGGGGGGGGAACGGCATGATACTGGGGCAGATGGGGGGGTAGAACAGCATGACACTGGGGCAGAGACGGGGGACATGAAACTGTGGGCAGATGAAGGGGGAGAACGGCATGAAACTGGGGACAGAGATGGAGGGGGGGACATGAAACTGGGGGCAGAGGAAGGGTGTATATGAAACTGGGGGTGAGATGGAGGGGGGACATATAATTTACGGGTAACTGTAGGAGGATTATACTGTTTGGGAGCACATGATAAATGAATGAGAATGGGCGGAGTCAACATAAAAGTGGGTGGAGCCAAATTTGCTGCGGCGCGCTCTGCGCCCCTCTTTCTACTCTTTAAAAATTGGGAGGTATGGCGTTGGTGACGCCACACTCCTGCGTGACGTCACTCGCTTCATCTGCGACGCACAGTGTCTCGACCCCACTGAGACTCTGTCGCACAAGGGCCCATAAAAACATGGAGCCGGCCCTGATTTTACTGTTTGCTCATCTCTACTAAGGAAGTCAAGCGATGCCTCTGCATCGCTTGACTTCCTGTTACAGACTGACAGTCTGTGTCTCTAGCCTGTAACATTGATTCAGCAGTGAAATCATTGCTGAATCAAGTGTCCAAAAAGGGACATACAAAAAAGTGAAAAAAAAAGAAAAATAAAGTGTTTGAAAAAAAAATGAATAAAGTTATAAAGCCCCCAAAATTCCTTTTATTCTATAGAAAATAAATTATATAAAAAAACCTAAAAATGAATAAAAACAATGCATATTTGGTATCGTCGCATCCATAACAATCTGTAATAACAATAAAACAGAAACAATATTTAATGTACATGGTGAACGTCGGAAAAAAAAATTGAAAAAACCCGCCAGAAGTAGTGATTTTTCACCATCTCACCTAAGAAAATATGCTATAAAAAGTGATTAAAAAGTCATATCTACCCCACAACAGTACCAAGAAAAAGCACAGGTTGTCCCGCAAAAAATAAGCCCTCAACAAACACTGTCAACCGAAAAATAAAAATGTTACGCCTCTCAGAAGATGGCGATGCAAAAATCATTGATTTCTGTCCCCAAATGTGTTTCTGGTCTGCAGAATTAGTATCACATGAAAAAATAATATAAATGAGGTATCGCCGTAACCGTACCGACCCCCAGAATAAAGGTCACGTTACTTACACTGTACACTGCATGGCAAAAAATTTAAAAGGCAAAACGTAATGCCAGAATTGATTTTATTTTTTTTTTAAATCCAGCAAAAAAAAGAGTTAATAAAATTTATTCAATAGATTGTAGGCACCCAAAAATGGTGTCATTACAAAATACATCGCATCCTGCAAACAACAAGCCCTTATATGGCCACGTCACCAGAAAAATAAAGAAAAAATAGCATCCAGCAATGTGAGGACAAAAAAAACACAAATCACCAAATCAATAGCACACAACTGGCTGCGGCAGGAAGGGAATGTATAAGCTGTGTGAGTGAATATTAATGGACACCCCAAATTTACAGCTTATGATGGAAAAGACGCCAGAAGTGACCCCCAAACTGACCCCCAGAGAGACTCCCCCAATCAAAGGAGCTACTGGGATATAGTGGGGAATTTGGTGTTTGCAATGTACTCCGCACAGCTTATATATTCCCTCTTCACCATCCGCTGTGCAGTCACGTCTGGATACTAATACTCACTACACCCCCTGATAAATTCTTTGAGGGGTGCAGTTTTCAAAATGGGGTCACTCCTTCAGGGAATCCACTTTTCTGGTACTTTACAGGCTCTACAAACATGACATGGCGTCCAGATACCAAACATCTGAATCTGCACTCCAAGAGCCGTACAGCGCTCCTTCCCTTCAGCGCCCTGCTGTAGTTTATGCCACATGTACCCAGGATAACGTACGGAATGTCATATGTGGGTATAAACTGATATTAGGGCACAGCCGGACACAGAAGGGAAGAAGGGTTATTTGGTATTTGTAGCACAGACGGTTGAAACAGCAGTAAAGTAGAATCCCCTGATATGCGACCTTATTTTGGAATCTAAACCTCTGAAGAATTTATCCAGGGGTACAGAGAGCATTTTTAACCACCAAGTGGTGCTATAACTTATTATCCATAAATGAATACGAAGCTGATTGTGAAGGGTAAAAATGACAATTTCAGTGCCTAATACTTTGTGTTTGACTTATATCAGAGATGAACGATCTAAAAGCTGTTGTGCCCGGGATACCCGCTTACCAGTTTTTGGAGTGTGTATCTCTGCTGACATAAGTTCAGCAAAACATATCGGACACTGAAATGGCAAATCTCTGGAAAAATCTCATTTTTAACTTCTCATTATCAGCTGCGATTTCATTACTGGAAACTAAATAAATGCAACACTCAAGGGTTAAAAATGCTCGCTACGCCACTTGATTAATCCCATCAGTGGGGTAGTGTCCAAAATGGGGTATCATGTCTGTGGATTCCACTTTATTGGCAATTCAGGGGTTTTGCAACAGTGGCATGGTGTCCTAAAACCAAACTGTGCTCCAAAAACTAAAATAGCGCTCCTTCCCTTCTGTGCCTGGCTCTGCCCAAACAGCCACTTCTACCCACATATGGCATTAAGTACGTTATCTGGGGTACACCAGTGTCATACATATGGGCATACACTGCCATTTGGATACGCAGCAGGGAGTGCAGACTTAGATTCTTCACTTTTGGACACTATGTCACATTTGCAGAGACCCTAAAAATGCCCCTACAAAATGGGGTCACTTATTGGGGAATTCCAGTACACTGGCACCTCCAGGGCTCTACAAAAACAACATAGCACCCAGAAAGTCTCTCTAAATGTGTACCCCAAAAGCTAAAAAGCACAGTGCACCTTCCCTTCTGAGCCCTGCTGTGTGCCCAAGTAGCAGTTTACACCCACATATATAATTTTTTTCCCCTCGGAATGGCCCACTTTATAGTTTTAGGAGTGCAGGTCTCTGACAACACAAAGTGGGTGCAACGTTTTAGTCACCGAGATAGCATATTTCTTTAAAAATTTCAGTTTTCATTTTGTACATTAATTTTTGGGAAGAATTTTTAAGCTCAAAATAATACGCCTTGATACATTCCTTGATGGGTGTAGTTTTTAAAATGGGGTCACTTTTGAGGGGTTTCTATTGTATTGATACATTAGGGGCTCAGCAAATGTGACATGGAACCTGAAAACTATTCCAGCAACATCTGCCCTCCAAAAGCCAAATAGCGCTCTTCCCATTCTGAGCCCCACCATGTTCCCATACAGCAGATTATTACCATATATGGGGTATTGCTTTCATAATCAATTGTGTAACGAACTGTGGTGGGGGGGGGGCTTTCCTTTAACTCCTTGTGAAAATTAAAACTTTGGAGATAAAGGGACAGTTTAGTAATTTTTAACCTACACATCCCAAGGTTATTAAAATCTGTGAAATGGCTATAGGGTTAAAATATTCACTATACCCCTCAATGAATACCTTAAGGGGTCTAGTTTATCAAATGGGGTCATTTATGGGGGTTTTCAATTGTTTTGGTAACTCAAATCTTGTTTTAATGTGCAATGGGCCAGAAACATTTTGAAGCAAAAATTGTGTCTTGAAATCCAGTTGGTGCTCCCTTCTTTTTGGGCCCTACCGTGCATCCGTACATAGGATTAAGGCCACAAAGTGTACATTTTTGAACACAGGAGAAATGGGGTCATCTACTTTGGTTTTTTTTTGTCATTTTCATGCGTTATGGGGAAGAAAAATGCCTTTAAAATGACACTTTTGTGTAAAAAATATGAAAATATTTTGTTTGATGCAAATTTTTTCAAAACCTATGGGGTCAAAATACTCATTATACCCCTCAATGAATACTTCAAGGGGTCTAGTTTCTAAAATGTGGTCACAATTTGGAGGTTTTTACTTTTTGGGCACCTTGAGGGCTCTGCAAATGGGACATGATGCCTGATAATTATTCCAGCAAAATCTGGCCTCCAAAAGCCAATTAGCACTCTTTCTGTTCTGAGCGCTGCCATGTGTCCATATAGCAATATACCAGAACATATGGAGTATTATTACATTCAGTAGAAATTGTGTAGCAATATGTGGATTGCAATTTTTCCTTTAACCCCTTTTGAAGATGAAAAATTGGGGGCTGAAGTGACATTATATTAGAATTTTTTTAAAAAAATTTTCATGTCTCAATGGTAAAAAAAAATGAAACACCTGTAGGGTCAAAGTGTTCACTATACCCCTGGATACAACTAGTTTCAAAATGGTGTAATTTTTTGGGGTTTTCCACTGTTCTGGCACTTCAGGGGCTCTGCAAATGTGACATAGTGCCTGAAACAGATTCCAGCAAAATCTGCCCTCCAAAATCCCAATAGTGCTTCTTCCGTTCTGGACCCTACATTGTACCCATACATCATTTTACATCTACATGTGGGATATTTCTGTAGTTGGTAGATAATGCTTAACAAATTGTAGGGTGCATTTTCTACTTTAATCCCTTGTGGAACTGTAAAAATTTGGGTTAAAGCAAACTTTTATGTGATAAAATGTCGCTTTCTGTTTTATAGGCCCAATTCTGTCAAACACATGAAAGGTAAAATTACTGACTACATACCTTCATACATTCCTTGAGGGGTCTAGTTTCAAAAATGGGACTCAATTTGGAGGTTTCTACTGTTTGGGCACTTTGAGGGCTCTGCAAATAGGACATGGTGCCTGAAACAGAATCCAGCAAAATCTGCCCTCCAAAATCCCAATAGCGCTCCTTCTGTTCTGGACCCTACAGTGTGCCCATACATCATTTAACATTCTCACATGGGATAGTTTCATGCTTGGGGGAAATTGCTTAGTAGACTGTAGAATGCGTTTTCTCCTTTAACCCATTGTGAATGTGCAAATTCTAGGGCTAAATGGTGAAAAAAAATTTAAATTGTAAATTTGACCTCTATTTTGTTTTAATTGTCGTGAAATGCTGAAAGGGTTAAGAAACTTCCTAACTACAATTATGAATTCTTCCAGGAGTGAAGTTTTTAGAATGGGGTGATTTATTATTATTATTATTATTATTATTGTTTATTTATATAGCACCCTTAATTACATGGAGCTTTACATTTGGGGGTTACATACAGTACACAAAATATACAGGTAGATATAGAACTAACAATGACCGACTGGCACAATGGGGTAGAGGGCCCTGCCCGCGAGGGCTTACAATCTATGAGGGAAGGGGGGGTTGAGACAGAAGGAGAGGGGGAGACTGTACAGATGGTGGTGTGGTGGCAGTGGTGTTATAGGAGGTTGTAGGCCTTCCTGAATAGGTGAGCCTTCAGGGTCTTCTTGGGGGTTTCTATTAGAGAGGCCTTTCAAGACCCCTTCAGAACTGATCTGGTCCCTTGAAAAATGTGTGTTGGAAATATTCTTAAAAATTTGGAAAATTACTGCTTGACTTGTAAGCCTTATAACATCTGAAAAAAATGAAAGGGCAATTAAAGTTTGATGCCAATATAAAGTAGAGATATGGTAAATTAAATGTATGAAGTAATTTGGGTAGTATGAGATTCTACATGAAAGGCATGCAATTTCAAAGTTTGAAAATTGCATTTTTTTCAAAATGTTTACCAAATTTCCTATTTTTTCATAATTAAAGACAAAACATATTGACCAAAATGTACCACTGATACGAAGTACAATGTGTCATGAAAAAGAAATCTAAGAATCACCATGGTAAGTTAATGCATCTCAAAGTTATTAACATCTAAAGTGATACATGTCAGATTTGAAAAATGAGGCCTGGTCATCTAGGTACTTTTAGGCTCGGTCTTGAAGGGGTTAATCTCTAGATGAAGTGTTTTATTTAGTCATCCTAACTAATGCACACAGTGTTTGTTTGTTTATTTATTTATTACATGATAATATTAAAAGTTATGTTTTAGCTACACGTTATAATTTCTTCAATATCTTTAGTCCTCTCTCATTTTGTCAGCAAAAATGGAAAAGGGAAAAGGATGTAGAGTAATGGAGTTTTGCTTTTACTGAAATTGGTTTTCATTCTGGACACTAAAAAACTCATGTTTCTTTGTTCTGACCTTTTGAAAATCTCTTATGTCAAATGTTGTATCACAGATAGAGCTTCTGCCGGAGTTGGCATTTACACCCAGTGAGGGCAGACTGCTGAATCATAAAAATGAACAGCCGTAGTTCTACTAATGGAAAACATTGAAAATAAAGTAATGTAAGTGACAAGAACTATATGTGGAAACAAGGGAGCAGCTGCAACAGACAGGAAATAGTCCCAGTTATACAGAACTCTACTACTAATATGATATAGCAATTGCTGTCAAGTCACAAACTATTGCAGCCGAATTAAAGAAAATGTAAATTTATAATCGCATTGGGGCAGATTTATTAAGTCTTTACTCCTCTTTTGTAAAGAAGTTGTAAACCTAGAGTTTGTGACTTTATAAACGACAATTACAACAGCAATTATTGTTAGGTTCACAGTGGAATGGTGTGTCAAAACTCAAAATAAAACGTAACTCTTAATAAATATTTCTAAACATCAACTAAACAGGTCAAAGGATCTCGCATAACATCTCAAGAGGAGTATGTAAGGAGATCCCACTCCAAATAATCTAATTGGATAGAATTAGGAACAGGGTCAAAAGAATGGACTAGCTACCGTCCTAAATTCCTCATTGAAGGGGCAACACGGTGGCTCAGTGACTAGCACTGCAGCCTTGCAGCTCTGGAGTACTGGGTTTGAAACCTGCCAAGGGCAACATCCACAAGTAGTTTGTATGTTCTCCCTGTGTCTGTGTGGATTTCCTCCCATGCTCCAAAGACATACTGATATGAGGCTCACAATCTACAAAAAAAAAAAAAAAATTTCCCGGTCCATATTTACCATCACTATCAAACACTTTTGTAGTCTAACCCAAATAAAACCACCTGTAGGGGACAACAGATAATGACCTCTGGCCAACTACTCTAAGCCCTAATGCATTTAAAAACGACCGGGCTAAGTAGTGCGGGACACTAAGATCACTACACCCGTACTCTGAGTCACTAATCGCAGCAAAACTTGAATGCTCCAAGTTAGGGAGGTAAAATAGAACAACTCCCACTAGATAGCATGAATTATAGACCCTGTAAGATAATGCCACAGTCTCTCATACAGGCTCTACGTGTTTCACCCTTATAAATTATATCAGGTTCATCAGGAGCCTCATAGATTGTAAGCCCTCGCGGGCAGGGCCCTCTACCCCACTGTGCCAGTCGGTCACTGTTAGTATTATATCTACCTGTATATTCTGTGTATTGTATGTAACCCCCAAATGTAAAGCACCATGGAATTAATGGTGCTATATAAATAATAATAATATTAATAATAATAATAATAATAATAATAATAATAATAATGCTATAAACACTCCTATTCTCATGGAGTAGATACTCAGATGCTGCGATCTCCGGTGGTGAGCCCCAGTACTGTCAATTAATCACATGTCCAAGAAAAAAAGTTTTAAAAAATATTTAAAAAATTAAAGTTTAAATCACCCCCCTTTTCGCTAGATCACATATAAATAAACAAGTAAATATAAACAAGTAAATAAAAGTAAATATGAACACATCAGGCATCTCTAAGTCTGAAAATACACAAACTATTAAAATATAAAAACTTATGTTCCATATGGTAAAAAATTCAAAATGGCTGATTTGGTGTTTATTCGCCAATTTGGCTCCTGTAAAAAATGGATGGATATGTATCGCTGTAGAAGAGTGCACACACAGTACAGGAGGAAGCGTGGAGGGTAAGTATGGCTGAGTAGGTAGGGAAGGACAGGATAGCTAGAGAGACAGGGAGGTGGGGTGTGAGGGAGGGGGAGTGAGGACAGAGGGGGGGGAGAGAGGTGAGAGGGGTTAGTAAGTGTCTGTTCCTTCCTCTTCATAAATATATACTCTCTCCCATGTACCTGAGTATTGGAAGGTTATCTACTCTTGGTATTGTACCAGTTGTTGCGGATATCCTTAAGAGTCTTGATAAATTGTGTGTAGCAGCCGTATTTATGTGACCGCTGCTGTTGTTATAAATATTGATCTCCATTCTGGATATAACATACGATCTATAGTGGTATGGAGATGAATGCCGCTATAGGGCTAAACATGGCATACTAACACTCATTATAAGCCTATCTACAGTACATTGGTGTGATCAGAATATGAATCAAAATAATCATATTTCTTTGTGAAGACTTGCATCCTTGTCAATCTTTGGGATGCTTCTCCGCCTCCAGGTGGGTGTGTAGAAAGATGAGACATATGAGGGGCAGTATTGGTACATAGTCCCACACCCCATCCCAATTGACTGATACTTTTTTTTTTTTTAATGTAGATTGTGAGCCCCATATAGGGATCATAAGTTGCATTTTTTTTAAATTTAAGTATGTAAGAATGGGAGGAAATCCACGCAAACATAGGGAGAACATACAAACTCCTTGTTGATGTTGTTCCTGGCAGGATACAAACCTAGGACTCCAGAGCTGCAAGGCTGCAGTGCTAGCCACTGTGCCACCGGGTTATCCCTTCAACGTCAGTGGCTGGATGCAATAGTCTGTCTGGATCCCAGAACCTTACTCAACTTTTATGCACACACACACTGATTACAAGCAAACAGGTCTCAGGCGAGGATGTTACCTTTAGTAGCCATTTAAACCCCTTTGTGACAACTTCTGGGCATGTTATCAGGCCAAAATCACCAGGGTATGTGAACTTTGAACAGGGTCATTTTGATGATTTTGGTTGTCATTATGATTTAAAAAGAGAAAACACAGAAGTTTTTTTTTGTTTTTTTTTTTCCTGAAGAGACAATATGTAGTCAGTGGGGGAGGGGGGAGGTGAGAGGAGAGAGGAGAGAAGAGAACAAACTCTGTGCATCAGAGATCTTGGTGGAGAAAAAGTTTTTGTGTCATCATTCACATTCTCTGAAAAAAGGCCAAAACAACCGAAACATCTGCCATGGTAGGTAAACTTTTGAGCACTGCACTACACACACACATTATATATATATAAATATATTTTTTTATTTTTTTTATTTTATACTAACAATGTGTTACCAACATTGTGCTATATAGTGGAATGTGATGGTGAACAAGGGCTGTCCAAATGATGGTAGCTGAGGCAACATGTGTGGCAGTATGGCAGGGTATAAAATGAAGGACCAGTCCACAGGTTATGTCTGCCTGAGTAGTGACGGTGGCGGTAGCTATTTAGGGGCAGCATCAGCAGCAGTGCAGTAAATGGAAAATGATGATAAATGGAGATGGTGACCTCACTATTCGGAGGCATCAGTCAGAGGTGTGAAAATCCTCACAATTCTATGCTTGATTCATTTTGATAAAAGTAATTTTTTCCATGCTACATGTGGATAGTTTCATCTTTTTAGGTGTTACAATATCACTAACTGCACTGAACTCCCATGTGGCCATAACACTTGAGACTGGATGAGATAAAACTTAAATTGCAAACTCCAAGAAGCCAGCTCCTTCCACTGCTCTAAACTATTGGCCCAGAATTGTATGGGGTCAGAGTTATCTGCTGAACTATAGGAGCACTTTAGTTACTACTGTACCTGCTGGGTGTCACTTGCCTATTGTGGTTCCAGTTGGTGCTGCTAGCTTGTTATGGATTTTCCCACAAGGCCTTTTACTTGGGGCCTTAGCCTAAAGCACATTATCAATCACCTATGCACTGTCAATGGACGAGTTTCTTTGCGCCTCTTATGCAAACCAAACACAGATATGAAAGATTCCTCCATTCTTCATGAGCCTCTACATCCCCCCCTTCCTGAATGTACCTTCAGTGCATGGAGCACACACAAGCACCCCCCAGCATTCCAGATGCACCCCACAACTCTCCCCCTCAGTACACCGTGCACCCCACATCTCTCCCCCCACGCATTACACCATGAACCGTACAACTCTCCCCCATAGTACACCATGAACCCCACATCTCTTCCCCCACTACACCATACACCCTACATCTCTCACCCCCATTACACACCTGAGATCTGTCCCCCCACCCACAGTTCATTATGCACCCTACATCTCTTACCCTCACTACACAATGCACCCAGATCTGTCCCCCCACTTTACACTGTGCATCCCATATCTCTCAACTCCACATCTCTCCCCCACAGTAAACAATGCACCCCACATCTCTCCACCCCCACACTACAACATGCACCCTACAACTCTTACCCCATAGTACACCATGCACCCGAGATCTTTCCCTGCCACAGTACACCATGCACCCTACATCTCTCAGCCCTACTACACAATGCACCCCAGATCTATCCCCCAGATTTGTCTTCCCCTTCTTAGTACACCATGCACCCTTAGTGTTAGGTGGTATTGGGATAAAAAGGCATAGTCCCAATGCTGATAAGAGAAAAGTGGATGTCATAAGTAAAGGTAATGCTAACTCCCTTCTTTTAAGTATCACCATTGCAAGAGTAATACTGAATTGTATAGGGTGAGCCTCAGTCCAGATACGGTGGAGGGAAGTGGTAGGGAGAGAAGACAGTGAATAGGTCAAGTATAGAGAATCGAAGAGAAGGTTAATGTACTGTAAAGTGTAAGGAAAGCGTCCGATCTTGAATACGGGACAGCTGAGCAAAGGGAGTAACAAGAATAACAAACATGATGAGATCATAGATTGGTTAGAAGATCACCAGAGAATAGGGATAGAGAAAGTGCAATAGAAGCTAAGAATGCAAATTGGTGCGAGGGACAAGTCAGACCAGATCCATGTGCATTTTCTTCCTATGAGATTTGTTTTAAGGTTTCTTCCAGACTTTGACCATGGGTATTTCTGGTATGGATGCGACATCTAAGTCCAATGGAGGACGCGCTGCAAGCAGATAATCTGGATAGAAAATGTTGTATTGACATTTACCAGTGTTATAGGAAATGCCAAATGGAAAAAGCCACTTATTATAGTATTTTTAGGGATCTCAGTCGGTCAGTAAGTGCCTTGAGCTGACACCTTTTGGGCAGAGTTACTGGTGATACATCATTTAAGAACATAATCTTGTGGCCTTCATACTGATTATTGGGGGCAAACTGAGCTTACTGCAGAATAGCATCTTTAACAGGAAAGGATAGTAATTTAAATAATGTCGAATAATGTCTCTAGGAGGTTTACCCTCCCTAGGCTTGGGGCCCTTTGTGGTCTTTTGAGTTGGATGTCAGTTGGCGTGTGTTTACCTAGGACAGATTCCAGGATTTTCTCAGTGACTAACATTGTATCAGAAGGAGGGAAATCTTTAGGTACTTTCCTTAGGCAGAGGTTGTCCCACCTGCCCTGGTTGTCTTGATTCTCCAGATAAGGGTGGAGTGAGTTGAGGTGCGATTGGCACACTGAATGCCATAGCAGTAGCTTCATCATAGGTCAAAATTGACGTTTGGGTGTCTTCCAGGAGTTTAACTTTCGAACCAATGCCACAGACATCTTGTTTAATATCTGCTGATTCCTTCATGACCGGCAGGGCCTTCTCAATAATGGTTTGGAGACTCTTGGAAGAGAGTGACCAATGAGAAGGAATCAGTTGTTTACTTCCTCTATGATGCTTGCTGGGTCAGATATAGCAAGTGAAAGTTTCACTGCTGGTGAATAATGGTAAGGGGAATGCTTTTTGAGATATTTATCGACTTCCTGGAAGACTTTGGAGTAGTGGAATCTGCAGCCTTGGCTTGACCAATTCTTTCCATGTTGGGGAGAAAGTATGCTCGCCAGCCCGCATCAAGTGTGCTAGGCAATGGATGACGTTAGAGTAACATCAGGAGTTCCAGATAATGCTGGGGTGGGTGGTCTCCTTATAGGCCCATCAGCCGAGGCCCCAGGAATTTTTCCTTTAACTCCTTGTCAAGATGAAAGATTTGGGACTAAATCACCATTTTTGTATTGTAAAAAAGTCATTTTTAATTTTCATGTCTCAATGGTAAAAAAAAGTCTGTGAAATATCTGTCGGGTGAAAGTGCACAATATACACCTTGATAAATTCCTTGAGGGGTCTATTTTTCAAAATGGGGTCATTTGGGGGGGGGGGGGGGATTTAAACTGCTCTGGCATTGCAAATGCAACATGGTGCCTGAAACAAATTCCAGCAAAATCTGCTCTCAAAGAAATCCCAACAGCTCTTCTTCCGTTCACATCCACGTGTGAGGTATTTCTGTAGAAAAGAAGTTCTGAACTGAACTGATCTCTTGAAAAATGTGTTTTGGAGATATTCTTGAAAATTTAGAAAATTATTGTACATAATTTCTGAAAAAATGAAAGGGTGCTTATAGTTTGTGTCAGGATTTGAACCCAGGGACTTCAGTGTGACAGCTGTTCAAACTGAGCTATACAGCCTCATGGACAGCTCCAGTGCTGATCTGAGCCTAGTTCCCGCTAGCTCTAATTCCAGTTCCCACCTCTCTGGTTTGCTCCACCCTGTTCTCTGATTGTACATCCTATATAAACCCAGCCTTGCACTTGCTGCCTTGTGAGATTATTGTGATCTGCATGTAATCAAGCTGCCTCTCCTGCCCTGCTGCCAACTCTGATGCTCATCTCTTCTCATCTGGTGTACTGACTACTGGCTTGCTCCTGACTACGGTATTTGCCTTCTCCTCCAACTCTGATGCTCATCTTGTGTATCGACCACTGGCTAGCTCCTGACTACGTTACCAGCCTTACAAGTAAGTCACCCTCCAGGTGGTAGCAACCTTAGACTCCAAACCAGACCCAAACTGTTACAGTTTGATTTCAACAAAAAACAGAGATATGGAAAATTATATTTACAGTATGAAGACATGTGGGTAATATGATGTTCTACATGAAAGGCGTGCAATTTCAAAGTTTGAAAACTGCATTTTTGTTTCAACATTTTCACGAAATTTCACCTAGACAAAACATTTACCAATGAGACGAAGTACAATGTGTCAAAAAACAACAATCAGAATCACTTTAACATAACTCCCAACTTTAAAAGGACAGAAAGAGGGACAAAATGTGGTTGGGCTGCGGCAGGTTTAGCTCCACCCACTTCCAAATTGACTTTGACTTTTCCCATCCATTTCTCGTGGGACCCCACATCTCCCCCACACAGTACACTCAAGCACCCCACATCTCTCCCCCCACAGTACACCCAAGCACCCCACATTTCTTCCCCCAGAGTACACCCATACACCCCACATCCCCCCCACAGTACACTCAAGCACCCTACATCTCTCCCCCCACAGTCCACTCTCCACCCCACATCTCCCCTACACACAGTCCACAATGCAGTCCACATCTCCCCCCAACAATACACCCTGCACCCCATATTTCACCCCCACACAGTACACACTGCACTCCACATCTCCCCCACAATACAACCTGCACCCCCCTTCTCTCCCCTACACAGTACACCCTGCACCCCACATCTTCTCTCACACAGTCCATCCTGCACCTCACATCCTCCCCCCCACACACACACCTTACACCCCACATCTCTCCATCTTCCTCCACTGCATTGATACAACTTTTCTTCTTGCAAGCAAAGACACACCTACCCAGTCACGTGACCGTTTGACGACAGCAACGTCCTTCTGAGTACAGTATTTAGTCTTTTAACTGGGGTAAGAGCCAGTAGTGAACAGGGAAAAGTTTGTTAACAACCTAAACACTTCGGGGCATTGCGGGACACAGTATCTGGGATGGTTGGGAGCTATGCTTTAATAGCTTAAAGCGTCTCAACATTAATCCAACTAATATCATAAAGTTTGTTACTCAATCACACAAAAACGGCTGAATGGGCTTGAATTAAATTTGGCACATAGATAGTTTGTAACCTCGATTAACACATAGGGTACTTTTTATCCCAGTAAATGACATGGTTTCACGACTGTTATGAATTTATGTTCATTTACTATATTAAACTGCTCTTGAAGCAGCTTATCTCAGGTTCTGTTAAAGCCATGTCTGTTATCTCAGGTGTAAACACTCAGCTAACCCTCAGTGGATTGTGTACATGCATTTGCATATTATCTGATCTGCTCCAGGCAGTGCTGACACACTGGATGGAAAAACACCTTTATTCCAAACTAGCTTTTACCCGCGACTTCGTCTGCGGTGATTTGAGAATTGGGCGGACACAGACGTGTGAAACTGTAAAAGTGCTTTAAAAAGTTTGGTGGGCTAGCAAATGTGATGTGATGTGTTGTATTGTGTATGTCGTGATACAGACAATGTGATGTGTTGTATTGTGTATGTCGTGATACAGACAATGTGATGTGTTGTATTGTGTTAGACAATGTGATGTGTTGTATTGTGTCAGACAATGTGATGTGTTGTATTGTGTATGTCGTGATACAGACAATGTGATGTGTTGTATTGTGTCAGACAATGTGATGTGTTGTATTGTGTATGTCGTGATACAGACAATGTGATGTGTTGTATTGTGTCAGACAATGTGATGTGTTGTATTGTGTCAGACAATGTGATGTGTTGTATTGTGTATGTCGTGATACAGACAATGTGATGTGTTGTATTGTGTCAGACAATGTGATGTGTTGTATTGTGTCAGACAATGTGATGTGTTGTATTGTGTATGTCGTGATACAGACAATGTGATGTGTTATATAGTGGAAATCTATATGTAAATGTGAGTGAGTAGAGTGAGGGCTACTCCTGAGGTGACAGTAAGGAGTGTGCAGGCAGGTTGAGGCAGGAAATGCCAGGCTGGGGCTAGGAGTCCTGCTTTTGTAAGTCTCCTGCTGGGAAGCCATGTTGTTTAGTGGCACCAAAAGTAGCCTGTGACTCAATCCTAAGGGAAAACTATGTTTGTGGAAAATTGCACGCAAATCCGTCTAGGCGTTTTAGCGTGATTGAGGAACAAACATCCAAACTCACAAACATCCAAACACACAAACTTTCACACTTATAATATTAGTAGGATTGGGAGTTTGCCAATTTTAAACATGCCGGGAAAAAGAAAATCTAATTTGTTGCAAACAACAAGAGCTATGAAGATAGCCAGAAGTCAACAGAGTTCTCCTCAAGCGGAGCTGAATGGGGATCATCAATGCCAACAACACACTCATTATATGGCATCCCAGCAAGCTGCTAAGATGCCGGAACAATCATGGGCACAGCGCGAGGAACCAGTTCAGCAGCAGGCCAGCTTGACAGCTGCTGAAACGCTGGAGCATATGGATCATCAACACCAACAACATACTCATTATATGGCATCCCAGCAAGCTGCTGAGATGCCGGAACAATCACAGGCACGGCGTGAGGAACAAGTTCAGAAGCAGGCCAGCTTGAGAGCTGCCGAAATGCTGGAGCAGGCAAACCATCGATGCCAGCAATTTGCTAAATATAGGTGGATCATCGATGCCAACAACACGCATAGTACCACATAAAGCAACGCATGTCAGGTTTGAAAAATGAGGCCTGGTTCCTGAGGAACTTTTGTGCTGCATCCCCAGGGGTCTAAAGGGGTTGTCCAGGTTTTGAACAAATCACAGAGAAGGCTCGAGAATGTGAAAGAAAAAAAAAAATCCTACACACTTGTCTGTGGCGGTCAGGTGTCTGTTCTGGCGTTCACTGCGCCTTCATTGCCAGAAGTCCTGGGTCACCTGTGACTGCCGAGTCCTCATACTCCATCTTTTACACAAGGAATGGGGGAGTAGTTATCAAGCATTAGGTCATCCTGGAAGAAGAGGCCATATTAAAACTAGTACTGTTAGACCATCTATTTGATCTATGGATATTTTGCCCATGCATGCCAACCTTTATCTGATGTCATTCTATCTATTTGTAGGCACTGCCCTGGTTCTTTGTCCTGTTGCTAGAATAACATTCCTCCAAATATCACTGTTAATAGATTAAGAGAAGGTAAAAATGTAAATGAAGGTAGAACATTCGCAAGCTTGTAAAGCCTATAAACAATCCCATTATTACAATGGAATCCCAAAAACGTTTACTAAGAATAACTGATTGCTTTGAGCTTTGAAATAGCGGGAAACCTTCCTTCCCAAACAGTAGAGCAGCACAAACACGTCTGGATCTCTCCAGCTGTGAATTGGATGAAGCTGTCATTGCAAGCCAAGATGGACGTATTTCAACCACCACATCATTTACATGTCAAAACTATCAAAATCATCAATGTGCAAATGAGATGTTTCTATTACCGGTGTGCATAAAAATTAATATAAATCATTGAACTGAAGACTACAACAGAGCACCTGGCCTTCAAAGGACCTGAGAATCTCTGAAAGGGGAACAATTGCTGTAAAATCTATAAGTGTTACAGACCCACAGCAAAGGTGATTAGACCAAAGGGTTAGTCAGCTGTTCGTTTTTTAGCCAGCTGATCAGCAGCACAATAAGGGTAAGTTCACACAGGATTTTTTGGATCGGAACCTGAGGTGGAGGCTGCTTCAGGTTCCGATCCAAAAACTGGGTAACCACGACTGAAAGCTGGTGCAGGGCATCAGCATCCATCCACGCACTCCGCTCCAGATTAGGCCCAATGAATGGGCCTATTCCGGCTGAGGGAGTGTCTTCAGGCCAAATCATGAGGTGACTCGGCCTGAAGAATGAACATCTCGCTTCTTTTTCTGACTCCTGGAAAAAACTCCTGAGCGTCTCCCATTGATTTCAATGGGAGCCATCTTTTTGGTCAGGCTTTTGAGGCGTATACGGACTCAAAATCCTGACCAAAAATCTCCGTGTGAAATTACCCTTAGAGTAACTTCATTGGGAGGTGAGCTGTAGTGATGGCGGAATTTTCTGCTTCTGGCCCTCTATAGTATATAGGACAGGCACCATACAGCTGATCCAGGGGCTAGCTTTCAGCCCCACAATGAATGGTATCCTTTTTGTTTTCTCTGTTTTCGTGTTGCTCCAATCAGTGGTGAACCTAGCCTTTCTGCTGCCTGAGGTGGACAATCAAAAGACGCCCCCCCCCCCTCCGACTGAATACCAGGAGGGTTTCATCTTTTGATCGTCTACCTCAGGCAGTGCTCAGGATGGGTGCTAGTGGTAACATTACAGTGAATACAATGCAGTAATATTTTGTGCAGTAATACTCACAGGAGTCATCTTCCCACATTTCCCGTCTCTTCTCTTTGGACCGCCATAACCACTTCTTCCAGCTGTGACTTGATTCTGAATTCCATCCACTTTTCCTTGACTGTAAAATTCCAAGATTTTCCCCGTGGGGCCCCGGTCTTAAAGAGGTTGTTCAGGAACTACAGGTTTCAGCATGAGGCCGGGGAAGGTGAAAAATAAAACCCACACTCACCTGTCCCTGGTCCTTCCACCTGGTCCAATGGCACCCCAGGGCTTGTTCCAGCGGCATTCCTCGACACACATAACCAATGAGGCCAATCAGGGGCCACAGCAGCCTAAAGAAAGGAACTGGGATGTCTCACATAAGTCACCTGTGATGTCACGTGTCCTTTCCTTTGGCTGCTGATCGGTCTCAGCAGTAACGTGCGGCAAGGACTTCTGCAAGACAAAGCCCCTGCCACTGGGCCGGACAGCCGCGGGAGACATTGAGGAAAAGTGAGTGAAGGTTTTCTTTTTCTTATTTTGCACCTTCCCCAACCTTCTTGCAGAAAACTGTAGTTCCTGGCTAACCCCTTTAACATCTCAATATACAGAGGCCCGGGTTACATCTGCAATTGGACTATTCTGTTCCCCTCTCTGCATGAAAAATGCGGAAAGAAAAGTCCTGCAAGCAACACTTTTCTCTCCACATTTTTTTGTGTGGAAAGCACACGGACCTCATTATAGTCTATGCGGCTCGTGAGTTTCCTGAAGGTAACCGCTTTTTAATGCGTATAGGTTTCCGTTTGGGGGGTCCCCAAGCAGACTCTCCGAACAGAAACCTGAGCGCAGATGGGAATCAGGCCTAAATATCACATTATAAAATAGTATGTATAATGGTAGACATATATGTATGGAAGCAAACACGTAGATAGATAGATAGATAGATAGATAGATAGATAGATAGATAGATAGATAGATACATAGGAGATAGACATACAGATAGATAGACATTGATATGCTGTATATGCCTACACATATACCCATTTATTCACACACATTCATTCATATACAACATAGATACACACACACACACCTATCTATACACATACAGGACTCACACAGTATATAAAACACATAATGTAAACAAATATACACATTTATACATATTTTACCCAAGAATATATACTTACATTTGGGTGAATTGCTGGGTGCCCAGGACATGGAGGAAACTCATCTGCAGCTCTGTCTGGCAGTGAAGAGAGCAGCAACATCTCCTCTCACACTCCAATGCTAGGATGAGGGGGAGGGGCGGCACAGGAACATGCTGTGTGCTGGGGAAATGTTACAAGCAACTATCTACTGCTAATCTAGTCGTGAGTATCACAGCACCAGAACTGGCCACATGCTGCAGTGTGATCCAGACACTTGCTTTTTTTGAATGGACTGGCTTCTTTACCAACTGCATGCCCTGGTTGCAAGAGGCAGCGGATCAACAGCGCAGTCCCATTCAAGGAAGGCAAGTGTCCGGATCACACTGCAGCATGTGGCCAGTTCTGGTGCTGTGATACTCAGAGCAATGTTTGCATCTATCTGGTACTGGAGCCTCAGAAGGAGGAGAATACGGTGGATCCATCTGTGAGTGCAGAGACCGGTCAGTAGAACCGCAGAGGTCTAAACCAGCCCAGGAGAGGGCTGCCCGGCTGCTCGGTTTGTTTTCAGAGCAGCCCTCTCCTGCGCTAGTTTAGAAAAAAATAAAAATCTAATTGGCCCAGCTTCCGCCTCTTCCAAAATGCCGCCTGAGGCCATCGCCTCACTTAGCCTCATTAGAGGTTCGGCCCTGGCTCCAATACACACAAGAGATAAACGTGTATAACAAAACATGTGTAATTGCAATAATTTTCTAGGAGAAATCCTTAATTTTCTAGAAAAATGTCAGTGGTGCCAACACTTACAATGCCTCCTGAGGAAGCCTAATTGCGGGTGAAACGCGTAGAGGCGCCTCCGGGACCCCTGGGTTGTGGTTGACCTATCTTGGTATACATACATCATGGTCACAGGTATAGGACTTATGCTTGTTATGTGAATGTTTTTGCCCTTTTCAGCAGAAACAATGTGATATGTGATGATTCATTGCATGGACCTTCAGCTTATACATGTATTAACATTCATCAGTTTACTTTTCAATATTCATGGCTGATTTCCTCCCCCCCCTTTCTTATTGGGGTTTATACATGGTCCTATTGAGTATTACTTTGTGTCAACTTTGAGGGGTAATTTATCTATGGTTCCATTTTTGTATTATTTGGCTTGTTTATGTATTTATTTATCTATACATCTTGTGATATCTATTGTAATATTTATTACACAAGACCTATTACCGTATTTTTTGGACTATAAGACTCACTTTTTTCCCCTCAAATTTGGGGGGGAAAGAAGGGTGCGTCTTATAGTCCGAATGTGGCCACAATACAGACCCGGCATCCGCTGTAATAGGAAGGCGGATGCCGGGGAGGGTTAGACGACGGCACATGTGCCGGGGCCTGAGACATCGCTACACTCCTGCCCTACATGAAGCCAACAGCGGCAGGAGTGATGCTGCTATTCCATTCCTTCGTCCATCCCCGCAATAGCAGCATCACAATAACGATGTCTCAGGCCCCGGCACATGTGCCGGCGTCTAACCCTCCCCAGCATCCGCCTATTACAGTGGATGGCGGGTCTGTATTGGCAGCCCCTTCTCCCCCCCCCCCACAAAGTGTAAACTACCCCCCCTCCCATACCTGTAAAGTTGCAGGCCAGCTCCCAGGCCTGTCATTGCTATATTACCATCACGGCTAGTCTATGACCAGCCGTAATAGTAATATACAGAATGTCCCATAGACGGCAATACAGTTGTATTGCCGTCTATGGGACTTGAAATCAAATGACTGCAGGTTCAAGTCCCCTAGGAACTAATAAAATAGTTTTATATATATATATATATATATATATATATATATATATATATATATATAATTAAAAAAAGCTTTAAAAATATATAATAAAAAAATGAAATAAATAAGAGTTCTAAATCGCCTCCTTTCCCTAGAATACAATGTGGCCTTGCAGCTGTTGCAAAACTACAACTCCCATATATTAAATATTACCATTTTTTTTGCTTCAGATTTTTTTCCCCTATTTTCTTCCTCTAAAACCTAGGTGCGTATTATAGTCCGAAAAATACGGTACTTTTTTGGTCTCCTGGTGTCATTTGTGTTCTATGTTGGCTGTATTTCAGCCATTCTGCTGAATTAAATTGTAATTAATAATTAATAAATATTGTAATATTTTATTAAGATTTGTATATGAGTCTTCTTTTTGGGGCCAAATCTGTTGGTAGTTGTGGTGTTTGTTCTATTGTTATTGGCCTTTGGTTATACAAAGAAATGCTGGTGTTTGTTGTGCCAACACTTACAGCCATGACTGTAGCTGCAGAATTGTGAGTGTTTCCTCTATATGTAATAGATGTAAACATGTAGAGAGAACTGAGCAAAAACTCAATAAAAAGTGCTGTGGAGAAAACATTTCCTCTGGTTTCCTCTTTCAAGCATGTTGTCCATTTGGAAGGCCCTAGTTCCTGGAACTTAAGGCTTAAAAAAAGGAAGATACTACCTTGTCAAAGAAGAATAAGCTATCAGGCTTATAACACAGTTATATAGTGTAGCGACAAAGAGAAGCAAAAGCACTGTCAGAGAAGCTCTCTTGATACAAGAGAGACAAAGACAAAGTTCCTGCTGGAGAAAGGGTTTAAATACAGGAGAGAAGGAGCAATTCCCCTCTACCGCTGAAGACGTCACTTTGGTTGGAAGTGATCTTTAAAGGGAGATCAATTCTGAGAAAATAAATAACATCTCTTAATATTAAATAGAGGCTGACCACTACCAATTGATATGAAAAAAGAAAAAAAAATCTGTTTAAAAAATCCTCACTCTTGAAAACTTCACTCCTCAGCAATTGGAGCATGCGGCTAGAGCCCCGCACAGCCCTGAATGGCACCAGAGGGGCGTCATCAGGTAGGGATCCCAGGCACTACAGGGGCTTGGATACCAAAGGAATGTCAGGCCGCCAAAACTCCACTGCAGCAGCAGCAAGGAGTTAATGGTCCAAGCCAAGGAGAGGACCTAACTGCTTCTAAAGCCGCTACTCCTCTCTTGCTGGATCAATGAGCCATCCGCTCTCTACAGGGATGCAAGGAGATGGCTAAATTATAAAATGTTATTTCTCTCTTCTACATAGGAGGAAGAAGGGAAGAGAAGAAAAAAAAGATAAAAATGAAGTTGAAGACAGCAAGAGTGAGTTATTAGATTAAAAATTCCACCTGTCCTACCAGCAGAGACAGAAATACCCCATATTAGGCTACTGATAGGACGCAAGGGAACAAGAGATACTGTACATTGGGTACAAGAAAGAGCCAGTGTCGTAACTACCGGGGTAGCGGCTGCCACAACCGCTGTGTTTTTTTTTTTTTTCTTAATAGGCTGTTAGCGGCTGGAGTAACTCCAGCTGGTAACAGGCCCTATTTACTTACCGAACATGGCAAGGGCCGGGATTAGTAAGTGATGACACGGGCCCCACAAACATCATGATTATACACTTTTCAGACCCCCGAGTATAATGATCGGAGGTCCTGGGGAGGTAAGGTAACATAAAAAAAGTGTTACTTACCTCTCCGCGCTCCAGACAGGCATCGGGCCTAGTTGTCTGACATCACTGCGTCCCGGGACATGTGACGTCAGGACGTCACTGAAGATGGGCTAACACCACCGAGGACTGCAGCGGAGCCGGGGATAGGTAAGTGACAGTGTTTTTTATGTTTGTATCCCCCCCCCCCCCCCCCCTTGGTCTCCGATTATTATACTCTGGGGTCTGAATAGACCCCAGAGTATGATAATTGTTCATGGGTGTTCATTATGGGGGATAATACTGTGTGCAGGGGCCACTATGGGGGATAATACTGTGTGCAGGGGCCACTATGGGGCATAACACTGTGTGCAGGGGCCACTATGGGGCATAACACTGTGTGCAGGGGCCACTATGGGGCATAATAGCGCACATAGGAATGCGGGGGGGGGGGGGGGAGGCGGTTGGTCAAGGTTTTCGGCGTCGGTCAGGGGGGGAGGGGGCATGTCAAAAGTTCACCACGGGTCCCTGCCATTCCTAGTTACGCCACTGGAAAGAGCTATATACCAAAGTTGTGCCACACTAACAAACACCTACAGCAGAAAACTGGCAAAACGAGCTGAAAACAGCAGAAGTGCTTACTATTATGTGTGACTCATTGCTGCAATTAAAAACTACTTAAGATGCATTTATTGAAAAAAGTAACACAACTGCAACAAAAGCACAACAGAACTGCACAATAGGATCACACCTGAGCTGGGTCTCCACTGGGGGATTCTATTCTCCATTCTGCTTTAAAAACGCAGAGCGAAAAAACCTGCAAGCAGCGCTTTTTGCTCCACATTTTTCCGTGGACTCCATTATAGTCTATTTCTGTTTTTTTTTTAAATCTTACTCTCCGATCGGGAACCTGTATGCAAGTGTGAACCTAGCTTAAAAGAACCAAAAATCTAGTCAATGTTTTTGTATTCAGTTTACAGATCATCACCAATTAAAAGCGTTTTCCATTATATTGGTGCAGATGAAGGGGACATTAATCAAATGTCAGATGGGCAATTAAACTGGGGTTATATGAAGGGGGCCATTAAATTGGAGGAAGATGAGGGGGACATTGAATTGGTGGCAGATGAAGGGGGGAAATTAAACTGGGGACAGATGCAGGGGACATTAAACTAGGGTCAGATGGGGGAGTGTATATTAAACTGGAGGTGGGGCAGATGAAGGGTGACATTAAACTGGAGGAAGACATTAAACTGTGGGGGTAACTGGCATGTCTGCCTCCTGTTGCCCCCAGTTTAATGTCTCTCTCTATTTACCCCCAGTTTAAACTTGGGCAAGAGGAGAAGGACTTCATACTGTGGGACTATTAAAGGGGAACAATATCATGTGGGGGCATATAATTTTAGGATGACTATAGGAGCATTATGCTGTATGGGGGCACAAAAATAAAATGGGAGATAATGGGCGGAATTAATATAGAAGTGGGCGGAGCTAAAATTACAGTGGCACGCATAGTGTGTCACACATTTTGTCCTTCTTTCTGTCCTTTGATAGTTGGGAAATATGGGATACGGGATCTGTCATAAGTCTGAGGTCACAAAGAATTTGATGTCACTGGATTCCATATGAATTATTTTTACAGTTGAATTGTTTAGTGTAAAAAAGGTTCCAAAGGACTCTGCAAGTGTAAAGAGCCATATTTTACTTTGTAGCTGCCACAGGTTTCTGAGACTGCAGGCTATAAAGCTATCACCCTGAATCAATAGCTGCAGCTTGTTTATGTGTCTCACATCTACTTTTCATTATGTGTAAGAAAAATGTCTAATTCTAAACCTAACAGGAGCAGTCATCATGAGCTATAGACCTAATTAGTGTGAACTGTTACGTGTCGTACCAATCATCTGTATACTGCAGGCTTCGGGTGCTGCCAGGCCTCAGACCTCAGCAATCACTGAACATATAAATCATTATTCGCAATCACTTTTTAAATTAATTTAACTCTACAAATGTTTAATCGGTTGTTTAGCTTGTGCAGACATTGACTATGGCAACTGCATTGTGAACAGCAAAAACGGAAATGGTAAAATTCCACCATTTGCATTCTGTTTCTCTTTCTACAAAATAGTCTTGCAGATTCTAATGCAGATAATTTATTTTATTTGTGTGAAGATTTCTACGCTAGCAGTAAGTTCCGCGTGTAGTAAAAAAAAGCTAGCGGCACCCATTGAAATCAATGGGAGGCTTTTTTTTTTTTTTCAGCGCAGAGAATTCAACGCCATAAACAGTGTCACTTTACTACATGTGAACGGACCCTAAGGGTGCATTCACACTATTGATACGGTGACTGATACTGAACGTGAAAACACGTTCAGAATCAGCGCGTATGAAACCCATCCCATTCATTTTAATGGGAGCCAGCATACGAGCTCTCCCCATTGAAATTAATGGGCTGCTTTTTACTCTACGAGCGCTCCCATTGAAGTGAATGGGAAGTGCTCGCGTGTACGGCTCGCCGTGTGAAGGTGCTCGGCTCAGTCAGAGCCGTACACGCGAGCGCTTCCCATTCACTTCAGTGGGAGCGCTCGTAGAGTAAAAAGCAGCCCATTCATTTCAATGGGGAGCGCTCGTATGCCGGCTCCCATTGAAATGAATGGGATGTGCTTTATATGTGCTGATTCTGAACGTGTTTTCACGTTCAGAATCAGTCACCGTATCCGTAGTGTGAATGCACCCTAATAGTTAATCTTAGCCTTCCTTTGTGATTTACACCTTGACAGCTGGCTATTGAGACTCTGCCCTTGCTAAGCGCTTCTTTCTATTGTATTCACTGACTTCTGACCTTTGGCTTTCCTTATTACTACTTTTTTAGATTTCGACTTAGTACTGTTAGTCTCTGATTTGAACTCGGCTTACTGACTCTGCTTCTGTGTTGTCATGTCCTGTTCTGTGTAACACTTATTCAGAGAAGGGACTGTCGACAAGTTGTCCCTGTCATTAGTACAGTAGTGGCAAGTAGGTAGGGACAGGGGCTGGGTCAAGTTTAAGACTCACTGTCTCTGTCTTTCTCACTGTTTCAGCAGAAGCACCAGGGAATTGCTCAACCAGCAGTTCCCTTGCAGTGTCATTAAGATGTAGGTTTTTCAATTAGACTCATGGATGGTTCTGTGTCTCAGGACTCTTGGGAGCATTGAAATCAATCTAGAAAAAAAGTGCTAATTAGTTTGTAAAATGTAATTTGGCCTGTTAGGGTGCATTCACATGGAGGAAAATGGTGAGGAATTTGGTGTGGAATTTCAGCGCTGAAAAAAAGCCTCAAATTGACTTCAATGCTAGCAGAAAAAGGAACCCATTGAAGTCAATGGGAGGCTTTTTTTTCAGCACTGAAATTCCAAACCAAATTCCTCACCATTTTCCTCCATGTGAATGGACCCTTAAGATTTTTTTTTTTTTTACAGACATAGTTTTTGATTTAAGTAAATATAACCTCTTAATGCTGAAAATTCAACAAATGATCTGTAAATTCATTATGACTCATAATTCAACAAATTTATAAAATCTTTCACTAAAATCTAACACTAAAAACACAACATACAACATTAAAAAGGGTTAGAATGAAAAGAAAATAGGTACGAGAGACTTGATATAGTACAGTCCTATGAAAAAGTTTGGGCACCCCTATTAATCTTAATCATTTTTAGTTCTAAATATTTTGGTATTTGCAACAGCCATTTCAGTTTGATATATCTAATAACTGATGGACACAGTAATATTTCAGGATTGAAATGAGGTTTATTGTACTAACAGAAAATGTGCAATATGCATTAAACCAAAATTTGACCGGTGCAAAAGTATGGGCACCTCAACAGAAAAGTGACATTAATATTTAGTAGATCCTCCTTTTGCAAAGATAACAGCCTCTAGTCACTTCCTGTAGCTTTTAATCAGTTCCTGGATCCTGGATGAAGGTATTTTGGACTGGCTTCTTTACCAACTGCATGCCCTGGTTGCAAGAGGCAGCGGATCAACAGCGCAGTCCCATTCAAGGAAGGCAAGTGTCCGGATCACACTGCAGCATGTGGCCAGTTCTGGTGCTGTGATACTCAGAGCAATGTTTGCATCTATCTGGTACTGGAGCCTCAGAAGGAGGAGAATACGGTGGATCCATCTGTGAGTGCAGAGACCGGTCAGTAGAACCGCAGAGGTCTAAACCAGCCCAGGAGAGGGCTGCCCGGCTGCTCGGTTTGTTTTCAGAGCAGCCCTCTCCTGCGCTAGTTTAGAAAAAAATAAAAATCTAATTGGCCCAGCTTCCGCCTCTTCCAAAATGCCGCCTGAGGCCATCGCCTCACTTAGCCTCATTAGAGGTTCGGCCCTGGCTCCAATACACACAAGAGATAAACGTGTATAACAAAACATGTGTAATTGCAATAATTTTCTAGGAGAAATCCTTAATTTTCTAGAAAAATGTCAGTGGTGCCAACACTTACAATGCCTCCTGAGGAAGCCTAATTGCGGGTGAAACGCGTAGAGGCGCCTCCGGGACCCCTGGGTTGTGGTTGACCTATCTTGGTATACATACATCATGGTCACAGGTATAGGACTTATGCTTGTTATGTGAATGTTTTTGCCCTTTTCAGCAGAAACAATGTGATATGTGATGATTCATTGCATGGACCTTCAGCTTATACATGTATTAACATTCATCAGTTTACTTTTCAATATTCATGGCTGATTTCCTCCCCCCCCTTTCTTATTGGGGTTTATACATGGTCCTATTGAGTATTACTTTGTGTCAACTTTGAGGGGTAATTTATCTATGGTTCCATTTTTGTATTATTTGGCTTGTTTATGTATTTATTTATCTATACATCTTGTGATATCTATTGTAATATTTATTACACAAGACCTATTACCGTATTTTTTGGACTATAAGACTCACTTTTTTCCCCTCAAATTTGGGGGGGAAAGAAGGGTGCGTCTTATAGTCCGAATGTGGCCACAATACAGACCCGGCATCCGCTGTAATAGGAAGGCGGATGCCGGGGAGGGTTAGACGACGGCACATGTGCCGGGGCCTGAGACATCGCTACACTCCTGCCCTACATGAAGCCAACAGCGGCAGGAGTGATGCTGCTATTCCATTCCTTCGTCCATCCCCGCAATAGCAGCATCACAATAACGATGTCTCAGGCCCCGGCACATGTTGGTGCAGATGAAGGGGACATTAATCAAATGTCAGATGGGCAATTAAACTGGGGTTATATGAAGGGGGCCATTAAATTGGAGGAAGATGAGGGGGACATTGAATTGGTGGCAGATGAAGGGGGGAAATTAAACTGGGGACAGATGCAGGGGACATTAAACTAGGGTCAGATGGGGGAGTGTATATTAAACTGGAGGTGGGGCAGATGAAGGGTGACATTAAACTGGAGGAAGACATTAAACTGTGGGGGTAACTGGCATGTCTGCCTCCTGTTGCCCCCAGTTTAATGTCTCTCTCTATTTACCCCCAGTTTAAACTTGGGCAAGAGGAGAAGGACTTCATACTGTGGGACTATTAAAGGGGAACAATATCATGTGGGGGCATATAATTTTAGGATGACTATAGGAGCATTATGCTGTATGGGGGCACAAAAATAAAATGGGAGATAATGGGCGGAATTAATATAGAAGTGGGCGGAGCTAAAATTACAGTGGCACGCATAGTGTGTCACACATTTTGTCCTTCTTTCTGTCCTTTGATAGTTGGGAAATATGGGATACGGGATCTGTCATAAGTCTGAGGTCACAAAGAATTTGATGTCACTGGATTCCATATGAATTATTTTTACAGTTGAATTGTTTAGTGTAAAAAAGGTTCCAAAGGACTCTGCAAGTGTAAAGAGCCATATTTTACTTTGTAGCTGCCACAGGTTTCTGAGACTGCAGGCTATAAAGCTATCACCCTGAATCAATAGCTGCAGCTTGTTTATGTGTCTCACATCTACTTTTCATTATGTGTAAGAAAAATGTCTAATTCTAAACCTAACAGGAGCAGTCATCATGAGCTATAGACCTAATTAGTGTGAACTGTTACGTGTCGTACCAATCATCTGTATACTGCAGGCTTCGGGTGCTGCCAGGCCTCAGACCTCAGCAATCACTGAACATATAAATCATTATTCGCAATCACTTTTTAAATTAATTTAACTCTACAAATGTTTAATCGGTTGTTTAGCTTGTGCAGACATTGACTATGGCAACTGCATTGTGAACAGCAAAAACGGAAATGGTAAAATTCCACCATTTGCATTCTGTTTCTCTTTCTACAAAATAGTCTTGCAGATTCTAATGCAGATAATTTATTTTATTTGTGTGAAGATTTCTACGCTAGCAGTAAGTTCCGCGTGTAGTAAAAAAAAGCTAGCGGCACCCATTGAAATCAATGGGAGGCTTTTTTTTTTTTTTCAGCGCAGAGAATTCAACGCCATAAACAGTGTCACTTTACTACATGTGAACGGACCCTAAGGGTGCATTCACACTATTGATACGGTGACTGATACTGAACGTGAAAACACGTTCAGAATCAGCGCGTATGAAACCCATCCCATTCATTTTAATGGGAGCCAGCATACGAGCTCTCCCCATTGAAATTAATGGGCTGCTTTTTACTCTACGAGCGCTCCCATTGAAGTGAATGGGAAGTGCTCGCGTGTACGGCTCGCCGTGTGAAGGTGCTCGGCTCAGTCAGAGCCGTACACGCGAGCGCTTCCCATTCACTTCAGTGGGAGCGCTCGTAGAGTAAAAAGCAGCCCATTCATTTCAATGGGGAGCGCTCGTATGCCGGCTCCCATTGAAATGAATGGGATGTGCTTTATATGTGCTGATTCTGAACGTGTTTTCACGTTCAGAATCAGTCACCGTATCCGTAGTGTGAATGCACCCTAATAGTTAATCTTAGCCTTCCTTTGTGATTTACACCTTGACAGCTGGCTATTGAGACTCTGCCCTTGCTAAGCGCTTCTTTCTATTGTATTCACTGACTTCTGACCTTTGGCTTTCCTTATTACTACTTTTTTAGATTTCGACTTAGTACTGTTAGTCTCTGATTTGAACTCGGCTTACTGACTCTGCTTCTGTGTTGTCATGTCCTGTTCTGTGTAACACTTATTCAGAGAAGGGACTGTCGACAAGTTGTCCCTGTCATTAGTACAGTAGTGGCAAGTAGGTAGGGACAGGGGCTGGGTCAAGTTTAAGACTCACTGTCTCTGTCTTTCTCACTGTTTCAGCAGAAGCACCAGGGAATTGCTCAACCAGCAGTTCCCTTGCAGTGTCATTAAGATGTAGGTTTTTCAATTAGACTCATGGATGGTTCTGTGTCTCAGGACTCTTGGGAGCATTGAAATCAATCTAGAAAAAAAGTGCTAATTAGTTTGTAAAATGTAATTTGGCCTGTTAGGGTGCATTCACATGGAGGAAAATGGTGAGGAATTTGGTGTGGAATTTCAGCGCTGAAAAAAAGCCTCAAATTGACTTCAATGCTAGCAGAAAAAGGAACCCATTGAAGTCAATGGGAGGCTTTTTTTTCAGCACTGAAATTCCAAACCAAATTCCTCACCATTTTCCTCCATGTGAATGGACCCTTAAGATTTTTTTTTTTTTTACAGACATAGTTTTTGATTTAAGTAAATATAACCTCTTAATGCTGAAAATTCAACAAATGATCTGTAAATTCATTATGACTCATAATTCAACAAATTTATAAAATCTTTCACTAAAATCTAACACTAAAAACACAACATACAACATTAAAAAGGGTTAGAATGAAAAGAAAATAGGTACGAGAGACTTGATATAGTACAGTCCTATGAAAAAGTTTGGGCACCCCTATTAATCTTAATCATTTTTAGTTCTAAATATTTTGGTATTTGCAACAGCCATTTCAGTTTGATATATCTAATAACTGATGGACACAGTAATATTTCAGGATTGAAATGAGGTTTATTGTACTAACAGAAAATGTGCAATATGCATTAAACCAAAATTTGACCGGTGCAAAAGTATGGGCACCTCAACAGAAAAGTGACATTAATATTTAGTAGATCCTCCTTTTGCAAAGATAACAGCCTCTAGTCACTTCCTGTAGCTTTTAATCAGTTCCTGGATCCTGGATAAAGGTATTTTGGACAAACAATTCAAGTTCAGTTAAGTTAGATGGTCGCCGAGCATGGACAGCCCGCTTCAAATCATCCCACAGATGTTCAATGATATTCAGGTCTGGGGACTGGGATGGCCATTCCAGAACATTGTAATTGTTCCTCTGGATGAATGCCTGAGGATTTGGAGCGGTGTTTTGGATCATTGTCTTGCTGAAATATCCATCCCCGGCGTAACTTCAACTTCGTTACTGATTCTTGAACATTATTCTCAAGAATCTGCTGATACTGAGTGGAATCCATGCGACCCTCAACTTTAACAAGATTCCCGATGCCGGCATTGGCCACACAGCCCCAAAGCATGATGGAACCTCCACCAAATTTTACAGTGGGTAGCAAGTGTTTTTCTTGGAATGCTGTTTCTTTTTGGACGCCATGCATAATGCCTTTTTTTATAACCAAACAACTCAATCTTTGTTTCCAAAATGAAGTTGGCTTCTCCAAATGTGCTTTTGCATACCTCAGGCAACTCTATTTGTGGCGTACGTGCAGAAACGGCTTCTTTCTCATCACTCTCCCATACAGCTTCTCCTTGTGCAAAGTGCGCTGTATTGCTGACTGATGCACAGTGACACCATCTGCAGCAAGATGATGCTGCAGCTCTTTGGAGGTGGTCTGTGGATTGTCCTTGACTGTTCTCACTATTCTTCTTCTCTGCCTTTCTGATATTTTTCTTGGCCTGCCACTTCTGGGCTTAACAAGAACTGTCCCCGTGGTCTTCCATTTCCTTACTATGTTCCTCACAGTGGAAACTGACAGGTTAAATATCTGAGACAACGTTTTGTATCCTTCCCCTGAACAACTATGTTGAACAATCTTTGTTTTCAGATCATTTGAGAGCGGGCTGTCCATGTTCGGCGACCATCAAACTGAACTGAACTTGAATTGTTTTGTAGAAAGAAATGGTCCAAAATACCTTCATCCAGGATCCAGGAACTGATTAAAAGCTACAGGAAGCGACTAGAGGCTGTTATCTTTGCAAAAGGAGGATGTACTAAATATTAATGTCACTTTTCTGTTGAGGTGCCCATATTTTTGCACCGGTCAAATTTTGGTTTAATGCATATTGCGCATTTTCTGTTAGTACAATAAACCTCATTTAAATCCTGAAATATTACTGTGTCCATCAGTTATTAGATATATCAAACTGACATGGCTGCTGCAAACACCAAAATATTTAGAACTAAAAATGATTAAGATTAATAGGGGTGCCCAAACTTTTTCATAGGACTGTAAGTACACCTTAACCCCTTCCCGCCGATGGCACTTTTTGACTTCCTGACCAAGCTCGATTTTTCAAAACTGACATGTGTCACTTTATGTGGCAATAACTTTGGAACGCTTTAACTTACCAAGGTGATTTTAAGATTGTTTTTTCGTAACACATTGTACTTCATGTTAGTGGTAAATTTTGGTTGATATGTTTTGTGTTTAATTATAAAAAAATTGGAAATTTGGTGGAAATTTTGAAAAATATGCATTTTATAAAGTTTGAAATGATGTACATTACATACAGATAGTCAGACCGCCAAAATTATATCATAAATCTCATGTCCCAGATCTCCGCTTTATGTCGGCATCAAACTTTAGTCACCCTTTTAATTTTTACGGACATTATAAGATTTACAAGTGAAACAACAATATTCAAAATTGTCAAGAAATTTCCAAAACCCATTTTTTAAAGGGCCTAATCCAGTTATGAAAGCGTTTTGAAAGACCCTTGTATTAAAGCCCCCCATAAATCACCCCATTTTCAAAACTGCACCCCTTAAATAAGCCAAAACAACATATACCTAGTAATTTAACCCTATAAGTGCTTAACAGGAATTAATACAAAATGGAGGTGAAATTTTCAAATTTGAATTTATTTTACTAATATTTTCGTTTAGCCCTAGAATTTGCACATTCACAAGGGGTTAAAGGAGAAAACGCATCCCACAATTTGTTAGGCAAGTTCTCCCGACTACCATAGTACCCCACTTGTGGGTGTAAACGAATATATGGACGCACAGCGAGACGCAGGAGGGAAGGCGCGCCAAAGAGCTTTTAGAGGGCAGATCTGGCTGTGATCAGTTTCAGGAACCATGTCGCATTTACAAAGCCCTTGAGGAGTCAAAACAGTGGAAACCTCTAGAAAGTGACCCCATTTTGAAAACCGCACCCCTCAAAGAATTTATCAAGTGATGTAGTAGCATTAGTAACCCCGAAGTGAATGTGTAAGCTGTGCGGAGTAAATTGGGTACACCAAATCCCATTCTATTTTCCCACCAGCTCCTATGACGCGGACAGGGAAGAGGGGCATTCTGGGGGATCAGCGCTGCTGTATTATCTCTCATAAGCTCTAAATATGGGGAGTCCCCTGAAAACGCTCGCACAGCTTAGACATTTCCTTCTAGTCGCAGCCACTTATGTCCTAATGATTTGGCGACTTTTGGGGTTTTTGTCTTCACATTGTACAAGGTAGATTTTTATTTTTATTATCTGGCAATGTGGCCATATGAGGGCTTGGTGTTTGCGGTATTAGATGTACTTTTCAATGCCACCATTTTGGGGCCTGTAACTTATTGACTACATTTTATTAACTCTTTCTGGGTGGGATGTAAAAGGAAACATCAATTCTGGCATTGCTTTTTAGCATTTATTTTTTTTCCCGTGCAGCTTACACTATAAGTAACATGTTACCTTTATTCTGCGGGTCGGTACGGTTACGGCGATACCTCATTTATATGATTTTTTAATGCGTTGCTATTTGTGCAGAATAGAATTCAATTCAGGGAAAAAAATCTATTGTTTTTTGCATCGCCATCTTTTGAAAGGCATAACGTTTTTATTTTTCGCTAGACAGAGCTGGTTGAGGGCTTATTTTTTGCGGGAAGACCTCTTCTTTTTATTGGTACCATTTTGGTTTTCACCTGACCATTTGATTACTTTTTATTGAACATTTTGTAAGGGAAAGGTGGTGATTAATCATTATTTTGTGCGGTTTTCTACGTTTTTTTTTTTACGACATTCGCCGTTCGGGTTAAATAATGTTTTAATTTTATTGTTCAGGTTATTACGGACGCGGCGATACCAAATATGTAATGTTTTTTTCTATTTTTCTTTATTTTACATAATAAAACATTTTATATGGGAAAAAGGGATTTTTGGGGCTTTATTTATTTATAATTTATTTTAAACTTATTTAAACTTTTTTATTTTGACTTTTTTTTCACTTTTTTTTTCTGTCCCCAGGGGGGATTGAAGCAGTGATCGGCTGATCACTGCTTCAATAGAGATTCGCTGCAATACACGTGTTACACGTGTATTGCAGAGTATAGGAAGCTGTCAGCCTGTGTGGACGCACAGGCTGACAGCTTCATTTACGGCAGGATCGGCCAGGCGCGAGGACGGGGTAAGTGAAGGGGCAGACCCGGGGTCACTGATCAGACCCCGGGCTGCCCCCTACGAACACCGGCACCCCCCGAAACCGGCGCGGGGGGTGCCGATCGGCACCATATGACATTGTAACCCCGGAGGTGCCGGTGGTCATGTTGATCACCGGCATCTCAGGGGTTAACACCCGCGATCGGACCCGGTTCCGACCGCGGGTGTTACGGGGCATTGTCAGCCGTGTATTACGGCTGTCACCCGCTGTGCATGGTGCGCACACAGTTTCTGTGTGCGCACCATGCATCCGCAGTAATAGTACGGCGGTTTGCGGGAAGCCCTTCCCTGCAGCGCCGTACTATTACGGCGAATGTCGGGAAGGGGTTAAAGTGTGAATGTATTATGTTGCTTATCCTTTAACCCTTCCTGCCAGAGGTATTTTTCAATTTCCATTTTTGACTACCTGCCTTTCAAACCCCATAACATTTTTATTTTACAGAGCCATATGAGGGATTAATATTTGCAGGACTAATTGTTTTTCATAATGGTACCACTTATTATTCTGTACAATATACAAAGAAGCTTTGAAAAAATTCAAAATGGGGTAGAATTGGAGAAAAAGTGCATTTGTGCGGCTTTTACGGGCTTCATTTTTACGGCGTTCAATTTGCAGCCAAAATGACATGTCAATTGTATTCTGTTTTTGTACATTTCTGGTGATACGAAATTATATAGTTTTATTTTTCATTTTAGCCCCTTAAAAAAACAAAAGAAAACTGCAAAAGAATTTTCTATAAGTCATTATACTCTGATACCCATAAGGGCGGGTTCACATCTGCACCCGCCCTCCAGTTTAGCCAATCCGTCCGATTTCTATCTTCTGCCCCGCGAAACTGGACAGGAGATTTAAACGCTGCAGATGGTTTTCAAACCCATTCACTTGAATGGGTTTGAAAAAATGACCGTCCGTGTGCACTTCCTGCCTGTCTGCGGGGAAACCGTTTTTTTAACCTGCATGTCCAACTTTGTGTCTGGTTAAAAAAAAAAAAAAAGTTTTTCCCCACAGACAGGCAGAAAGCGCATGGGCGGTCACCTTTGCAAACCCACTCAAGTGAATGGATTTGAAAGCCATCTGCAGGGTTTCCATTTCCTGTCCAGTTTCGCAGGGCAAAAGACGGAAACCAGACTGATTGGCTAAACTAGAGAGCGGGCACAGTGAAGCCGACTTAACTTTTTAATATTTCCATGTACAGGGATGCATCTCTTTTGTGGGACTACGGGTACCTTTTAGAATCAGCAGTGGCGGATCCAGGCTTTGCGGGGCCCTGAGCAATTGACTTTGGCGGGGCCCTACTTACTGGGGGGTCTGGGGTGCCCCAGGGGAACAGCCCCCCAGAGGAACAGGGGGTCTGGGTGACCCCCCCCCCAGGATTTTTTGAAAAAATTAGCCCTAAAAATGTGTTTTTGAGGTGTTTTTATTTTAAACTAGTTAGCTTTTTTTGACCAACCTATAAAACTACCCTAATTTGTGTACTATTAGCTACATCGGGAGCACGCATGCACGGCCAGAAGGCATAGAAGCGACGTCATCTCGCGGCTGGCTTTGCATATGAAACCTTGCCCACCAATTGACGCAAGAAAACCAGGAAGAAAGAGTTTACAGCAGCGAAGACTGGTGAGTAAGGGACATGGGAATACCCCTTTAAGGGCCTCGCGCTTCTAACCCATACCCCCCAACCCCTTTAAGGGCCTCGTGCTTCTAACCCATACCCCCCAACTTTTGAAGATTAGAAAGAGGGATAAAATGTGCGGCGCACCCACTTTTATGTTGACTCCGCCTATTCTCATTCATTTTTCATGTGCTCCCACACAGTATAATCCTCCTACAGTCACCCGTAAATGATGTCCCCCCCTACATCTCTCCCCAAGTTTCATATGCACCCTTCGTCTGCCCCTAGTTTCATGTCCCCCCCTCCATCTTTGTCCCCAGTTTCATGTCCCCCCATTTCTGCCCATTTCATGCCATTCTTCCTCCCTTCATTTGCCCACAGTTTCAAGTCTCCCAGTCTCTGCCCCAGTGTCATGCTGTTCTCCCCGTCTCTGCCCCAGTGTTATGCTGTTCTCTCCCCCCCCTTCATCTGCCCCAGTGTCTTGCCATTCTCACCCCCTTCATCTGCCCCAGTGTCATGCCGTTTCCCCCCCTCATCTGCCCGAAGTTTCATGGGTCCCCTACGTTATGTTTCACCTTAATGTTTAACACAAAAAAACCACTAACACTCACCTTCCAACACTCCCCCGCCGCTCTCTCACTCATACACATAGTTGTAGGCACGATGTCACGTCATCACATCGCGGCTACAAATGCAGGAGCGCAGCGTTAAAGCAGGAGCTGAGCAGTGACAGCTGTGACAGCGCCTGCTTTAAACGCCTATGTATTCAGCTCATCAGCGTCAAACAAACAATTTGTTTGTAGCTCCCTAAAAGTGAGTGGGGCTGAGCTACAAAACCAAGCACCTACGCACAGGGGCGTAACTACCGGGGTAGCCGTGGCATCAGCTGCCACAGGGCCCGGTGACAGCTGCTACTGCTGCATTTTTTTATTTTTTTTTTGCTTTTTTTTAATAGGACGTTACTGGCTGGAATTACTCCAGCCGGTAATGGGCACTATATATTTACCCTGGCATCACATGACCAAGGCCTTCATCCTTATGCCTTGCAATGCAGGCCCCCAGGTCATGTGATGTCCTGGACGTCATTGAAGATTGTTGCCATCAGTGGGGAATGCAGAGATAGGTAGGTAACAGTGTTTTTTATGTTTGTATCTCTCCTGGGTCTCCGATTATTATACTCTGGGGTCTGAAAAGACCCCAGAGTATAATAATTGTTCATGGGTGTCCACAATGGAGCGTAATACTGTGTGCAGGGACCACTATAGGGTATAATACTGTGCGCAGGGGCCACCATGGGGCATAATAGTGAATGCAGGAATGCAGGGGTGAGGTCAGTCAGAGTCTTCGGGGGGGGGGGGCATGTTAAAAGTTCGCCACTAGGCCCCACCATTCCTAGTTACGCCACTGCCTATGCAATATATGGCAAAATGCAACTAAAAAGCACTGCGAGAAAAGTCTGTATTTTTGCAGCATTTTTCTTTGCAAAAAAATGCTTGTGATTCCACCACTATAGTTAACATGCTACATTTGTTCAAAAGCACGTGGGTTTTTGAAAATACTTCTTTTCCGCAGCTCTATTTTCTGCAATGTGTAGAGGAGATTAATGAAATCTCACTTTCCAGGTCCTGTAAAACAGACTTTTTTTTCCGCAACATGGGGTCTTAGCCTAAAGGGGTGCTCTAACTCATAGTTTTATTTAATACTGCTGCTGAGGGGCCATGAACCCCTTGATGACACAGGGTAGTTTGAACGTTAATGCTTGGCAACTTTTTTCGTATTTTCCCTCCCCATCTTCCAAAATTCATAACTTTTTTATTTTTCTGTCTACATAGCTATGTGAGGGCACTTTGCGTGGCGAGTTTTATTTGCGTGGGGAGTTGTATTTTCAATTGTTACCATTTTAGGATACATATAATATTTTGATTAGCTTTTATTTGTGTTTTTGGGGCTCCATGTGAAATAATACACAATTCTATTGTAACGTTTTGTATTTTGTTTTTACAGCATTTACTCTGCATTAAAACTGACATTGCAGCTTTGTCCCCTGAGTTTTTATTCGGTTTTACTGCTTTTACATATAAAACCTTTTAAAATGAATGATTTTCCTGGGGTCTCGTGTTCTAACGCCTTTTTACTGTACTGTTGATGGAGATATGTCAGGGCTCTGTATTTGTGAAGCAAGTTATACTTTTTATTGGTATCAGTGTTTCGTATCAATGACTTTATGATCACTTTTTATTGTTGTTTCTTTGGGAAAGCAAAGGGACTAATATAAGTTAATTTGCGGTATTTTTTTTTTTTTTTTTTTTACGGTGTTCACATTTTGGATAGTGGGGAGTTAACTGCACATGGGGATACAAATGTATGTGTATTTTTGTTTTCATTGTATATTTTTTTTATATAAAGGTGGTTCTTTTAAACTTTTTCTTTTATTTATTTTTTTTGTGTTTTACTATGTGTGCATTTTTTCACTTTTTACATGTACTTCAAGCTGGGATCTCTGATCCCCTGTGCATAATACTGCAATACGTAGTATAGCATAACATCGAACAGTAGGTCCTGTTGGAGCTACAGTGTATATATAGGCAGTCAAGAGGCTATGGCCCAGCCTCTTGTCTGCCCTGGCAACCTTGCGGAACCCGCAATCTTATCATGCGGGTTAGGAGGGGCAACTGGGGGGAAATCTTGCCCCTGGATGACATGATCGCTAGTGATCCACCAGAGTCAGAGTATCTTCCAAGTGTGGTGGCTGGTCCAGCCTGCTGCTGTGTAACACAATCAAGAGCTGGAAGTAATGCCACAGGCACAACTCCTGAGCGTTCAGGGGTTAAACATAGCACACCTTTACTCACCTCTACACTTTGGTTTCCGGCAGTGACAGCTCCTTTTGTCTGTATACAGGCCTCCCAATTGATTCTTCCAAGTGAGTATTGTAGCCAATAACAAGCCTCAGCAGTCAAATCAAATCAAACAAGCTTTATTGGCACGTCCGAATAGATATTTGGCATTGCCAAAGCTAATAAAGTGTGTGTGTGTGTGTGTGTGTGGGGAGTTGGATTTGGGTGAGTGGTGGGTATGTGGAGTGGGGTGGGTGGTTTGGGGTATAACAGTCCATGGAGTCTCATCTTCCTCTTGTTTGGTGACAGCTGGACACGTATTGGGCAGCGATCTCCACAGTGGCCTCTTCTTCTCCCAGTAGGATGTAGAGTTTCCTCTTCTCATCTACAGATATGAAGTCTGGGATGTGGGCACCTCTTCTTAAATTACACATCTCCGCATATGCCATTTGTGAAGAGGTCACCCCTGAGGCCTAGGATTGGCTGCAGTGGTTCACTAGCACACACAGGACTTCATGGGAGATATTAGTCGGGCACCTGTATACGGGAGAATGTAATTGTTGCTCCTGGAGAACAAGTCCTGGGGAGATGTAAGTTCCAATTATTGTTTAAAGGTCCCTCCACAGTATTAAAAAGTAAATTATTAGTTGGACAACTCCTTTTAAATCTGAGGCCACATGTTATGTAAAACCTGAGTTTTTGTTGCAGATTTTGCTGGGTTTTTTTTTACTTAAAGCCTGGAGTGCATGTAGCAGAGAGAAGAAGCATAAGAACTTCTTTATATTTCCCATTCTTTTAAAGCCAGACTTCACTTTGGCTCCAAAAAATGCAGCAAAATCTGCAACAATATATGGCTTCAACCTTAAACATGAAGAGATTAAGAGCTGAGAACTTGAGAGCAAAAGTCGATGAAGGTGTCATTCTGAGTATGCTGCAGATTCTCCACTAAGATGCTTTATGTGCAGCCAGGAGACGATCTTTATTACAGAGACGCACACAAAGTGAATAGTAAATTAAGAGAAGAGCATCCCGGGACCCACTTATCCTGATCTCCTGGAGATGAATGACAGCCCTGCTGCTGCTGTGTATCTTTGGGACTGAGGAGCTTTATGCTTATAGTATATCAGCAGAGTCTTAAAGGGAACTTGACATGTAAACAGGCTTCCTGTATTAAAATATGTTTACCAGAATATATATTTTCTGAATACCTACTATATATTCCTCACCAGAAGGACGTTGCAGTGAGGACAGTATAGAGAAAGGAGATCTCCACACTGTGATCTTAGATGCCATTTGATGATAAGTTACAATTTAAAAAGAAACTACATAAGATATTCTTTCCTAACAAGATGAGACCCACATACAACCCACAACCCATAGCAGACCACAATAGTCACCCTACAGATGAGATCTCATATTCATACCAAAGATCCGGACCCCAATAATCAGGCCTCAGCAAGGTATGGCCCAGAGGCGTAGCTAGCGGGCGAGCAGAGGGGGCGGCTGCCCAGGGCTTACTGAATCTGTGGGCCCCACCCCGAGGCCGCCATTAATGCTTTACTCTTAACTAGATTGGTGTCTGCGGACACCAATCTAGTTTAAACTCATCCTGCAAGTTAACAGTCTTGTCAGCCACAAACCACTTTAGGGTTGTGGTTTACATTACACGGAGACCAGACAGCACATCTGCTCTTCGCATAGGCCGGCAGCGCAATGACGACATAGCGTTGTGCCCTCCTGTGCCAAGATGCTAACGTCCTATGTATAGACCCTGCACATAGAGCATGGGTCAAGAACAAAAGGGAGCAGAGGCTCCATTCATCAGGATCTCAGGTAGCTGTGTATAACTTTTTTTTTTTTATTATTTTTATTCAAGTGCAGTTGTGAGTTTTTTAATAGTATAAGAGGATGGTTATGAGGGGGAATTATAAGGAAAGATTCATTAGGGGCCTTAGGACAATAGGGAGGTTATTTCTATAAGGGGGCATTGTGAACAAGGGGGGGTCATTTATATAAGGGGACATTAGTGGGAATCATTTATATAAGGGGTCCTTAGTGGGCATCATTTATTTATGGGGTCATTAGGGGTGCAGTTTTTATTTTATTAAAGTGGCGCTTGGGCTTTACTAAGGCTAAGACCTCACGTAGTGGGCTTCAGGAAAAAACGTGGTGCTAACGCTTTTAACAGGAGGTCTGCAGAAGTTTCCAGAAGTTTCCTTTGCAAACAATCTGCTCCCATTATACCCATAGGGAAAGCACCAGCATTTCCGTAGGTATAATTGACATGCTGTGATTTCTAAAACAACAACAGTTTTCAAAATCGTAGTATGTCCACCGCGCATATTTTTCTGCAATGTGTGGATGGGATTTGATAGAATCCTTTGCATGAACTGTAAAACGCTGCGTTTTTTTTCTGTGGCGTTTACAGCGTGGCCACACCACAGGACCTCCGCTACGTGTCTCTGTCCCAAATTAAGGAGTTTTCCACTTAATTTTTATTGATGATTAGAGATGAGCGAACACCGTTCGATCGAATAGGTATTCGATCGAATATCAGGCCGTTTGAGGTATTTGTTCCCAATCGAATACGCATCGAAAATCGAAAATGCATACGCAGTAAAAATTTGTATCCCCTCCCACCTTCCCTGGCGCGTTTTTTGCACCAATAACTGTGCAGGGGAGGTGGGACAGGAACTACGACAACGGAGGCATTGAAAAAAAAATTGAAAAATCCCATTGGCTGCCGAAAACATGTGACCTCCCATTTATAAGAACGGCCGCCGCCATATTCGCCAGATTTGCGGTCAGAGATAGGGAGAGAAACATATCTGCTGAGGGTTAGATAGGCATTAGCTTCAGATAGGCAGGGAAAAACCGAAGAACAACAACAGCTCTTCTCAGAGCTATACACTGCAGGGACAGGAGTCCAGCTTTCCACGGACAGTGGAAAACAGGGATACAGAACAGTTACTTGTTGCTATATACGTGCAAACCAGCTTTTGTTAGGGGTGTCCCCCCACAAAATAGCAGGAATCCACAGCAGTTACTTCTTGCTATATACGTTCCAACCAGCTTTTCTCAGGGGTGTCCCCCCCGAAAAATAGTAGGAATCCACAGCAGTTACTTCTTGCTATATACGTGCAAACTAGCTTTTCTTTGGAGTGTTCCCACCACAAAATAGCAGGAATACAGAGCAGTTAGTTCTTGCTATATATACGTGTAAACCAGCTTTTCAGGCAGTGTGTAACCCCAAAACAGGGACACCGAAATTCAGTCAGGCTATGTACGCTCAATCCAGATATCCAGGGTGTGTACCCCAAAACCTAGGTGGGAGACACCGAAATTCAGTCCGGCTATGTACGCTCAATGCAGATATCCAGGTGTGTACCCCCAAAACCTAGGTGGGAGACACCGAAATTCAGTCAGGCTATGTACGCTCAATCCAGATATCCAGGGTGTGTACCCCCAAAACCTAGGTGGGAGACACAGAAATTCAGTCAGGCTATGTACGCTGAATTCAATTTTTAAGAGTCTAGCCCCAAAAGCTAAGTGGGATACACAGCAATTCAATCAGGCTATATCAGCTCAATGCAATTTTTAAGGGTCTACCCCCCCGAAGCTAAGTGGGAGACACAGCAATTCAGTCATGCTATATCAGCTCAATCCAAATTTTTGTTCAATCCAGTATTGTTTGTCCTCCACGATGTGAACTATGCCTTTGTCTCTTGAAAAGCAACCCAACATGAAGTCAGCCATGTGTGCCAGTGTGTTACTTGGCATGAATTCGCTGCCACCAACTGTAAGGGTCACCCTCCAATTCCTCCATTTTCCACTCCCCTTCACACCATCCGCGCTGAAGCAATGGGATACACTGAAGCCTCAAGCCTCGTGTGGGACAGTGACATGAAATGCCATTTCATCCCCCTCGTCTTCCTCCACCAGCCAACATTGCGAAGATGACAAGAGTGTGCTCTGAATGTTTTCAGCCTAGCAGAGGCTACTTCTCGCTTACGAAAATGGCCGCACTTTGACCAGTATATCAGGCACAATGGTGTAGGTTTCAAAGGACCTTTGCACCAACAAGTTGAAAACGTGGACCATGTGTGGACCGTGTTTGAGTCTGGCAAGCTCAAGATCTGCTACAGGTTCCGGCCATTATCACATATGCAAACAGGCCTGGGCCCAGGTGCTTCGGGGAAAACCATATTGCCATATCATCCTGGATGGCATCCCTCACCTCGGAAGCAGTGTGCTGTCTGTCCCCCAAGCTGATGAGCTTCAGCACGGCCTGCTGACATCTCCCTAAGCCAGTGGTACAGCGTTTCCAGATCGTAGTTGGGGTCGAGGTTGCAGTGCAGGAGTAGGCTTTCAGAGAAAACCTGCCATGAATTTTGGGCTGGGAGAGGAGATAGGCCACCCCAGTTTGCACCCCAGGCCCAGACTCCACTACATTCACCCGACCTGTGATTAAAGATAAGCAGCATCCCTGACTGCAGGTGCTTATCGGTGGTCAAGTGGACCTTGCAGCAAAGCGTGGAACTCTGGGCCCAACTGATGTTATGGGACACATGCAGGCGTAAGACGGGGATGACAGATGTGTAGGTGTCCAGGCTGGTGTAAACAGTGGAAGAGGCAGTGTCGGCAATGCCGGTCGACGATTGTCCTGCGTTTGCTCTCTCCCACTAAGCCCAGGGCTTGCCTTTTAAATGACAGTGCACACAAAAGGTGGTAAGGTTGTTCTTTTCAGAGCCCCTACTCAGTTTAGACTTGCAAACTGCACTATATTTGTCATGTAACTGGTGACCCTAGGCACCTCAGTGGCGGTAGTTTGGCCAGGGGGTGCCGCTAGCCTCCTGTGTGACAATGAAATCATCTGACACTTCGTCATTCTCCTCTTCCTCCATCAATATACGCTGTGAAGCGGACAGGAGTGTGCACTGACTATCTTGCTGGAATGGTTCTGCTCCTATGCCCAACTCCTCAGCGTACAATGCGTTATCTCTGATGGTGATGAGGGATTCTTGCATCACACAAAGGAGCGGGATTGTTAAAATCAGTAATGCGTCGTCAAAGCTGACCCTCTTGGTGGAATCCTCAAAGACACGGAGAGATCTTGCATAAGTCTGGCAACATTGGCGAGTTTTGAATGAGTGGCTAGTACATGGAAAATCTTTGGCCTTGCTGCCTCTGGACATGCTTCTGCCTCTAGCCACCTTTTTCCTGCTTAGCTTGCCTCCACATCTACACTGCTTTCCCTGCTATACATCACCCTGTCCATGCCTCTGCCTGTAGCCACCTTTTTTGCTGCTTTGCCTGCCTCCATATTTACATATCATTTATGCGATTTTTTTGCTCTCCTGTACCAGAACAAAGGATGTAATTTTTAACTTATACTGGGGGTTGAGGATTGCAAAAATCCATTATTGTTTGCTCTCCATGATGTGAACTATGCCTTTGTCTCTTGAAAAGCAACCTAACATGAATTCAGCCATGTGTACCAGTGTCACGATATGAGTGGATACGCAGGAGGCCAGTGGTCCGGTTTCAATCCTTTATTGCAAATCTGACACAGGATAGACAAGCAGACAGTGAGGGCCGGCTGAGAGCGGGAAGGCGGTGCGTAACCAGGCAGAGGTCAAATGGATGTCAGGGCAGATAGAGTCTGTCGGTGGACGGGAATCCCGGAGAGTGGACCAAGTGGACGAATAGGCACCGGGGTCTTCAGCGACAGCAGGCACAGACCTTTCGCACTTCCGTGCGGGCAGCGGAGTTGCCAGGTGCAGCAGCTAAGCTGAAGGACATGTGAGGAAACTCCAACGGAATACACAAGCAATGTGCAGAAGGTACCACGCCCCTTAAAAGGCATGTGACCAGAGGCATGTGACCAGGAGTCCAGCCCAGCTGCAGGAAACAGGAAACTTAGTTCAGCGAAGCCCTTCCCGCCATCTTGCTTCAGGGCACCTGATTCCAGTACACACGGTATACAAGGCAGAATCCTAACAACCAGTGTGTTACTTGGTATGACTTATAATGAGCTTCTAACCAGCACAGTTGTGGGAATCAGGGTGGATTGAGCTTCTAACCAGAAGAGTTTGGGGGCATTAGTGTGAATTGAACCTAGTAGGAACAGAATTGTGCAACGCTTATGGTGGAGGAGTATGAGGAGGAGGAAGAATTGTAGAGGGTGAGCACACACATCAAACTTCATGTCAGGGTGCTTGACACTGCTGGACATGAAAATGATGGGTCTATCTAGTGGCTGTTCATTTTGATCAGCGTCAGCCGCTCAGCACTGACAGCTGTGCTGAAGACATTTTCCAATAGCACGCTGGCGTCAAGGCAGGAAAGGACCTCCAATGCGTAGAGCACAAGTTCCAGCCAAAAATCCAACTTGGAGACCCACTAATTGTAGGGCACAGAGGGATCGGAGAGGACAGGGCTGGGGTTCGCCAGGTACTCCCGCAACAAGCGCCTATACTTGTCCCTCCTGGTGACACTAGGCCCCTCAGTGGTGGTAGTTTGGCCAGGGGGTGCCATTAATGTGTCCCAGACCTTGGAGATGTGCTCCTGGTGGGTGTGGACCGGATGGCAGTTGTTAGCCTGTTGGAGGAATTAGTCTGGCAACATGGGCGAGTTTTGTATGAGTGGCTAGTACATGGAAACTCTTTGGCCTTACTGCCACTGGACATGCCTCTGCCTATAGCCACCTTTTTTTCTGCTTAGCTTGCCTCCACATCTACACTGCTTTCTCCGCTATACATCACCTCTGTCCATTTAGGGCCGTGGCCTCGTCATCCACCTACTGCTTTTCCAATTGCTCACTCTCCTCTTACTGCAAACTACACATGATAACAGCATGCCCTGATGGCAACTGTGTCTCATCATCATCACTGAGAACGGAAAATGCTGGTTGCGGGTCCACAACCACAAAATCACCAGGTGATGGCGGATGCTCCAGTGTTTGGGCATCAGTACACACAAAGTCGTCTGGTAGCTCCTGGGATTCAGGAAGTGGTTCAACAGAGGGAGAGACAATAAAAGGACCCGAAAAGAGATCCTGGGAGGGGGCAATGGAAAATTGGGCATGTTGGGAGGAAGGAGGGGCAGACTCTCATGAACATGACTGCAGGTAGTGGCTGACCGGCTGCTGGAAAAGCAGCTGGAAGCATTATCCACTAGCCATTGTAACACCTGTTCCTGGTGCTCGGGCTTGGTTTGCGTTGTACCCTGCACCCTGCTTAATGCAGCTGTCATATCAAGAATTGTGATGAGTGCATGCTAATGTTTCTTGTCCAGTGGAAGGGATGGGATAGGATTTCACATAAGTCTGCCACCCGTGGAAATTCATGGTGCAGAAACTGAGTGAGCTGACTTTGATGAACCCTTGGGTTTTGTAAATGGAACTCCATCAAAGGTCTCTGCTGCTCACACACCCTGCTCAACATACGGTATCTAGGGTTTCAGCGTGTGGTGACCTCGCACAACAGCCGATGCTTCAGGCAGATGTAGGCATTGCTGGAGTGTATTCAGGCTAGCACTAGGTACTGTAGACTTGCCAAAGTGGGAGCACAAGCGCTGCACTTTAACCAGTAGCTTGTGTAAATTGGGGTAAGTTGTTAGAAACCGTTGCACCAATAATTTGAAAACGTCGGCTATGTGTGCACCGTGTTTATGTCTGGCAAGCTCCAGATCTGCTACCAGGTTCCGGCCATTATCACATACGCCAACCTGGGCCCAGTGGGGCAAAAAACATTGCCATCTCATCCAGGATGGCATCCCTGACCTCGAAGGCACTGTGCTGTCTGTCCCCCAAGATGATGAGCTTCAGCACAGCCTGTTGATGTCTCCCCACGCCAGTGTTGCAGCGTTTCCAGCTCTTAGCTGGGGTCGATGTAACGGCGGAGGAGGAGGAGGGTGGTGTTTCAGCACTCCTGCCAGGAATATTAGGTGGGGAGACAAGGCAGGCCGCCACAGTTTGCGACCTGGTCCCAGCCTCAACTACATTCAGCCAGTGTTCCACGATTGAGATGCAGCGTCTCTGGCCGCATGCATTTGTCCACGCGTCGGTGGTCAAGTGGAACTTTGTGCAACGTAGCGCAGAACTTAGAGCCCACCTGATGTTATGGGACACATGCTGTGCAAGGCTCAACTCACCCTAAGGACCAAAAACACTGCTGGTGAATTTTGTTCCGTTCCAAGGACTCTGTGTTTAGATTTGTCTCAGTCGCAGCTCCAGAACATGCCTTTGAATGCAAGGTTTCCTTTAGTGGCTCCATCTCAGCAGGATGATGGCGAAGCTTGGTTAAATCTGGTGTCGGAAGGGAAAGGGGTTTCTGATCTACATCTAAAGTACTGGAGCATGTTGTTTGGACTATTAACACCTGATCAGAACCCTGTAGAGGTAATGTAGAGTCCGATATTAGAGGACCATTACCGGTAGTAGTAGTTGCAGCCAATTCTCCACCTTTGCGGTCCTCTAAATAAAAGTTACCCCCAGGACTTGATGCCAAAATGTTATCAATTTCCCAATTAAAATCAAGGTCAATGTCTGGGTCCTCTGTCCAATCCACTGCATCAATACAACACAATGAGAGCGATGGTTCTGGAATCACCGTTTCAGGGGCTAAGAGTTTTAAAAGGGCTAACACTCTGCTGGTGCAAGGCTCAACTCACCCAAAGGGCAAAAAACTCGGCTGATGCAAGGCTGAACTAAGTTAAAGGCCCTAAAACTCTGCTGGTAAGAGGCCGAAGTCATCTAAAGGGCCTCAATCTCTGCTGGTAGCTCAGCTTAAGGGCCTCTAACTTAATTTGGAAGGGCTCACGTTAAGGGCCAGAAAAGTGAATTTTTGAAGGTCTCACCACATCACACACACACATACACAATGACAGTTAAGGGTGGGGGCTTTTGGATTTTCCATTGTCTATTCCATCTGTGGTTGTCATGGGCAACGTGATTTAAAGGGGTGCTCGTTAAAGTTTCTTTAGCTTAAATTTTGGTTTCTGTCCATCCATTTGGGGAAGAAAGAAGGTTTCCAGGTATTTTCCAACTTTGATAGAGGTTTTTTTGAGTGTGGAAAGTGTGTAGTTGATAGGCTATGATGGTGGGGTAAAACTGTGACTTGGGCTTGTTATATGCCCCCAGGCATGCTTCCCCTGCTGTCCCAGTTGCATTCCAGAGGTGTTGTCATCATTTGCTGAGGTGTCATAGTGGACTTGGTGACCCTCCTGAGTCGAATGGTGGGTTCCCCTGAAACGAAGCATTTTTCCCCATAGACTATAATGAGGTTCGATATTCGATCGAATAGTCAAATATTGAGCGGCTATTCGAAACGAATAACGAATATCGAATATTTTACTGTTCGCTCATCTCAGAATAGATCATCAATAAGAGATCAGTGACTCCCCATTGATCAGCTGTATGAAGGGCGCCTGTTTACATCACATGTTGTCTGTTTATAGTGACTGTGTGATATAATTCCAGTCTTGTCACATAGACGTGCATAGGACAAGGCTGTAGTTACGTTACATGGCCGCTGTGAAACTTCTATATAAACAGAGAAGGGGTCATAGCGCTTACACAGGTACCATGGTCCTTTTAATTAGGAATCGTATGGGGTATTATTAATAAGGGGCATTATTTAAAGGGGGTGCACAGGGAACTTATTAATTTAAAGATGCACTTGGGGGTATTATTCATTATGGGGGTGTTATATTATGTATTTTATAATTGGGGTAGCAGCAGGATGGGTGTGCAGCTGAGAACAATGTGGGTCAGGTGCCTGGAAAAGTGAGGAGCCAAAGATGTCTATGCTGCAAACTTTACAGAGATTGAAAGAAGTTGTCATAGCGGTCCAGACGGAAGAGAAATGGAATGGAAATGTGATTGATTAGTCAGAGACGTTATCTGTAAGTCACAAAATGTCACTGCATTGTATTCACCTAAATCATATGCAGACCCTGTGTACAGCCGCTATGTACTACTATACGGTCACCGTATAGTGATATTATCGATAAACGTAAGTTGGGCGCCCGCTTGAACACGTTTGCTCCCCCCCTGTACTCAACCCCTAGCTACGTCTCTGATTTGGCCAAAGAATTGTCACATAACTCCCAACTTTCAAAGGACAGTATAATGCTCTTACAGTCACCTTAACATGATATGACCCCACATTATAATGTTCCCCTCCAATTGCACCACAGTATGAAGTCCCTCTCCTCATGCTCCAGTTTAAACTGGGGAAATTAGAGGGGGACATTGAACTGGGGCAGCTGGAGGGAGACATTAAACTGGGAGCAACTAAAGGCTATTCTCACAGTTGATATCCTTCTCTAGTTGCCCCCAGTTTAATGTCATTCTCCATCTGCCCCCCTCCAGTTTAATGTCCCCGGTCATCTGCCCCTAGTTTAATTGCCCCTCTTCAACTGCCACCAGCTCAGTGGAATTGATATAAAAGCTAACCTCTAGACAGAAGTTAGCTTATATATCAATTTTATATCAATTATATAAGATAAGATAAGATAATCCTTTAATAGTCCCACAGTGGGGAAATTTCAGCATGTTAAAGCAGCATAATAATACAGATACAGGATAATACACAGTAATATATTGCAGACGTAGGCACACATGCTGAGAAGAGAAGATATACTAGAAGTCCATAGCAGCTAAGGAACGGAAGAGAGAGAAGGAAGACTTCATAGTCATAATCATTAGTTTCTGTACAGAGTGATCTTCGCTTGGTCTGATGTAGATTAAGCGAACATCACTCCGCACAGAGAACAAGGCATCCTAAAGGCAACCTAAAGATAAGCCAGGTTTTATATTATTTAGCATTAGATACTTTGACAAATTTGGGGCAGACTATCTAGTTTAAGTTTGCACTGTCTAAGGCAGTAGACGGAGAATTGGACTTTCTGAAACAGCGGTTACACATGGAGATAAAAGTCCTCCGTGCAGAGCTCTTCTCTCCACCATTTTTGGCAGTTTTTGCAACAGAGTCTCCAACGAAGGTGGCACAGATGTGAACTTAGCTTTACTTTTAGATAGTATTAGTAAATCTTCCCCCATTAGAAAATTCAGAATCTATCCTTATAAACCCATATGTAACCTATATGTTATGGTTACTCCGTGAGGCACTGTATATTTCGCATACTTTTCAACCATCCTCGATTTAGCAAGAGAGTCCCACATTAATTCTATCTGCATCCTCAGCTCTCTACATTTTCATTCACCTTATGTCTCTGCTGCTGGTGGTTTGCAGAGTAGAGAAGACCTGCTCTGAGAGAAAGGGACAATGTAAGTATTACTTGTAATTTTGGAAGTCCTAAGCAAAATTATGTCTCAAAGCCCCCTAATCATGCCCTCTCCATACCAAAACTACCCACACATATACTGGTCAAAAATTCCAAATGTATTGGTCCCAAGGTGTATAATGCACACTTTGTTGTCCCCAACAGAATATTACCTCCTTTACTGACCTCCCCCTAGTTCTTATACAGTATATTGTCCCCTTAACTGGCTCCCAAACAGTATATTGCTCCCTTTTACAACCCCCATATGGTATCTTGCCTCCTTTTATGGCCCCCGCACAAGACATATCCCCTTTTATGTGCCCTACACAATACATTGTCCCCAGCGCCGCACCTCCCATGAGGCGACCTGAAGCGACCGCTTCAGGCGGCGCTATGCCAGGGCCCTGGGGAGGGCGGCATTTTTGCTGACCTAAGCCAGTCTATGCACCATGTCAAGAATATGGCTTTAGAAGTCTTCTCCTCGCTGCGTCCCTGCGGCGCCTTCCGGCTCTGAATTCACTCTGCTAGGCATCGGGCCTGGTCAGAGCCGACTGCGCATGACTGTGCTACAAGAAAATGGCCGCTTTGACTGTAAGCGGCCATTTTCTTGTAATGCGGGCATGCACAGTCGTCTATGCCTAGGCCCGATGCCTAGCAGAGTGAATTCATTGCCTGATGACGCCGCGGGGACGCTGCACGGAGAAGACTTCTCAGAGAATCCAGCCTGACCCTCACTCGTGGACTCGGTAAGTTCAGTTTGATTGAATGTTGCCTACCCCTGAAACAAGCATTTTTCCCCCATAGAGTATAATAGGGTTCGATATTCGATTTGAGTAGTCGAATATTGAGGGGCTACTCGAAACGAATATCGAATATCGAGTATTTAACTACTCGCTCATCTCTACTCACAATATATACTGAACACTGCCCACTGGAGGGGGACAGTAAACTGGGGCGGCTGAAGGGTGATGTTAAACTATGGGGGCAGCTGGAGGAGGACATTAAACTGGGGGTGGTAGACTCCCTTTAAAAGTTCACAGTAGCTCTTTTTTGCAATGCCTAAAAACATCCAGTGAGTAAAAGCAGATGTCTACGTGCAGGATATTCTTGTAAGTTGAAGCTGCAGTTCAGCTGGTGGTGAACGTGATCAATATTCTTATTACCCTCGGTGTTTGCTGCCTGCACCCACTCATTGTCTGCATAGATCATAGTTTCAAACCTTCTGCATTGTAATTTATTCTCAGTTCATGTTCATTTGTGAGGGTTTAACACCCCAGGGACACATGAAACTGTTGCAGTAGTTCTGCCCTTGGTTCTAGCGAGGCCTGGGTGATCTATAGTTATGTTACAGTTTCTCAGCCTTGCGCAGTGCCCTGATATTCTCAAGCTAACTATCGACTTCTCCAAACAAAGTGTAAATAATTTTGTTAGCTGCCGCAGTGCGTGGCTGATTAATGCCTTCCGTCCCCGCTCACACATCTGTATGGTGGTCACATCTCTAGCTACAGTTTGCAGATACAATCCAATGCAGCAAAAGGAAGAATTGCTTTGACTGCAGATAGGACATTTGGTCACGCTTTGTCTTCTTACTTTTGGATTATTTTGGCTAAAATGACCCAATTGACTTTGGCTTTGACTTGATTGCTCTTAAGAGAATTTGATTGATGCTCTATATACACCTCTTAGGCTGCAGAAGTGTCAAAATTATAATTCATTTAGCATATGATTATAAACAGGAAGATGTAGGTTATGAGCCCTATGTGGGACAGTGACTGACAATGTCTGAAAAGCGCTGCAGAATATGATGGTGCTATACAAGTATCCTATCCTACCCTACCCTACTATCCTATTAATATTATAAAAGTGAATGTTTGTGAGTTTTGGGTTTGTGTGTTTGTTCCTCAATCACAGCCAAACGGCTGAATGGATTTTGGGGAAATTTCACACACACACACACACACACACACACACACACACACACACACACACACACACACACACACACACATTTGCCAGGAAAAGGTAGTAGGCTACTTAAAATGTGGGTCACTCACCCCAAATCGCCACCGTGACCCTCCAAAGACACCTCCGGGCTCGGCTGTAGAAGCTGGCATTCTGCCAGCGCTGGTCTGTCCACGCTCCTCCTATTGGTGCATGGCAGGTTGTGGACGGGCTGAAGAGGCAGGGCTGTGGCACCATAAGATGGGGGCTGAATGTGGGCGTGCCGATTGAGCAGGGACACAGTGAGGAAGATGGCGGCAGCCCACATCGTCCTGGAGCCGCAGCTATCCAAGCCCTACCTGCACACATGCCGGACGGAGGAGGCTCCTGCACCCGACACTAAACATACAGGTCAGTGCAGCGGGGGGGAGGGAGTGTCCCGGGAAGAGGGGGTGTCCCGGGGGGAGGAGGTGTCCAGGGATCAACCACGTTCCCCAGCTTCATGTCCCCCTCCTACATCAGCGCCAGTGTGGTAGCACTTGCCTTGTCCACGCTCCCTCGCCGCCGCTCTCTCGCTCGCTCACTCCACATAGTTCGCGCGCTGCTGCCTGTATGTGTTCTCTAAGCAGCAGCGCGTGGCCCGGCGTCATAGCAACCTGACGCCGGGGCCTCGCTAGGACACACACAGGCAGCAGCAACACAGGCAGCAGCGAGTGGAGAAAGCAGCAGCGACAGAGCGTGGCCTAGGTAAGTGCTAATACACTGGGGCCGCTGTAGGAGGGGGACATGATGCTGGGGGCAGAGATGGGGGGACATGAAGCTGGGGGCAGAGATGGAGGGGACATGAAGCTGAGGGCAGAGATGGGGGACATGAAGCTGGGGGCAGAGATGGAGGGGACATGAAGCTGGGGGCAGAGATGGAGGGGACGTGAAGCTGGGGGCAGAGATGGATGGGACATAAAGCTGAGGGCTGAGATGGATGGGACATAAGGCTGGGGGCTGAGATGAGGGGGACAAGAAACTGGGGGCAGAGATGGGGGGACAAGAAGCTGGAGGAAGAGATGGGGGGGCAGAAACTGGAGGCAGAGATGGGGGGTAGCAGAGACTGGAGGCAGAGATGGAGGGACAAGAAACTAGGGCCAGAGATTGGGGGGACAAGAAAGTGGGGCAGAGATGGGGGAACAAGAAACTAGGGGCAGAGATGGGGGGACACAGATGGTAGGGACAAGAAACTAGGGGCAGCAATGGGGGGACAAGAAAATGGGGGCGGCGATGGGGGGGACAAGAAAATGGGGGCGGCGATGGCGGGACAAGAAACTGGGGCCAGAGATGGGGCGACAAGAAACTGTGGGGACAAAAAACTGGGGCCACAGATAGGGGGAACAAGAAACTGGGGGCAGAGATGGGGGAACAAGAACCTGAGGGCACAGATGGGGGGACAAGAAACTGGTGGCAGAAATGGGGGGGACACGAAACTAGGGGGAAGAGATGGGGGGACAAGAAACTGGGGCTGCTGCGCATATGCACAGATGTAGCAGAGCCGACACGCGGACGCCGTCAACCACATTTGGCTAATTATAAGCAGTTCATCGCCAACAACAACCCGCAGAAGTCATGGGCAGAAGCTAGTGCATAATAAATAACACTATAAATGAAATCCCCAACAGGCTGAGGGCATCAGGCCATAGTGTGTGTTATTTGCCAATTACTATATCTCCAGACCTGATCGGCTAAGGCATCTTTTGGTCATGGCAGTAACACTATAGTACGGCAACTGCCTGCTGATGTATTTGCATAGAGCAACTAATCCTTTTACTGACTTGTCTGTGTCCTGGTGGCTTATTCTCTGCATTCATTCTATAAGGAAGATCTGCAAATTCACTATTTTTAAGATCTCAGCTGGCTGTCAGTGAGTGGAATCGTTATTTTGAACGTGACACAAACATAATTTGTTTCAATAAATTGACACATTATGCCACATTTGCAATTATATATTTCCCCAATCCCCATGTTTATTTTCTATATTTTAGGAAGACTAGAACAGCAAAACTGAAGTAAGACTGAATCTGGGTTGTCTGGGGACAATCACTTTCAGTTTCTAGGATTTAGGTGTCCCTGGATGGTCAGTATTGTGACTGTATTACTCTGTTGGAAAATGAACAGATACAGCCAAGATCTAAAGCACTGCAACAAATAAACAACAGCGATACAGTTCCTTGCAAGAGAAGGTAGCCTATTCACATAATACAATGTATCACCTTCTACCTTCTGCTGAGGCAAAAGGCAAATAGTGTTCATTATACTGTAGATCAAGAAAATTGAAGCTTTTTTTCACAGCATAGACTGCATTTTGTGTAGCAAACAGAAAAGAAGAAATAGATCAAAGCTGTTAATTCCACCCGAGAGAAAAACTGTTGGATGGGCTACTGTAGATTTCTGTAAATTGGAATTTGGAAGCATCAACAATAGGGTGATAATAGAACTGAAATGAGAGAAGTGATGATGACCACTATGACTTAATACTGTATACAGGAAAATCTAAGTTATAGCAGCGAAACACTTGGAATTATTTAATAGGAAATGCTCTGGTTACATCACAATGATTCATATCACTATATTCAAGTAGTTATGTTGTAGCAAAGTTTAACATGACACTTAATGTATTTTAAACACTGTGGCATAGAGTGTTACAATTATTTTGTCTATTTCAAAAATCAAGTTGATCATCAGTGATCACATCTCCCCTTATTCATGCGGACAGCACGCAGAAAGCAACCTATGGGGTCCGCGTGCTTTCACTGCACTTCGCTTACCAAGGCATTTGGTAGTCCGTTCGGGGGGCCGCCATGCAGACTCCCCGAATGGATTACCAAACGCAGATGTGAACTAAGAGTTATCCAGATGGGGCCACAGCAATGACATATAAAGTGGTAATATTACATTCCTGCCTCATGAGTCCATGCCCTTTTAATACAAGACAGTATCTTGCAGGCCTTAAAAACAGCTGATTGACATTGCATGCTATAATTTAATCTATGATCTACAAATACACCCAGGTCCTTTTCTAACAGTGATTCTCTCAACTTTACTCCCCCCAGGACATATGTAATTATATACCAGAAGATGCATGGGTCATTACTAGAGATGAGAAAACAATAAAATGTTCGATATTCGTTTCGAGTAGCCCCTCAATATTCGACTACTCGAATCGAATATCGAATCCTATTATACTCTATGGGGGAAAAATGCTCGTTTCAGGGGTAGGCAACATTCGATCAAATTGAACTTACTAAGTCCACAAGTGAGCTTACAGTCAAAGCGGCCATTTTCTTGTAGCGCGGACATGTGCAGTCGGCTCTGCCCAGGCCCGATGCCTGGCAGAGTGAATTCAGAGCCAGAAGACGCCGCGGGGACGCTGCGTGGAGAACACTTCTAAAGGTAGGAGAAGAACCAGCGTTGATTGGCCGACTGTATAGCATTCGGCCAATCAACGCTGGTTCTGCATCAAATTTTTCCATTCAAATAGCGAGTAGTATTCGATCGAGTACGAGTATTTCGAATACCGTAGTATTCGATCAAATACTACTCGCTCATCTCTAGTCATTACGGATTCTTCAATACTTAAATGATACCCAAGGTTTCATGAAAAATTGCTGGGTTCACATGAGAGTTTTTTGGACCGGATTTTGACGAGGAGGCCACTTCAGAATCCGGTACAAAAAATGGCGAGCTGCAACTGGACTCCAATACAGTGCATACAGTGCACCGGCATCCATTCGCGGCATTCCGCTCCGGATTAGGCCCAAATGAATGGGTCTAGACGGGAGGGAGTGTCGCAAGGCAGACATCCGCAGTTGAATCAGCTGCGGAATCTGCCTGAAGAATGGGCATGTCGCTTCTTTTTTCTGCAAGCAGGAAGAAACCGCTTGTGGAAAAAGGAAAAATACCGGCACCCATTGAATTCAATGGAAGACATTTTTTTGAGCCAGATTTTTACACGGATTCCGCGTCAAAATACAGGCCAAAAATCCCCGTGTGAACCTAGCCTAATCCTTCACGATTTCCTGTCAGTTTTTCTGCTGTGAAACACATTCTGCATTTTAGGCTGTGTATATGCAGTCTGTTCCCCCCATCTGTTATAATAACTTGGTTTCAGTGGCGTAACTACCGCCATAGCAGCAGAGGCAGCTGTCACAGGGCCCGGGACATTAGGGGTCCGGTGACAGCCGCTACCGCTGCTATCATTATACTCGGGGGGTCTTTTCGGACCCCCAAGTATAATGATTTGCGGACCGGGAGAGGTAAGAAACATAAAAAACACTGTTACTTACCTCTCCACGATCCTGGCCAGGCCTCCTTCCTAGTTGTCTGACGTCTTTGACGTCACATGAACCCGGCCTGCGTCATTGAAGAAGGACGGCAGAGGAGGCTGACAGCGTAGGAGCCGGGGGACAGGTAAGAAACAGTAGTTTTTTTATGTTTTTATTCCCTCGGGTCTCCGATTGTTTATGGTTGTCCACAGTGGGACATGATACTGTGTGCAGGGGACACTATGGGGGATAATACTGTGTGCAGGGGCCACTATGGGGGATAATACTGTGTGCAGGGGCCACTATGGGGGATAATACTGTGTGCAGGGGCCACTATGGGGATAATACTGTGTGCAGGGGCCACTATGGGGGATAATACTGTGTGCAGGGGCCACTATGTGGGATAATACTGTGTGCAGGGGCCACTATGGGGGATAATACTGTGTGCAGGGGCCACTATGGGGAATAATACTGTGTGCAGGGGCCACTATGGGGGATAATACTGTGTGCAGGGGCCACTAAGGGACATAATACTGTGTGCAGGGGCCACTATGGGGGATAATACTGTGTGCAGGGGCCACTATGGGGGATAATACTGTGTGCAGGGGCCACTATGGGGGATAATGCTGTGTGCAGGGGCCACTATAGGGCATAACAGAGCGAGCAGGAATGCGTAGGAGAGGGTCGGTCAATCCTAGTTACGCCACTGCTTGCTTTATTTACATGCAGTTCTGCCAGAAATAACTGTGCAAGAGCAAAACATAGCTGTAAAAAGCTCAAGTTACCATTTTATAGGAGATCCAGAAACAATGAACTGGATATATAGAGCAGATGTATGTAGATGCCCACTACATTCTGGAATCTACCATGCAGGCATGACACAGGGAAAGAGCAATCTATGTGCACAGTTAGTAAAGCTGCTGTTTGTGAATAATATCCCATCTGTAACCCCACAAGCCAAAAGTAGATACAAGTACATAGAAGAATTTTCTTACATTGTAAGCTATGAGGTGTGCAAAATCTAACATCCTGGTATATTGTTGACATATCTGTGCATGCTGTGAGAACATCTTGCTACTAGGGATGTTTGTTTTTAATTACATAACATTTTGGATAGGTGATTAATGTTTTGTTAAGTTTTCACTTTTTTTTATACATAATAATTATTTCTTGCACTTTTTTTAGTCCCATTAGGAGACCTCAACTTGTGCTCGCGTACGTAATACATTGCACTGTTTATTCAGTCAGACCATGCCTCTGGTCAGTCAAAGTCTTGTGGGGCCCAATGTAAGCTTTGTCCAGGGCCCCCTACCTCCTCACTACACCATATTCTTGATACTGACGGTTACGGGTGCTGCAGCGGTATCTCAGGTACTTGAAAGGGATACAGCTTTAGTACCCACAAGTGCAGTTATCAAGAATCAGATGAGTAAGCAGCACTGAACCTAGCATGTAAAGAACAACATTCCAAAGCTTTTAGTGACCATAGCATCTAAGGTTACTGCTGCGGAAACTGCGGCCTCTGTACTATCGCTTGCCCGCTGCAGTGTCTGTATTAGCGGTGGGTATTGAGAGGGAGAAAAATGAAGAGCCCACACTGCAATTGCCTCATGCTGAATTGTCTTGGCTAATAGGATGTCAAAAGGCAGGACTGTGACGGGAAATAGCAACAAAAGATGATGCTTGAGAAAGTTTTTCTTTTTACAAGATATTATTCCCATATTTTTTCCAAGAATTCTTAGCAGAGTATATAAGATTAGAGAAAGCATGCCCTGATAAGAATTCTGAGAAAGGAATATACAAATAAGACCTCCTTGATGAAAAAGAAGAATTTTCTCCTACCGCCACCTATTAGAAGATAGCTCCCTATGGATTAATACCTGGTTTTCTGAGAAACCTAAGGTCATAATCTGGGAATAATAGCCAAGGCAGTATAACTCCTCCAGAATGAAGAGGTTCCCATTTGTAGACAGCTATTTTGAGGGGGTTTTTTTTCTCATCATCCCTTCAGACCCATACGTAGAACTCTCACACAGCCAGCCAGTACACTACTCTGCACTGATTAGATGCGGTTGGGATCCTCTTCCTTCTGGAGGACTTACACTGGCTTGACTATTAATAAACCCTTAGTTTTTTTTTTAAAAAAGGGTATTAATCAGTGGCGTAACTAGGAATCACCGACGCCAAAGACCTTGACTGACCCCCTCCTCCGCATTCCTGCACGCTCTATTATGTCCCTTAGTGGCCCCTGCACACAGTATTATGTCCCTTAGTGGCCCCTGCACACAGTATTATGTCCCTTAGTGGCCCCTGCACACAGTATTATCCCCCATAGTGGCCCCTGCACACAGTATTATGTCCCTTAGTGGCCCCTGCACACAGTATTATGTCCCTTAGTGGCCCCTGCACACAGTATTGTACCCCATAGTGGCCCCTGCACTCAGTATTATGCTCCACTGTGGACACCCATAAACAATTATTATACTCTGGGGTCTTTTCAGACATAAAAACATAAAAAACTAATGTTATTTACCTGTCCCCCGGTTCCTACGCTGTCAGCCTCCACCGTCATCCTTCTTCAATGACATTGGGCGTCACATGACCCGGGAAGCAGGCAGGGGTCATGGGACGTCAGAGACATTAGACAACTAGGCCAAAGCCTGCCCGGAGCCTGGAGAGGTAAGTAACACAGTTTTTTATATTTCGTAGCTCTCCCAGGCCGCCGATCATTATACTCGGGGGTCTGCAAAGACCCCAGAGTATAATAATAGTCTGTGCGGGGCATGCGGTGTCACTTACCGTTCCCGGCCCAGCCAGGATTGGTAAGAAATAGGGCCTGTTACCAGCTGGACTCCAGCCGGTAATGGCCGATCAAGAAAAAAACGCAGCGATAGCGGTTGTCACCGGGCCCCCTAATGTCCCGGGCCCTGTGGCAGCTACCTCCTCTGCCTCCTAGGTAGTTAATATAAAATAAGATATTCCTTTAATAGTCCCACAATGGGGAAATTTCAGTGATACAGTTTCATAGATGGTACAGTAGTATATAACAAGAGAGAAAACACATACATGCTCATCGCAGATAGAGAAATCCTAGGAATCATAGCAACTAAAAAAGAAAGAAACACAGACACACTGCAGGATCATTTAGTTCTCTGTGTGAAGTGATGTTAATAATACAGCCGAATGTGGTTGGAGGACATGAGGAGGGGGGTCACAGCATGTAGATATAACAGGCAAAAAACATTTTTTTTGCAGAGGTGGGGGACATATGCAACATATACATCATGATTACGCCAGTGGTATTAATGTATAGCGAGCTACCTTCCAATAGGTGGCACCAGGAGCAAATTCCTGTTTTTTGCCAGTGAGGTCTTATTTATATATTCGTTACTTTGGACTGAATGGAGAATATGAGGAAAGAGAACAACTCTGTGAAATTAATGCAAATATATGCCTTTCTGCCACGTAGCAATAACAAGCAAAACTAGGTGAAGTCTGCCCATACCCTTACAGGTTTAGGAATAATGTAACAAAGAGTTTGTACTGATAGGTTAAAATTTCACATCACCCATTAATTGGGACCCCTAAATTATCAGATCCTAAACTGTTTGCTGTTTTTACTTTTGATGACCTCTGGTTTGCGTCTAGCCTGCATATAATGTCTGATTAACATCTCAGCTATCTGTCGCAACTCCCCCACCTGCAACAATGGCATGATTCTGCTTACTATACTGCCCTACCACCTGCTACTTTTATAAGATGTCTACACATTCTCAAAAGCTGAAAGCTCAGAGAAGTCTTCTACTTACCATGGCACACTCTCCTCACAGTAGCACTACGTCACTCTCAACCTCTGACCCGGAACCTATGGTGGACACCATGGATACTGACTTAGACCCCACTACTCTCTTTGCAAAAATCAAATAACTGTTTTCTACTGAACTCTCTGATTTCACCAAAAAAATACAGAATTTTGGATCCAGAGTCTAGGAGGTGAAGGATAAACCGGATAAAGTTGCTGACACCCTGGAGAAGGATAAAAACCCGCCTTGATGATTCTGCTTAAAAATTTGAGACCATTGATATTAAATTGGAGTACCTGAAAAATAGGTCTAACAGAGCCAACAGAGCTCAGAGGAGTGACAGAATTGATAACTAACCTGTGGGAGAAAGTTACAACATTGTTCTCAGCTCCCATTCAACAGGCCAACCCTACACTGCTGCACATAGACCATATTCACCAAGCATAGGGGAGCCCTAAAAACCTGAATGTACCCAGGGACATTATTCTTAAGCTTTTGAAATTTTTCACCTCTACCGGGTATGGCTCCATTTGTTCAGCTCCTAACACTAATGCACTGCATTAGAATCAGGGCCGGTTTTAGACAAAGTGGGGCCCTCGGCAAAATTAAAAGTGGGGCCCCAAATGTTTAAATATTGTACCTGCTACATAATCATATTGTTAATTTGATGTACTGCACTGCCTATCACTGCTGTTTACTAGAGTGTTCATAAGGTCTTTAAAGAGGACCCTTCACCTTCTGTGGCACATGCGGTGTAATACATCGCTAGAAAGCTGACAGTGCACTGAATTCAGCTTTCCTGTTCTGTGCCCCCGGTGAAGAGCTGTCAGTGCTGGTACCGTAGCTCTTCACTGTCAGAAGGGCGTTTCTGATAGTCACACAGGAACGCCATTCCTCTATAGCTCTGTACTGTGAAGGGGGCGTTGCTTACCACCTAGCGAAAATGCTGAGCAGTGAGGAACTCGTCTATTGACGAGAACTATCAGGTGGGGTGGGGGCGTTCCTCCCCGGTCTCACAGTACAGAGCTATAGGCACTACTGGGAGGAAGAGCATTCCTGAGTGACTGTCAGAAACCCCCTTCTAACAATGAAGAGCTACAGTACCAGCACCGATAGCTCTTCACCTGGGGCACAGATCTAAAAAGATCAATACCATACATCATCTGATAGGTGCTGTCAGCCTGATTTTTTTTTTTTTTTTTTTTACTAATAAGAAGCCAAACCTAAAGTATACAAGAAAACAGCTACAGAAACATTTCCTATATGATGTGCAATAAAAATAAAGAAAAAGTTACACTTTAAAGGGGCTCTATCAGCAAAATCATGCTGCTAGAGCCCCACATATGCGTGAATAGCCTTTGAGACCTCAAACAGCTATGAGTAAGAGACCTAGACGGTCTTGAAACGCGTCAGCTATGCTTTACTGACAGCGGTTTTTATTGCGTCTTTTTGTATTTTTTGTTTTTTCTACCTTTTATATGGAGTTTTTGTATTGTCCTTGAAAATGGAATAAAGTCAAAGTTTTATTAATGAAGAGGAGTGTTGCAGATCCATCTTTCATCTGAATTGGTATATACATTGTCTTGGTCTTGGAGTCCCAAAGGCAGCGGATCGTGCACCTCCCTGAGAAATTTGTGCAGGTGAGCTTTTTTATGACCGAAGTTTCTTGTATTTTAAAAAGGCTATTCAGGCACCGCTAAAGTTATATTAAACTACCCCCACCCCCCCACCCCCGTTTTAAAATAATAACCTAAAAAAGAATGTGCTCTACTTACCAAACGTGCACCCTGGGCGGGCATTCAGGGTGTGTCTTCATCTTCATCCCCGCCTCTTCTTCCCCCGATGTCCTCCGGTCCCGTCTTCCTCCAGCGCTCGCGAATGGACAGTGATAGCCTGGGCGCATGCGCAGTAGCCGTAGTAGAAGCCGCGTGCTACTGCGCATGCGTCCAGGCCGTTTTTTAATATCAGTGTCCGCGAGCGAGCGCTGGAAGAAGACGGGACCAGAGGACATCGGAGGAAGAAGAGGCGTGGATGACGATGAAGACACACCCTGAATGCCTGCCCAGCGTGCACGATCCGTAAGTAGAGCACATTCTTTTTTAGGTTATTTTTTTAAAACGGGGGGGGTAGTTTAATATAACATTTACGGTGCCTGAATAGCCTTTTTAAAGGCTATTCATGCATATGTGGGGCTCTATCAGCATGATTTTGCTGATAGAGCCCCTTTAATGGATGGAAAGTAAAATAGCAGGTAGGCTAGATAAGGACTGATGAAACCAGGATAGTTTGTAGAGGAACCAGAGCCTAGTTGAAGAAGCACAGACTAGACCCAGTTCTATATACACAGACTAGACCCAGTTCTAGATACACAGACTAGACCCAGTTCTAGATACACAGACTAGACCCGGTTCTAGATACACAGACTAGGCCCAGTTCTAGATACACAGACTAGACCCAGTTCTAGATATACAGACTAGACCCAGTTCTATATACACAGACTAGACCCAGTTCTATATACACAGACTAGACCCAGTTCTAGATATGCACACTAGACACAGTTCTAGATATACAGACTAGACACAGTTCTAGATACAAACTAGACACAGTTCTAGATATAGAGACTAGATCCAGTTCTAGATACACAGACTAGACCCAGTTATAGATACAGACTAGACACAGTTCTAGATATATAGACTAGACCCAATTCTAGATACAGACTAGACCCAGTTCTAGATACACAGACTAGACCCAGTTCTAGATACAGACTAGACCCAGTTCTAGATACACAGACTAGACCCAGTTCTGACAAGTGAGCTGATACTTCTGGTGCGGAGCTTGTAATGATATAATTCTTAGACTACACTTTCATGTATCACTGACTACAGTTATAAACGTGAGGTTCTTGGCGCACAATTTAGTAAATTATGCGAGCCCATCTGCCACGTCACGGCGACCTCATTCAGATGGGTCCCTACACTAAGACTTTACTTCTAGAATAAATGCTGACCCCCACCCTCTATACACCCCAGAGATCAAGTTTTTATAAACTGCCCTGTAACAGTGAGTCTATAAGAAGGTGATCTCCTTCCCTATATGTAAAGTGTTAGTATAGGGACCCATCATAATAAGGCAACTAAGTGGTTGATGGGATCAAACATGTCATGCAGAATTTCTGCTCTAACATCTCTATGGCTAAAACATAGTAATATATGATATGATACTAGTAATAGTAATGTAATATAACACCTGTCTATCTATTCAATTTGTTTAAATATACACCTTACACTTACTGTATATAGAGATACATTACATAAGTGGTACAACTTAAAACAGGTATATATACAGTATATAATTAGAGAAATATATACATGCAATACACACCTTACACATACTGTATATGGACAAATGGCAAAATGAAAGAAAGCACTACAAGGTATTGTGAAAAAATCTGTACTGAGCCCATTCACCCATCATGTAGTGCGACCTTTGTAATAGTCAGTAAGTAGTATCCGCTTATGTAATGTACCCGAAGTGTGTATGTGTACATCCTAATAAGTGTACATATATATATATATATATATATATATATATATATATATATATATATACACATATATACTCACACACAGACTGGACAAAACATATATAAAATACAGACATCTGCACAAATTGTATATACAAATAAGTAAAATAGATATAGACACGTCATATATAATTAGCACACACACCTTTACCTATATTGTTTACATAGAGTCCTATAAGTATTATCATATTAAATGGGATATACTACAGTATTTATCTTCTATTCATAGGATAGAGGATATATTACACATCCTAAGGGTCCATTCACACGAAGTAACGTGCCGCGTGATGTGGCACGTATACGGCGTGTGAGACTTTGCGCACCGCAAAAGCTCCCATTGATTTCAATGGGAGGCTGGATCGTATATGCTGCGTTATTTTGTGGCCTCAGCTCTCCGTTTACCTCCCCTCCTCTCCTTTGCTTTACCTCCTCCAACCTTCTCCTCCGCTGAACCCTTCTCTCCTCCTACACTAACCCCCCACCACTACTCTCCTCCAAGTAATCTACTATAGGATACTAATGATAATAATGTACTATAATGGATTACAGATATATGTATTCTATGTAATTATCTCTATGTTTAAATATACACAACTTACACTTACAGTATATAGTATATAATGCTTAAGTGACAAGAATGTAACTACAGATATATGTACATGCAGTACACAGCTTACATTAATTGGATTTACAACTCTATCTATCTATCTATCTATCTATCTATCTATCTATCTATCTATCTATCTATTTAGTACAAGCGTCTATAAATAGACTGTTTACATAGATACCTATAGGTATTATAGTATTAGGTAGGTCTCCCTTATCTACCCCTACCTCCTCTACCCCTCTGTGCCTCTCGCCTCTCTTCTCTTCGTCTCCGCACCTCATGCCTCTCCTCCCCTGAGCCTCCCTCCTCTACAACTCTGCTATTCTCTCCTCTACCCCCCTTCACCTCACCCCTCTATTTTCATTACATTACCCCTCTGCACTTGCTCCTCTCTCCTCCACCTGTTCCTCGTCTTGTGCCTCTCTGAGCTACCCTGCCGAACTTCGCCCCTTTCTCCTCTACCGATTTGCACCACTTTCCTCTTTCCTTCTCTGAATCTTTTGCCTTCTGCCTCTCTTCTCCATTCACCACCTCCTACTTCTAACCCTTCTTGCCTCTCTCTGTCTCTGGGCTCCTCATTCCTCTTGTCTATGTCTCTGTTATTTATGCTTCTTTCCTCTTTCCTGTACTCCTCCATCTCTGCGCCTCTCATCTCTCTGTTACCTCTACCACCCCCTACCTCTCTATTCCTCCATACCTTTCATCTTTCTGTATATCCTACCCCTCCAGCTTTTACTCTTGTACCTGTCACACCTCCTGCCTCTGCCTCTCTTACCCCTCACCTCTCTGCACCTCTGTCCTCCCTCTTCTATCCCTCCAGGCCTCACATCTTTCTCCCTCCAGGACTCACATCTCTCTCCTCTCTCCCTCCAGGCCTCACATCTCTCTCCTCTCTCCCTCCTGGCCTCACATCTCTCTCCTATCTCCCTCCAGGCCTCACATCTCTCTACTCTCTCCCTCCAGGCCTCACATCTCTCTCCTCTCTTCATCCAGGCCTCAAATCTCTCTCCTCTCTCCCTCCTGGCCTCACATCTCTCTCCTCTCTCCCTCCTGGCCTCACATCTCTCTCCTCACTCCCTCCAGGCCTCACACCTCTCTCCCTCCAGGCCTCACATCTCTCTCCTCTCTCCCTCCAGGCCTCACATCTCTCTCCTCTCTCCCTCCTGGCCTCACATCTCTCTCCTCTCTTCCTCCAGGCCTCACATCTCTCTCCTCTCTCCCTCCAGGCCTCACATCTCTCTCCTCTCTCCCTCCTGGCCTCACATCTCTCTCCTCTCTTCCTCCAGGCCTCACATCTCTCTCCTCACTCCCTCCAGGCCTCACATCTCTCTCCTCACTCCCTCCAGGCCTCACATCTCTCTCCTCTCTCCGTCTAGGCCTCACATCTCTCTCCTCTCTCCCTCCAGGCCTCACATCTCTCTCCTCACTCCCTCCAGGCCTCACATCTCTCTCCCTCCAGGACTCACACCTCTCTCCCTCCAGACCTCTCACCTCTCTCCCTCCAGGCCTCACATCTCTCTCCTCAATCCCTTCAGGTCTCACACCTCTCTCCTCTCCCCTCCAGGCCTCACATCTCTCTCCTCACTTCCTCCAGGCCTCACATCTCTCTCCTCTCTCCCTCCTGGCCTCACATCTCTCTCCTCTCTCCCTTCAGGCCTCACATCTCTCTCCTCTGTCCCTTCTGGCCTCAAATCTCTTCCTCCAGGCCTCAAATCTCTCTCCTCTCTCCCTCCAGGCCTCACATCTCTCTCCTCTCTCCCTCCAGGCCTCACATCTCTCTCCTCTCTCCCTCCTGGCCTCATATTTCTCTCCTCTCTCCCTCTAGGCCTCACATCTCTCTCCTCACTCCCTCCAGGCCTCACATCTCTCTCTCCAGGTCTCACATCTCTCTCCTCTCTCCCTCCAGGCCTCACATATCTCTCCTTTCTCCCTCTAGGCCTCACATCTCTCTCCCTCCAGGCCTTACACCTCTCTCCCTCCAGGCCTCACATTTCTCTCCTCTCTCCCTCGAGGCTTCATATCTCTCTCCTCTCTCCCTCCAGGCCTCAAATCTCTCTCCTCTCTCCCTCCTGGCCTCACATCTCTCTCCTCTCTCCCTCCAGGCCTCACACCTCTCTCCTTTAAGGCCTCACATCTCTCTCCTCTCTACCTCCAAGCCTCACACCTCTTTCCTCTCTCCCTCCAGGCCTCTCATCTCTCTCCTCACTCCCTCCAGGCCTCACATCTCTCTGCTTCCTGGCCTCTAGTCTCTCTCCTCTCTCCCTCCAGGCCTCACACCTCTTTTCTCTCTCCCTCCAGGCCTCACATCTCTCTCCTCACTCCCTCCAGGCCTCACATCTCTCTCCTCTCTCCATCCAGGCCTCACATCTCTCTCCTCTCTTCCTCCAGGCCTCACACCTCTCTCCCTCCAGGCCTCTCATCTCTATCCTCTCTCCCTTCTGGCCTCACACCTCTCCCTCCAGGCCTCACATCTCTCTCCTCACTCCTTCCAGGCCTCATATCTCTCTCCTCACTCCCTCCAGGCCTCACATCTCTCTCCTCTCTTCATCCAGGCCTCACATCTCTCTCCTCTCTCCCTCCAGGCCTCACATCTCTGTCCTCTCCCTCCAGGCCTCACATCTCTTTCCTCTCTCCCTCCTGGCCTCACATCTCTCTCCTCTCTCCCTCAAGGCCTTACATCTCTCTCCTCTCTCCCTCCAGGCCTCACATCTCTCTCCTCTCTCCCTCCTGGCCTCACATCTCTCTCCTCTCTCCCTTCAGGCCTCACATCTCTCTCCTCTGTCCCTTCTGGCCTCACATCTCTTCCTCCAGGCCTCAAATCTCTCTCCTCTCTCCCTCCAGGCCTCACATCTCTCTCCTCTCTCCCTCTAGGCCTCACATCTCTCTCCTCACTCCCTTCAGGCCTCACGTCTCTCCCTCCAGGCCTTACACCTCTCTCCCTCCAGGCCTCACATTTCTCTCCTCTCTCCCTCGAGGCTTCACATCTCTCTCCTCTCTCCCTCCAGGCCTCAAATCTCTCTCCTCTCTCCCTCCTGGCCTCACATCTCTCTCCTTTCTCCCTCTAGGCCTCACATCTCTCTCCCTCCAGGCCTTACACCTCTCTCCCTCCAGGCCTCACATTTCTCTCCTCTCTCCCTCGAGGCTTCACATCTCTCTCCTCTCTCCCTCCAGGCCTCAAATCTCTCTCCTCTCTCCCTCCTGGCCTCACATCTCTCTCCTCTCTCCCTCCAGGCCTCACACCTCTCTCCTTTAAGGCCTCACATCTCTCTCCTCTCTACCTCCAAGCCTCACACCTCTTTCCTCTCTCCCTCCAGGCCTCTCATCTCTCTCCTCACTCCCTCCAGGCCTCACATCTCTCTGCTTCCTGGCCTCTAGTCTCTCTCCTCTCTCCCTCCAGGCCTCACACCTCTTTTCTCTCTCCCTCCAGGCCTCACATCTCTCTCCTCACTCCCTCCAGGCCTCACATCTCTCTCCTCTCTCCATCCAGGCCTCACATCTCTCTCCTCTCTTCCTCCAGGCCTCACACCTCTCTCCCTCCAGGCCTATCATCTCTATCCTCTCTCCCTTCTGGCCTCACACCTCTCCCTCCAGGCCTCACATCTCTCTCCTCACTCCTTCCAGGCCTCATATCTCTCTCCTCACTCCCTCCAGGCCTCACATCTCTCTCCTCTTTCCCTCCAGGCCTCACATCTCTCTCCTCTCTCCCTCCAGGCCTCTCATCGCTCTCCTCTCTCCCTCCAGGCCTCATATCTCTCTCCTCTCTCCCTCCAGGCCACACATCTCTCTCCTCACTCCCTCCAGGCCTCACATCTCTCTCCTCACTCCCTCCAGGCCTCACATCTCTCTCCTCACTCCCTCCAGGCCTCACATCTCTCTCCCTCCAGGCCTCTCACCTCTCTCCCTCCAGGCCTCACATCTCTCTCCCTCCAGGCCTCACATCTCTCTCCTCTCTCCCTCCAGGCCTCACACCTCTCTCCCTCCAGGCCTCACATCTCTATCCTTTCTCCCTCTAGGACTCACATCTCTCTCCCTCCAGGCCTCACACCTCTCTCCCTCCAGGCCTCACATCTCTCTCCTCTCTCCCTCCAGGCCTAACATCTCTCTCCTCTCTCCCTCCAGGCCTCACATCTCTCTCCTCTCTCCCTCCAGGCCTCACATCTCTCTCCTCTTTCCTTCTAGGCCTCAAATCTCTCTCCACTCTCCCTCCTGGCCTCACATCTCTCTCCTCTCTCCCTCCAGGCCTCACATCTCTCTCTTCTCTCCCTCCAGGCCTCACAACTCTCTCCTCTTTCCTTCTAGGCCTCAAATCTCTCTCCTCTCTCCCTCCTGGCCTCACATCTCTCTCCTCTCTCCCTCCAGGCCTCACACCTCTCTTCTTTCAGGCCTCACATCTCTCTCCTCTCTCCCTCCTGGCCTCGCATCTCTCTCCTCTCTACCTCCAGGCCTCACACCTCTCTCCCTCCAGGCCTCACATCTCTCTCCTCACTCCCTCCAGGCCTCAAATCTCTCTCCTCTCTCCCTCCTGGCCTCACATCTCTCTCCTCTCTCCCTCCAGGCCTCACACCTCTCTTCTTTCAGGCCTCACATCTCTCTCCTCTCTCCCTCCTGGCATCACATCTCTCTCCTCTCTACCTCCAGGCCTCACACCTCTCTCCCTCCAGGCCTCACATCTCTCTCCCTCCAGGCCTCACATCTCTCCCCTCTCTCCCTCCAAGCCTCACATCTCTCTCCTCTCTCCCTCCAGGCCTCACATCTCTCTCCTCTCTCCCTCGAGGCTTCACATCTCTCTCCTCTCTCCCTCCAGGCCTCAAATCTCTCTCCTCTCTCCCTCCTGGCCTCACATCTCTCTCCTTTCTCCCTCTAGGCCTCACATCTCTCTCCCTCCAGGCCTTACACCTCTCTCCCTCCAGGCCTCACATTTCTCTCCTCTCTCCCTCGAGGCTTCACATCTCTCTCCTCTCTCCCTCCAGGCCTCAAATCTCTCTCCTCTCTCCCTCCTGGCCTCACATCTCTCTCCTCTCTCCCTCCAGGCCTCACACCTCTCTCCTTTAAGGCCTCACATCTCTCTCCTCTCTACCTCCAAGCCTCACACCTCTTTCCTCTCTCCCTCCAGGCCTCTCATCTCTCTCCTCACTCCCTCCAGGCCTCACATCTCTCTGCTTCCTGGCCTCTAGTCTCTCTCCTCTCTCCCTCCAGGCCTCACACCTCTTTTCTCTCTCCCTCCAGGCCTCACATCTCTCTCCTCACTCCCTCCAGGCCTCACATCTCTCTCCTCTCTCCATCCAGGCCTCACATGTCTCTCCTCTCTTCCTCCAGGCCTCACACCTCTCTCCCTCCAGGCCTATCATCTCTATCCTCTCTCCCTTCTGGCCTCACACCTCTCCCTCCAGGCCTCACATCTCTCTCCTCACTCCTTCCAGGCCTCATATCTCTCTCCTCACTCCCTCCAGGCCTCACATCTCTCTCCTCTTTCCCTCCAGGCCTCACATCTCTCTCCTCTCTCCCTCCAGGCCTCTCATCGCTCTCCTCTCTCCCTCCAGGCCTCATATCTCTCTCCTCTCTCCCTCCAGGCCACACATCTCTCTCCTCACTCCCTCCAGGCCTCACATCTCTCTCCTCACTCCCTCCAGGCCTCACATCTCTCTCCTCACTCCCTCCAGGCCTCACATCTCTCTCCCTCCAGGCCTCTCACCTCTCTCCCTCCAGGCCTCACATCTCTCTCCCTCCAGGCCTCACATCTCTCTCCTCTCTCCCTCCAGGCCTCACACCTCTCTCCCTCCAGGCCTCACATCTCTATCCTTTCTCCCTCTAGGACTCACATCTCTCTCCCTCCAGGCCTCACACCTCTCTCCCTCCAGGCCTCACATCTCTCTCCTCTCTCCCTCCAGGCCTAACATCTCTCTCCTCTCTCCCTCCAGGCCTCACATCTCTCTCCTCTCTCCCTCCAGGCCTCACATCTCTCTCCTCTTTCCTTCTAGGCCTCAAATCTCTCTCCACTCTCCCTCCTGGCCTCACATCTCTCTCCTCTCTCCCTCCAGGCCTCACATCTCTCTCTTCTCTCCCTCCAGGCCTCACAACTCTCTCCTCTTTCCTTCTAGGCCTCAAATCTCTCTCCTCTCTCCCTCCTGGCCTCACATCTCTCTCCTCTCTCCCTCCAGGCCTCACACCTCTCTTCTTTCAGGCCTCACATCTCTCTCCTCTCTCCCTCCTGGCCTCGCATCTCTCTCCTCTCTACCTCCAGGCCTCACACCTCTCTCCCTCCAGGCCTCACATCTCTCTCCTCACTCCCTCCAGGCCTCAAATCTCTCTCCTCTCTCCCTCCTGGCCTCACATCTCTCTCCTCTCTCCCTCCAGGCCTCACACCTCTCTTCTTTCAGGCCTCACATCTCTCTCCTCTCTCCCTCCTGGCATCACATCTCTCTCCTCTCTACCTCCAGGCCTCACACCTCTCTCCCTCCAGGCCTCACATCTCTCTCCCTCCAGGCCTCACATCTCTCCCCTCTCTCCCTCCAAGCCTCACATCTCTCTCCTCTCTCCCTCCAGGCCTCACATCTCTCTCCTCACTCCCTCCAGGCCTCACATCTCTCTCCTCTCTTACTCCTGGCCTCACACCTCTCTCCCTCCAGGCCTCACATCTCTCTCCTCTCTCCCTCCTGGACTCACATCTCTCTCCTCTCTCCCTCCTGGCCTCACATCTCTCTCCTTTCTCCCTCTAGGCCTCACATCTCTTTCCCTCCATGCCTCATACCTCTCTCCCTCAAGGCCTCACGTCTCTCTCCTCTCTCCCTCTTGGCTTCACATCTCTCTCCTCTCTCCCTCCAGGCCTCACATCTCTCTCATCTCTCCCTCCTGGCCTCACTTCTCTCTCTTCTCTCCCTCCTGGCCTCACATCTCTCTCCTCTCTCCCTCCAGGCCTCACATCTCTCTCCTCTCTCCCTCCAGGCCTCACATCTCTCTCCTCACTCCCTCCAGGCCTCACATCTCTCTCCTCTCTCACTCCTGGCCTCACACCTCTCTCCCTCCAGGCCTCACATCTCTCTCCTCTCTCCCTCCTGGACTCACATCTCTCTCCTCTCTCCCTCCTGGCCTCACATCTCTCTCCTTTCTCCCTCTAGGCCTCACATCTCTTTCCCTCCATGCCTCATACCTCTCTCCCTCAAGGCCTCACGTCTCTCTCCTCTCTCCCTCTTGGCTTCACATCTCTCTCCCTCCAGGCCTCACATCTCTCTCATCTCTCCCTCCTGGCCTCACTTCTCTCTCTTCTCTCCCTCCTGGCCTCACATCTCTCTCCTCTCTCCCTCCAGGCCTCACATCTCTCTCCTCACTCCCTCCAGGCCTCACATCTCTCTCCCTCCAGGCCTCACATCTCTCTCCCTCCAGGACTCACACCTCTCTCCTCACTCCCTCCAGGCCTCACATCTCTCTCATCTCTCCCTCCTGGCCTCACTTCTCTCTCTTCTCTCCCTCCTGGCCTCACTTCTCTCTCTTCTCTCCCTCCTGGCCTCACATCTCTCTCCTCTCTCCCTCCAGGCCTCACATCTCTCTCCTCACTCCCTCCAGGCCTCACATCTCTCTCCCTCCAGGACTCACACCTCTCTCCCTCCAGGCCTCTCACCTCTCTCCCTCCAGGCCTCACATCTCTCTCCTCACTGCCTCCAGGTCTCACATCTCTCTCCTCTCCCCTCCAGGCCTCACATCTCTCTCCTCTCTCCCTCCTGGCCTCACACCTCTCTCCCTCCAGGCCTCACATCTCTCTCCTCTCTCCCCCCAGGCCTCACATCTCTCTCCTCTCTCCTTCCAGGCCTCACATCTCTTTCCTCTTTCCCTCCAGGCCTCACATCTCTCTCCTTCCTGGCCTCTAGTCTCTCTCCTCTCTCCCTCCAGGCCTCACACCTCTCTCCTCTCTCCTCACTGGCCTCACATCTCTCTCCTCTCTCACTCTAGGCCTCACATCTCTCTCCTCACTCTCTCCAGGTCTCATATCTCTCTCCCTTCAGGCCTCTCACCTCTCTCCTTTCTCCCTCTAGGCCTCACATCTCTTTCCCTCCAAGCCTCACACCTCTCTCTCTCCAGGCCTCACATCTCTCTCCTCTCTCCCTCCTGGCCTCACATCTCTCTCCTCTCTCCATCCAGGCCTCACATCTCTCTCCTCTCTCTCTCTCCAGGCCTCACATCTCTCTCCTCTCTCCCTCCTGGCCTCACATCTCTCTCCTCTCTCCATCCAGGCCTCACATCTCTCTCCTCTCTCGATCCAGGCCTCACATCTCTCTCCTCTCTCCCACCAGGCCTCACATCTCTCTCCTTTCTCCCACCAGGCCTCACATCTCTCTCCTCTCTCCCTCCTGGCCTCTATTCTCTCTCCTCTCTCTATCTGTGACTTGCACCTCCATGCTTCTACCTCTTTGTGCTTTGCATAGTTACCCCTCCATATCTTGCACCTCTTAGACTCTGTGCTTTGTGTATCTATCCCTCCATAAAATTATATGCACATACATAGAGATAATTTTATTTGGTACTTTGTGCATATTTGTACAGACGTTGCAGAGTTCATGATCACAGTTGGGTTGTGCCAGCACAATCTTCCTGCACTGTTTTATTGCGCTGCCAGGTAATTCATATGAACTCATATTTCTTCATACCCCTTCATCTATTTTGCTCCTATCACTTCATGTATCTTGCACCCTGACCTACCCCTTCATGCCTCTTTTCTCATTGTCTATTAACCCTACTAAGTCTCAACCCTAGAATGTTCAATATACATGATACCTAAAGAAACCTAGCATATAAACCTATATGGTATCCGTATCAGTATAATAACATAAAGAAGAACAAATTAATTGTAACCCAAAAATAATTTTATTAATATTACAAATATTGAAAAATGAAAAACAAAACAGTTAAAAATAAAAGAAAGTTGAATCGAAAGATGAGTGGAAATCGCAGTGTCACATGTAAAATATGATAAACAGCACATGTATGACAGTGCTGTCAATATATAATGCACAATACCTAGACAGATATAGACATACTGTATTTAGAACAAATGTAATTTGGGTGACAAAAGTAGTCATTCATGTATATGAGAACACCCAGCAAAACAAGAGTTAAATATGATGAAAGGTAAGTACTAAACAAATGTAAGTAGCATCATATAGTAAGGAAAGTCTTTAAAAAGTGCTACAAAAATATACCATATACATGTGAAGAGAATCAAAACCTGTCCAAATAGCGTGACTATGTACAAAATAACTCCTAATAGAGCGTGCGTACCACTGCGACCTCTACCCAGAGCCCCATTCTCACTGACTACTCTACTCTGTGCATCTACCCCTCATGCCTCTGCCACTCTTACCTTTCACCTCTACCCCTCTGTCTTCGTTCTTCTCTCCAGACCTCAGATCTCTCTACTCTACCCCTCCGTGCCTTTCGTCTCTCTCTCTCTATTACCTTTCTGGCCCTCTAGGTTCCCTCCTCTATCTATGTATGACTCGCGCCTTGTGTCTCTACGAGAGATGAGCGAACACTGTTCGGATCAGCCGATCCGAACAGAACGCTCCCATAGAAATGAATGGAAGCAGCTGGCACGGCGACCGGCCGCTGGCAAAGTGTACGTGCCAGGTGCTTCCATTCATTTCTATGGGAGCGTGCTGTTCGGAACGGCTGATCTGAACAGTGTTCGCTCAACTCTAGTCCCTACCCCTCCATGCTTCTACCTCTTTGTGCCTCGCTTATTTACCCCTCCGTGTGTTGTATCTCTATCACTCTGTGTTTCCAGCTTTCCATATCTAGAGTATACACAGTCCTTACACATACTGACCGTGGAGATGTTACATGACAGATACGACTTTTACAGATACATCTAAATACATAGATACATACAGAAAGACATGGATATACAGTATGTGTGTATGGAAACATATATATACAATATACAAACATTACACATACTGTCTATACATATACTATTTATAGACATACAATAGTGGACAATACATACAGGGTACCTTCACCTCTGACGTATTCTTTGTACTGTGTAGAAACAAGTATAAACCAAGTAAGGTATCTACAAAGAGGTGTATGGTAGAAGTAATAGTGGGCATACATATGTTCTGTATCCATAGAGGGCCAGCATTGACTATAATGTCCTCTGGTGGGCCCGGGGACCCCCGTCTGTCACTTTATCATATATTACAGATATATAAAGTAAGATAATAGGGGATAATAGGGGATAATAAGCATTTCTATCAGGGCCAGGTGTATGGAGGGGCCAGGTAGGATCAGTTATATGGACCTAATAGAATAGTGTCTGTACAATAGAAGTCACTGGCACAATAACAATATACATTGCTCTTTTTTATTAGGAGACAATTAACCAATTAACCAGAAGATCTTCTCGTCCAGTGAAGTCCATCATGTTAAGTCATGCAGCATTGAGATACTGTATATATATGACAGAATTGATATATTTAGTTTTTTTCCCCCCATAAACCTAAATATGAGTCATGTATGGAGCCTATGTAAGCACATTGTTCTACATCTGATGTAATGTGATGATCTCCCACCAGCTTATACTGTAGCTCATACATTTGTCCTGGCCATACTGTCGCCTCTTTCCTACCTTTAAGGGAACCCCACAGGGAGCTGGGGGATGGGAGAGAAGCTACAAGTGTCCCATTGCACATGAAATAGGATTAAAAATGACTGGAGACATTAATGTAAATGTTTCCTATTTCCTATAAACAGGGAGAAGCTCATGTGAAGAGAGACTAATACTGGTCAGTTACTCACAGTCGCCCCCTAGTGTTACCTGTAATACAGTCTGTGTAATGATCAGTCATGTCAGAAGATCTTCAGTATTAGATCCCGGTCACTTACCAAAGTCCTGCCGTCTGCAGAGCGCTCACGTGGACGTCTTCTCTCATCTAATAACTGACAGCAGATAACTGATTTTTCAACTTCCTGTCCTGCAATCCTATTGGTTGTGGCTGTGGTTACCATGGTGACATATGATGCAGGCTGAGGAGTTAACCCTTTAAGTACCAATACTGTTTCAGCACTAAGGCCTTTTTATCTGTCTATAGACATTGCTGTGTGAGATCTTGTTTATTGCAGGATAAGACACATATTACGAACTCATTCACTTGTATTAACTCTTGAAGGAGCTGAATGTGAAACACCAATTCCGCTACTGATTTTGTATTTTACATTGTTTGCTCCATTCGCTATGTTTATTCATTTTATTCAATGGCTCAGTACAATTAAATTGATAATCAATATGTATAGATTATTTTTGTTTTTGCAACGTAATAACCCATCTCATAGAAAAAATAAAGTTTTATGTCACCAAAAGAGTCATACATTTTTGTAGGGCAATTTATATTATTTAATCTAACCATTCTGCAGTAGATATTATTATTATTATTATTATTATTATTATTATTATTATTATTATTAAATGGCTTTTAGTTTTGGGGTTGAAGAAAGGGGGGGTGGGGAGGAATTCCATTTTTTTTTTTTTTTTTTTTGCAAAGGTGTATATAACATGTTAAAGGGGTATTCCCACGTCGCATACTCACCAGTCTTCGATGCTGTAAATTCTTCTTTCTTCCGGCTTTGTTGCGTCATTGGTGGGCGGGGTGACATATGCAAAGCCAGCGGCGGCCAACGCCGCTTCTATGCCGCTGGCCCTGAGTGTGCGCTCCTGATGCAGCTAGGCATCGGACGTACAGCCTTCACAATGTAATTTAGACTCGGCATCCGCTGTAATAAAGAGGCGGCTACCGGGGAGTGTTAGACGCCGGCACAGGTGCCTGCAACATCTCTACGCTCCTGCCCTGCATGAAGCCAGCAGCGGCAGGAGCGATGCTGCTATTCCGCTCCTCCGCCCCCCCCCCCCTCCCCTCCGAAATAGCAGTATCGCTCCTGCCGCTGCTGGCTTCACGCAGGGCAGGAGCATAGAGATGTTGCAGGCACCTGTGCCGGCGTCTAACACTACCCGGCATCCGCCTCTCTATTACAGTGGATGCCAGGTCTGTATTGGTGGCCCCTTCCCCCCCTCCCCCAAAGTGTAAACTACCTCCCCCCCTTCCAGGCTCGCTCCCCTGCACTTAGCTCCTCCCCTCTCCCCCCCCCCCCACAGCAGCAGATACAGCACTTGATTTATGAGCAGATAAGTCAAGGAATGTGTCAACAGAGAAATGAATAAAGTAAGATAGTGGACAAACAAAGCAGTTTTGCTGAAGCAATGTATTTAGGAAAAGTCTTACATTCACATTATCAAGCAGTATAGATAGGATCCTTGTGATGGGACAACCCCTTTAACTTTCTTATGTGGGTCTTGATGAAAGTAGCTTTTTTAGTTTTACAAGTAAATTCCTCTTATGTATAAGAATAAATAAATTATTGCAAATTTTTTAATAAAGTTTTTTACCATTTATACATTTTTCCCAGTATGACACTTTACAATGTGGTCTTCTGATTAGAGATGAGCGAACACTAAAATGTTCGAGGTTCGAAATTCGATTCGAACAGCCGCTCACTGTTCGAGTGTTCGAATGGGTTTCGAACCCCATTATAGTCTATGGGGAACATAAACTCGTTAAGGGGGAAACCCAAATTCGTGTCTGGAGGGTCACCAAGTCCACTATGACACCCCAGGAAATGATACCAACACCCTGGAATGACACTGGGACAGCAGGGGAAGCATGTCTGGGGGCATAAAAGTCACTTTATTTCATGGAAATCCCTGTCAGTTTGCGATTTTCGCAAGCTAACTTTTCCCCATAGAAATGTATTGGCCAGTGCTGATTGGCCAGAGTACGGAACTCGACCAATCAGCGCTGGCTCTGCTGGAGGAGGCGGAGTCTAAGATCGCTCCACACCAGTCTCCATTCAGGTCCGACCTTAGACTCCGCCTCCTCCGGCAGAGCCAGCGCTGATTGGCCGAAGGCTGGCCAATGCATTCCTATGCGAATGCAGAGACTTAGCAGTGCTGAGTCAGTTTTGCTCAACTACACATCTGATGCACACTCGGCACTGCTACATCAGATGTAGCAATCTGATGTAGCAGAGCCGAGGGTGCACTAGAACCCCTGTGCAAACTCAGTTCACGCTAATAGAATGCATTGGCCAGCGCTGATTGGCCAATGCATTCTATTAGCCCGATGAAGTAGAGCTGAATGTGTGTGTTAAGCACACACATTCAGCACTGCTTCATCACGCCAATACAATGCATTAGCCAGTGCTGATTGGCCAGAGTACGGAATTCGGCCAATCAGCGCTGGCTCTGCTGGAGGAGGCGGAGTCTAAGGTCGGACCTGAATGGAGACTGGTATGGAGCGATCTTAGACTCCGCCTCCTCCAGCAGAGCCAGCGCTGATTGGCCGAATTCCGTACTCTGGCCAATCAGCGCTGGCCAATGCATTCTATTAGCCCGATGAAGTAGAGCTGAATGTGTGTGCTAAGCACACACATTCAGCACTGCTTCATCACGCCAATACAATGCATTAGCCAGTGCTGATTGGCCAGAGTACGGAATTCGGCCAATCAGCGCTGGCTCTGCTGGAGGAGGCGGAGTCTAAGGTCGGACCTGAATGGAGACTGGTGTGGAGCGATCTTAGACTCCGCCTCCTCCAGCAGAGCCAGCGCTGATTGGCCGAATTCCGTACTCTGGCCAATCAGCGCTGGCCAATGCATTCTATTAGCCCGATGAAGTAGAGCTGAATGTGTGTGCTTAGCACACACATTCAGCTCTACTTCATCGGGCTAATAGAATGCATTGGCCAATCAGCGCTGGCCAATGCATTCTATTAGCTTGATGAAGCAGAGTGTGCACAAGGGTTCAAGCGCACCCTCGGCTCTGATGTAGCAGAGCCGAGGCTGCACAAGGGTTCAAGTGCACCCTCGGCTCTCCTACATCAGAGCCGAGGGTGCGCTTGAACCCTTGTGCAGCCTCGGCTCTGCTACATCAGAGCCGAGGGTGCGCTTGAACCCTTGTGCACACTCTGCTTCATCAAGCTAATAGAATGCATTGGCCAGCACTGATTGGCCAGAGTACGGAATTCGGCCAATCAGCGCTGGCCAATGCATCCCTATGGGAAAAAGTTTATCTCACAAAAATCACAATTACACACCCGATAGAGCCCCAAAAAGTTATTTTTAATAACATTCCCCCCTAAATAAAGGTTATCCCTAGCTATCCCTGCCTGTACAGCTATCCCTGTCTCATAGTCACAAAGTTCACATTCTCATATGACCCGGATTTGAAATCCACTATTCGTCTAAAATAGAGGTCACCTGATTTCGGCAGCAAATGACTTTTTCCAATTTTTTTCAATGCCCCCAGTGTCGTAGTTCCTGTCCCACCTCCCCTGCGCTGTTATTGGTGCAAAAAAGGCGCCAGGGAAGGTGGGAGGGGAATCGAATTTTGGCGCACTTTACCACGTGGTGTTCGATTCGATTCGAACATGGCGAACACCCTGATATCCGATCGAACATGTGTTCGATAGAACACTGTTCGCTCATCTCTACTTCTGATCAGTAATCTATTGCCTTTCTCTATAGTCATTATTAATGCCAGCTCCCGTGACCCCTTCACTGTCTATACGCACACTAAATCAATTCCGGCAATAGTCAACTTGGAGTACAGTCATGGCCTAAAGTTTGTTTGTCCGGGGTGTAAGCTATTAGCAGGAAGTTGTTGGGTGGGCCCCCAGGACATCTACCACTGGTGGGCCCTAGGCCTTTCAGTCTGAGAGTGTCAGATAGTGTACTTGCTTTGCCGCCTAACCCATTTGGTGTTGGGCCAATCCCAAGTGCATTATCTAAGTAGCCTTCCCAGTCTTCATCCTTTTACCCCCTATGGAGATATGATCTTCGGCACACAGGAAGGCTCTCAGGTTGCTACCTCTTGAAGTCGTGCTGGTGTAAATGGCAGCTGACCAGGGACTAGACAGACTCCAGACCAAAGCACCAGGGACACTGTGCTCACAAGTGCTACCGCTCTTCCCTGCGTCAATGACGTCACATTCGTTGGTCACATGGCACAACAGCAACTAAGTCTCATGCAAGTGAATGGGTGTGAGCCACAATACCAACCACAGCACTTAAAATATGTATCAAACTATTCTTAGTAGTTACTGACAAGTCAAATGCTGTGGCCTCTTCAACCAGCTGATCTGTGGGGGTCCCGAATGTTGGATCCCCACCAATCACATAGATCCTCAATATATAAGTCCCAGAAACCTCGTTTTGGATAAGCTTCGGAAATGCTGATAGTATAAAGAATCTCTTATACTTCTCTCTTCTACTTTACCCACTCCTGGCTGGAATAAAGAAAGCAGCTTTTCCAGAAAGTGGGGCTTTAGCCTTATACTGTAACCACTAATCCAGACCAGGCAAAAAAAAAAGTCTCCAAGATCAATTTTTATAAGATTCCAAGATTTAGTTAATGGTAAAAAACAAAGAACAGCACTGAGCTGCTATAGTGAAGTACCGTATGGTAAATGGAATTGTGTGCTAAGAATACTTCTCACCTTTGAGGGTTGTATGAACAACCAATTTGTTAGGCTTTTGAACCACTTGGGGAGGGGGGGGGGGGGTTCAACCCCAGGTGTTGAGACAGCAGGATCCGTACCATCCTTGGTGTCAACCTCCACCCCAGCTATGAGCTGGAAACGCTGTAACACTGGCGTGGGGAGATGTCAGCAGGCTGTGCTGAAGCTCATCAGCTTGGGGGACAGACAGCATACTGCCTCTGAGGTGAGGGATGCTTTCCTGGATGATATGGCAATATGGTTTTCCCTGCTGCACCTAGGCCCAGGCATGTTTGTGTATGTGATAATGGCCGGAACCTGGTAGTAGATCTGGATTGACCAAAAATTAGATTGAGTTTATATAGCGTGACTGAATCGCTGTGTATCACACTTAGCTTTTGGGGGGTAGACCCCTAAAAATTGTATTGAGCTTATGTAGCGTGACTGAATTGCTGTGTCTCCCAATTAGCTTCGGGAGGTACAGCATTAAAAACAGGTTTGACCATACATGGCCTGACTGAATGAACGACTGTCTCCCACTTAGCATTGGGGGGTACAGCATGTGGAAAGCTGGATGTCACGTATATAGACTGACTGAATTGCTGTGTATCCCACTTAGCTGCTGGGGGTAGACCCTTAAAAATTGGATTGAGCTGATATAGCCTGATTGAATTGATGTGTCTCCCACTTATCTTTAGGGGCAGACCCTTAAAAATTGGATTCAGCGTACATAGCCTGACTGAATTTCTGTGTCTCCCACCTAGGTTTTGGGGGTACACACTGTGAAAAACTGCATTGAGCGTACATAGCCTAACTGAATTTCTGTGTATACCACCTAGGTTTTGGGGGTACACACCATGGATATCTGGATTGAGCGTACATAGCCGGACCCAATTGCTCTATATCCCTGTTTTGGGGAGACACCGCCTGTAAAGCTGGGTTGAGCGTATATAGCTGGACTGAATTTTTATGTATCCCTGTTTTTGGGTTACACACTGCCTGAAAAGATGGGTTGATAGTATATAGCTGGACTAAATTTTTCTGTTTCCCTGTTTTGGGGTTACACACTGCCTGTAAAGCGGGGTTGAGCGTATATTGCTGGACTGAATTGCTCTGTCTCCTTGTTATGTGTTTGTGGGGACACTGCCTGTAAAGCTGGGTTGAGCGTATATCTCTGGACTGAATGCTCTGTATCCCTGATTTGGGGAGAGCTTGACTCCTCTCTCTGCATTATATACAGTCCTATGAAAAAGTTTGGGCACCCCTATTAATCTTAATCATTTTTAGTTCTAAATATTTTGGTGTTTGCAGCAGCCATTTCAGTTTGATATATCTAATAACTGATGGACACAGTAATATTTCAGGATTGAAATGAGGTTTATTGTACTAACAGAAAATGTGCAATATGCATTAAACCAAAATATGACCGGTGCAAAAGTATGGGCACCTCAACAGAAAAGTGACATTAATATTTAGTAGATCCTCCTTTTGCACAGATAACAGTCTCTAGTCGCTTCCTGTAGTTTTTAATCCTGGATGAAGGTATTTTGGACCATTCCTCTTTACAAAACAATTCAAGTTCAGTTCAGTTTGATGGTCGCCGAGTATGGACAGCCCACTCTCAAATGATCTGAAAACAAAGATTGTTCAACATAGTTGTTCAGGGGAAGGATACAAAAAGTTGTCTCAGAGATTTAACCTGTCAGTTTCCACTGTGAGGAACATAGTAAGGAAATGGAAGACCACAGGGACAGTTCTTGTTAAGCCCAGAAGTGGCAAGTAAATAAAAATATCAGAAAGGCAGAGAAGAAGAATGGTGAGAACAGTCAAGGACAATCTACCGACCACCTACAAAGAGCTGCAGCATCATCTTGCTGCAGATGGTGTCAATGTGCATTGGTCAACAATACAGCGCACTTTGCACAAGGGGAAGCTGTATGGGAGACTGATGAGAAAGAAGCCGTTTCTGCAAGCACGCCACAAACAGAGTCACCTGAGGTATGCAAAAGCACATTTGTACAAGCCAGCTTTATTTTGGAAGAAGGTCCTGTGGACTGATGAAACAAAGATTGAGTTGTTTGGTCATACAAAAAGGCGTTATGCATGGTGTCCAAAAAAAACAGCATTCCAAGAAAAACACTTGCTACCCACTGTAAAATTTGGTGGAGGTTCCATCATGCTTTGGGGCTGTGTGGTCAATGCCGGCACCGGGAATCTTGTTAAAGTTGAGGGTCACATGGATTCCACTCAGTATCAGCAGATTCTTGAGAATAACGTTCAAGAATCAGTGACGAAGTTGAAGTTACTTCGGGGATGGATATTTCAGCAACACAATGATCCAAAACACCGCTCCAAATCCTTAGGCATTCATGCAGAGGAACAATTACAATGTTCTGGAATGGCCATCCCAGTCCCCAGACCTGAATATCATTGAACATCTGTGGGATGATTTGAAGCAGGCTGTCCATGCTCGGCGACCATCAAACTTAACTGAACTTGAATTGTTCTGTAAAGAGGAATGGTCCAAAATACCTTCATCCAGGATCCAGGAACTGATTAAAAGCTACAGTAAGTGACTAGAGACTGTTATCTGTGCAAAAGGAGGATCTACTAAATATTAATGTCACTTTTCTGTTGAGGTGCCCATACTTTTGCACCGGTCATATTTTGGTTTAATGCATATTGCACATTTTCTGTTAGTACAATAAACCTCATTTCAATCCTGAAATATTACTGTGTCCATCAGTTATTAGATATATCAAACTGAAATGGCTATTGCAAACACCAAAATATTTAGAACTAAAAATGATTAAGATTAATAGGGGTGCCCAAACTTTTTCATAGGACTGTAGCTCTGAAAAGAGCTGTTCTTGTTCTTCTTGAGTTTTTCCGTGCCTATCTGAAGCTTATCCCTATCTAGCCCTCAGCAGCATATCTGTCCCTATGTCTGAAGGCTGGAAAATGAATCAAAGATGGCGGCCGATGTTCTTATAAATCAAAGGTCACATGTTTTCGGCAGCCAATGGGTTTTTTCAATGCCTACGTTGTCGTAGTTCCTGTCCCACCTCCCCTGCACAGTTACTGGTGCGAAAAATGCACCAGGGAAGGTGGGAGGGGATACAAATTTTTACTGCGTTTGCCGCGTGGCATTTGATTGGAAACGAATACCTCAAACAGCTCGGTGTTCTCTCATCTCTAATGGATTATACAAGTATTTCATTAAAATAGGAATGTCATAGTGACAAGTCCTCTATAAAGTTAAATTCACACATATCGTTTGAGATGCAGTTGACAACTGCATAAAAACTGTACAAACTTTGTGGCTAAGCAAGTCACAGCCCAAAAGTTCATCGGAAAAGACGATGGTAGAAATGCATCACAGTTTTTTCAACAGCGTTTTTTGCCTGCAGATTTTTCCTTTGCAAATTTTTCCATATGGAAAACACCAGCCTTTCCGAAGGTATAAGTAACATACTATGATTTAAATCTATTGCTGTGAGAAGTGTGAAAAGGATGGCTATCAGAAGTCTTTCTTCCCTGCTGCTTTTAGGCTGTATAATCAACACTGAGCTAAGCGGAGATCATTCAATACAGAGAACTGAAAAATCCTTAAGTTGTGATATTCCTTGTACTATTTTTTACCTTTATCTTTTTATCTGTACCTACTGTCCAGTGGCGTAACTAGGAATGGCAGGGCCCCGTGGTGAACTTTTGACATGGACCCCACCACCACCACCGACCCTCTCCTACACATTCCTGCGCACTCTTTTATGCACCATAGTGGCCCCTGCACACAGTATTATCCCCCATAGTGGCCCCTGCACACAGTATTATGTCTCTTAGTGGCCCCTGTACACAGTATTATCCCTCATAGTGGCCCCTGCACACAGTATTATCCCACATATTGGCCCCTGCACACAGTATTATCCCCCATAGTGGCCCCTGCATACAGTATTATCCCCCATAGTGGCCCCTGCACACAGTATTATCCCCCATAGTGGCCCCTGCACACACTATTATCCCCCATAGTGTCCCCTGCACACAGTATTATCCCCCATAGTGGCCCCTGCACACAGTATTATCCCCATAGTGGCCCCTGCACACAGTATTATCCCCAATAATGGCCCCTGCACACAGTATTATGCCCCATAGTGGCCCCTGCACACAGTATTATCCCCCATAGTGGCCCCTGCACACAGTATTATCCCCCATAGTGGCCCCTGCACACAGTATTGTACCCCATAGTGGCCCTTGCACACAGTATTATCCCCCATAGTGGCCCCTGCACACAGTATTATCCCCCATAGTGGCCCCTGCACACAGTACTATCCCCCATAGTGGCCCCTGCACACAGTATTGTACCCCATAGTGGCCCCTGCACACAGTATTATGTCCCACTGTGGACACCCATAAACAATTATTATACTCTGCGGTCGCTGTAGCTGTAGCTCTTCATTGTCAGAAGGGGGTTTCTGACAGTCACTCAGGAATGCCCTTCCTTCCAGTTGTGCCTATAGCTCTGTACTGTGAGACCAGGGAGGAACGCCCCCGCCCCACCTGATAGTTCTCGTCCATAGACAAGTTCCTCACTGCTCAACATTATCGCTAGGCGGTAAGCAACACCCCCTTCACAGTACAGAGCTATAGAGGAATGGCGTTCCTGTGTGACTATCAGAAACGCCCTTCTGACAGTGAAGAGGTACGGTACCAGCACTGACAGCTCTTCACCGGAGGCACAGAACAGGAAAGCTGAATTCAGCACACTGTCAGATTTCTAGCGATGTATTACACTGCATGTGCCACAGAAGGTGAAGGGTCCTCTTTAAAGACTTTATGAACACTCTAGTAAACAGCAGTGATAGGCAGTGCAGTACATCAAATTAACAATATGATTATGTAGCAGGTACAATATTTAAACATTTGGGGCCCCACTTTTAATTTTGCCGAGGGCCCCACTTTGTCTAAAACCGGCCCTGATTCTAATGCACTGCATTAGTGTTAGGAGCTGAAGAAATGGAGCCATACCCGGTAGAGATGAAAAATTTCAAAAGCTTAAGAATAATGTCCCTGGGTACATTCAGGTTTTTAGGGCTCCCCTATGCTTGGTGAATATGGTCTATGTGCAGCAGTGTAGGGTTGGCCTGTTGAATAGGAGCTGAGAACAATGTTGTAACTTTCTCCCACAGGTTAGTTATCAATTCTGTCACTCCTCTGAGCTCTGTTGGCTCTGTTAGACCTATTTTTTCAGGTACTCCAATTTAATATCAATGGTCTCAAATTTTTAAGCAGAATCATCAAGGCGTGTTTTTATCCTTCTCCAGGGTGTCAGCAACTTTATCCGGTTTATCCTTCACCTCCTAGACTCTGGATCCAAAATTCAGTATTTTTTTGGTGAAATCAGAGAGTTCAGTAGAAAACAGTTATTTGATTTTTGCAAAGAGAGTAGTGGGGTCTAAGTCAGTATCCATGGTGTCCACCATAGGTTCCGGGTCAGAGGTTGAGAGTGACGTAGTGCTACTGTGAGGAGAGTGTGCCATGGTAAGTAGAAGACTTCTCTGAGCTTTCAGCTTTTGAGAATGTGTAGACATCTTATAAAAGTAGCAGGTGGTAGGGCAGTATAGTAAGCAGAATCGTGCCATTGGTGCAGGTGGGGGAGTTGTGACAGATAGCTGAGATGTTAATCAGACATTATATGCAGGCTAGACGCAAACCAGAGGTCATCAAAAGTAAAAACAGCAAACAGTAATCCACAAAAGGCGACTCCCAGTATCCAGGAGAGAAGAGTTTGGGTTTTATTAGGCTCAGTAAATCACCAGGCTAGAGAGTTCACCACAGGAGAGATGTAGGAGGCACACATGTAATGGCACCTTGCACTTCTTAGGAGGAGGGCCAGGTAGCAGCCTAGGATGGTGCTGGGTTCTGCAGAGTCTGATTCAGAACAGGGAGATGCTGGAGGAAGGTTTTTGGCTTGGAGAAGCTGACAGGATGATAAAGACGAGCTGACTTGAAGCAGGTAAGTTGACGGCTGCTGCACATGTAGAGGCTGCACAGAAGTCAGATTCAGGCAGTTTGCAGACACCAACAAACTTTCGAAAACCCACCGGGTTCAGCAGGAGATCCGGATGTAAGTAGTAGCTGGGGGACCCAGGTGGGAACCCCTAAATAGGCTGGAAAAAGAATATAACACCAAAGCCTGTGTGAAACATGTATGGTCCTCTTCAGCACCATGTCACGCCCCTACCTGCTTAATTTTTAGCTGCAGGGGTTTTTTTTTGTTATAAATTTTTAGTTATATTTAGATAGAATTGCTATAATTATAGATAGAAATTTCTATATTTATAGAAAAGTTTTAGACTTTTACACTACAGTTAATTATTTAACACACATTTTATATGTTTGTGTACCTCCTGTGGTGCTGAGCACTGGTCAGTGACATACATTACTGGTCGGTATCTGCTCAATTTTTAGCCGCAAGTTTATTGTTGTTAAATTTAGTTACAATTGCTAGATAAATAGATAGAGAGAGAGAGAGAGATAGATAGATAGATAGATAGATAGATAGATAGATAGATAGATAGATAGATAGATAAAAGTCTCTATCTATATCTTTATAAACATTTTAGCTAGCTTTTAGTACAGGATCTTATATGTGAGTACAAGTAAATTTATTGTAATTCTTTTTTACCTCTCTTTTTTTCTGATTTATTGTTTTTTTTACTTATATACCCTAATTAAAGCATAACATACACTTTAGATTCTCAATAAAGGATCAATACACGTGTAAAAACAGAACACAACATATATAAAATGTGCCAAAGCTCCTAAACCTTCTAAAGAATGTATTCAGCAGAAGAGGATTATCCCTTCGTGGCATCTGACAATGATATAGCGAGAGGGAGAACAAGAAAATGCCCAATTTCCTCTATTTTTCCTCTTCCCTCTCCCAAAGAAAAAGCCCCAGAACAATTACTGAAGTAGTTTCTGATATTGCTGAACCAATAATCAGAATTCATTTTTAGATATAAAATTTTATTTCTGTATAAATTATCCAATTCACTACCATATTGCAAAATAATTGAAAATCACACCAAGGCTGGGACCCCACATTGTGAAATCGCAGCGTTTTACAGTTCTCGCAAAGTGAATGGGCTAATCCCATTCACACATTGCAGGAAAAAAATCTGCATAAGATAAAATAAATAATCCTTTAATAGTCCAACTATGGGGAGATTCAGTGTGTTACAGCTGCATGATAATACAGTAATACAAAATATGAATACAAAAGCTCCACAGTAGAGGCATTACAGTGATAGTAGCAGTGGTGTAACCAGTGCCGCACCTCTCATGAGGCAACCTGAAGCGACCGCAGAGTATAATAATTGTTTATGGGTGTCCACAGTGGGATATAATACTGTGTGCAGGGGCCACTATGGGGTACAATACTGTGTGCAGGGGTCACTATGGGGGATAATACTGTGTGCAGGGGCCACTATGGGGGATAATACTGTGTGCAGGGGCCACTATGGGGCACAATACTGTGTGCAGGGGCCACTATGGGGGATAATACTGTGTGCAGGGGCCACTATGGGGGATAATACTGTGTGCAGGGGCCACTATGGGTTACAATACTGTGTGCAGGGGCCACTATGGGGGATAATACTGTGTGCAGGGGCCACTATGGGGGATCATACTGTGTGCAGGGGCCACTATGGGGGATAATACTGTGTGCAGGGGCCATTATTGGGGATAATACTGTGTGCAGGGGCCACTATGGGGGATAATACTGTGTGCAGGGGCCACTATGGGGGATAATACTGTGTGCAGGGGCCACTATGGGGGATAATACTGTATGCAGGGGCTAATATGTGGGATAATACTGTGTGCAGGGGCCACTATGAGGCATAATACTGTGTACAGGGGCCACTAAGAGACATAATACTGTGTGCAGGGGCCACTATGGGGGATAATACTGTGTGAAGGGGCCACTATGGGGCATAAAAGAGCACGCAGGAATGTGTAGGAGAGGGTCGGTCGAGGTCTTCGGTGGTGGTGGGGGGTCCATGTCAAAAGTTCACCACGGGGCCCCGCCATTCCTAGTTACGCCACTGGACAGTAGGTACAGATAAAAAGATAAAGGTAAAAAATAGTACAAGGAATATCACAACTTTTTTCAGTTCTCTGTATTGAATGATCTCCGCTTAGCTCAGTGTTGATTATACAGCCTAAAAGCAGCAGGGATGAAAGACTTCTGATAGCGTTCTTTTTCACACTTCTCACAGCAACAGATTTAAATCATAGCATGTTACTTATACATATGGAAAGGCTGGTGTTTTCCATATGGAAAAATTTGCAAAGGAAAAATCTGCAGGCAAAAAACGCTGTTGAAAAAACTGTGATGCATTTCTACCATCGTCTTTTCTGATGAATTTTTGGGCTGCGACTTGCTTAGCCACAAAGTTTGTACAGTTTTTATGCAGTTGTCAACTACATCTCAAACGATATGTGTGAATTTATCTTTATAGAGGTCTTGTCGCTGTGACATTCCTATTTTAATGAAATACTTGTATAATCAATTAGAGATGAGCGAACACCGAGCTGTTTGAGGTATTCGTTTCCAATCAAATGCCACGCGGCAAACGCAGTAAAAATTTGTATCCCCTCCCACCTTCCCTGGCGCGTTTTTTGCACCAGTAACTGTGCAGGGGAGGTGGGACAGGAACTACGACAACGTAGGCATTGAAAAAACCCATTGGCTGCCGAAAACATGTGACCTCTGATTTATAAGAACATCGGCCGCCATCTTTGATTCATTTTCCAGCCTTCAGACATAGGGACAGATGTGCTGCTGAGGGCTAGATAGGGATAAGCTTCAGATAGGCACGGAAAAACTCAAGAAGAACAAGAACAGCTCTTTTCAGAGCTATATACTGCAGAGAGAGGAGTCAAGCTCTCCCCAAATCAGGGATACAGAGCATTCAGTCCAGCGATATACGCTCAACCCAGCTTTACAGGCAGTATCCCCACAAACACATAACAAGGAGACAGAGCAATTCAGTCCAGCGATATACGCTCAACCCAGCTTTACAGGCAGTGTGTAACCCCAAAACAGGGATACAGAAAAATTCTGTGCTTTTCAGGCAGTATGTAACCCCAAAACAGGGATACAGAAAAATTCTGTGCTTTTCAAGCAGTGTGTAACCCCAAAATAGGGATACAGAAAAATTTAGTCCAGCTATATACTATCAACCCATCTTTTCAGGCAGTGTGCAACCCAAAAACAGGGATACATAAAAATTCAGTGCTTTTCAGGCAGTGTGTAACCCCAAAACAGGGATACAGAAAAACTCAGTCCAGCTATATACGCTCAACCCAGCTTTACAGGCAGTATCCCCACAAACACATAACAAGGAGACAGAGCAATTCAGTCCAGTTATATACGCTCAACCCAGCTTTGCAGGCAGTGTCCCCCCAAAACAGGGATATAGAGGAATTGGGTCTGGCTATGTACGCTCAATCCAGATATCCAGGGTGTGTACCCCCAAAACCTAGGTGGGAGACACCGAAATTCAGTCAGGCTATGAACGCTCAATCCAGATATCCACGGTGTGTACCCCCAAAACCTAGGTGGTATACACAGAAATTCAGTCAGGCTATGTACGCTGAATCCAATTTTTAAGGGTCTGCCCCCAAAGATAAGTGGGAGACATATCAATTAATCAGGCTATATCAGCTCAATCCAATTTTTAAGGGTCTACCCCCAGAAGCTAAGTGGGATACACAGCAATTCAGTCAGTCTATATACGCGACATCCAGCTTTCCACATGCTGTACCCCCCAATGCTAAGTGGGAGACAGTCGTTCATTCAGTCAGGCCATGTATGGTCAAACCTGTTTTTAATGCTGTATCCCCCCCGAAGCTAAGTGAGAGACAGCCGTTCACCAAACCCCCCCACCCCCAAGTGGTTCAAAAGCCTAACAAATTGGTTGTTCATACAACCCTCAAAGGTGAGAAGTATTCTTACCACACAATTCCATTTACCATACGGTACTTCACTATCGCAGCTCGGTGCTGTTCTTTGTTTTTTACCATTAACTAAATCTTGGAATCTTATAAAAATTGATCTTGGAGACTTTTTTTTTGCCTGGTCTGGATTAGTGGTTACAGTATAAGGCTAAAGCCCCACTTTCTGGAAAAGCTGCTTTCTTTATTCCAGCCAGGAGTGAGTAAAGTAGAAGAGAGAAGTATAAGAGCTTCTTTATACTATCAGCATTTCCGAAGCTTATCCAAAACGAGGTTTCTGGGACTTATATATTGAGGATCTATGTGATTGGTGGGGATCCAACATTCGGGACCCCCACAGATCAGCTGGTTGAAGAGGCCACAGCATTTGACTTGTCAGTAACTACTAAGAATAGTTTGATACATATTTTAAGTGCTGTGGTTGGTATTGTGGCTCACACCCATTCACTTGCATGAGACTTAGTTGCTGTTGTGCCATGTGACCAACGAATGTGACGTCATTGACGCAGGGAAGAGCGGTAGCACTTGTGAGCACAGTGTCCCTGGTGCTTTGGTCTGGAGTCTGTCTAGTCCCTGGTCAGCTGCCATTTACACCAGCACGACTTCAAGAGGTAGCAACCTAAGAGCCTTCCTGTGTGCCGAAGATCATATCTCCATAGGGGGTAAAAGGATGAAGACTGGGAAGGCTACTTAGATAATGCACTTGGGATTGGCCCAACACCAAATGGGTTAGGCGGCAAAGCGGGTACACTATCTGACACTCTCAGACTGAAAGGCCTTGGGCCCACCAGTGGTAAATGTCCTGGGGGCCCACCCAACAACTTCCTGCTAAAAGCTTACACCCCGGACAAACAAACTTTAGGCCATGACTGTACTCCAAGTTGACTATTGCCTGAATTGATTTAAGGTGCGTATAGACAGTGAAGGGGTCACGGGAGCTGGCATTAATAATGACTATAGAGAAAGGCAATAGATTACTGATCAGAAGACCACATTGTACAGTGTCATACTGGGAAAAATGTATAAATGGTAAAAAACTTTATTGAAAAATTTGCAATAATTTATTTATTCTTATACATAAGAGTAATTTACTTGTAAAACTAAAAAAGCTACTTTCATCAAGACCCACATAAGAAAGTTAAAGGGGTTGTCCCATCACAAGGATCCTATCTATACTGCTTGATAATGTGAATGTAAGACTTTTCCTAAATACATTGCTTCAGCAAAACTGCTTTGTTTGTCCACTATCTTACTCTATCCATTTCTCTGTTGACACATTCCTTGACTTATCTGCTCATAAATCAAGTGCTGTATCTGCTGCTGTCAGGGGGGAGAGGGGAGGGGCTAAGTGCAGGGGAGCGAGCCTGGAAGGGGGGGGAGGTAGTTTACACTTGGGGGGGGGGAAGGGGCCACCAATACAGACCCGGCATCCGCCTCTCTATTACAGACGCCGGCACAGGTGCCTGCAACATCTCTACGCTCCTGCCCTGCATGAAGCCAGCAGCGGCAGGAGCGATGCTGCTATTCCGGAGGGGAGGGGGGGGGAGGAGGAGCGGAATAGCAGCATCGCTCCTGCCGCTGCTGGCTTCATGCAGGGCAGGAGCATAGACATGTTGCGTCTAACACTCCTCGGTAGCCGCTTCTCTATTACAGCGGATGCCGGGTCTAAATTGCATTGTGAAGGCTGTACGTCCGATGCCTAGCTGCATCAGGAGCGCACACTCAGGGCCAGCGGCATAGAAGCGGCGTTGGCCTCCGCTGGCTTTGCATATGTCACCCCGCCCACCAATGACGCAACAAAGCCGGAAGAAAGAAGAATTTACAGCATCGAAGACTGGTGAGTATGCGACGTGGGAATACCCCTTTAACATGTTATATACACCTTTGCAAAAAAAAAAAAAAAAAAAAATGGAATTCCTCCCCACCCCCCCTTTCTTCAACCCCAAAACTAAAAGCCATTCAATAATAATAATAATAATAATAATAATAATAATAATAATATCTACTGCAGAATGGTTAGATTAAATAATATAAATTGCCCTACAAAAATGTATGACTCTTTTGGTGACATAAAACTTTATTTTTTCTATGAGATGGGTTATTATGTTGCAAAAACAAAAATAATCTATACATATTGATTATCAATTTAATTGTACTGAGCCATTGAATAAAATGAATAAACATAGCGAATGGAGCAAACAATGTAAAATACAAAATCAGTAGCGGAATTGGTGTTTCACATTCAGCTCCTTCAAGAGTTAATACAAGTGAATGAGTTCGTAATATGTGTCTTATCCTGCAATAAACAAGATCTCACACAGCAATGTCTATAGACAGATAAAAAGGCCTTAGTGCTGAAACAGTATTGGTACTTAAAGGGTTAACTCCTCAGCCTGCATCATGTCACCATGGTAACCACAGCCACAACCAATAGGATTGCAGGACAGGAAGTTGAAAAATCAGTTATCTGCTGTCAGTTATTAGATGAGAGAAGACGTCCACGTGAGCGCTCTGCAGACGGCAGGACTTTGGTAAGTGACCGGGATCTAATACTGAAGATCTTCTGACATGACTGATCATTACACAGACTGTATTACAGGTAACACTAGGGGGCGACTGTGAGTAACTGACCAGTATTAGTCTCTCTTCACATGAGCTTCTCCCTGTTTATAGGAAATAGGAAACATTTACATTAATGTCTCCAGTCATTTTTAATCCTATTTCATGTGCAATGGGACACTTGTAGCTTCTCTCCCATCCCCCAGCTCCCTGTGGGGTTCCCTTAAAGGTAGGAAAGAGGCGACAGTATGGCCAGGACAAATGTATGAGCTACAGTATAAGCTGGTGGGAGATCATCACATTACATCAGATGTAGAACAATGTGCTTACATAGGCTCCATACATGACTCATATTTAGGTTTATGGGGGGAAAAAAACTAAATATATCAACTCTGTCATATATATATATATCTCACTGCTGCATGACGTACCATGATGGACTTCACTGGACTAGAAGATCTTCTGGTTAATTGGTTAATTGTCTCCTAATAAAAAAGAGCAATGTATATTGTTATTGTGCCAGTGACTTCTATTGTACAGACACTATTCTATTAGGTCCATATAACTGATCCTACCTGGCCCCTCCATACACCTGGCCCTGATAGAAATGCTTATTATCCCCTATTATCCCCTATTATCTTACTTTATATATCTGTAATATGTGATAAAGTGACAGACGGGGGTCCCCGGGCCCACCAGAGGACATTATAGTCAATGCTGGCCCTCTATGGATACAGAACATATGTATGCCCACTATTACTTCTACCATACACCTCTTTGTAGATACCTTACTTGGTTTATACTTGTTTCTACACAGTACAAAGAATACGTCAGAGGTGAAGGTACCCTGTATGTATTGTCCACTATTGTATGTCTATAAATAGTATATGTATAGACAGTATGTGTAATGTTTGTATATTATATATATATGTTTCCATACACACATATATCCATGTCTTTCTGTATGTATCTATGTATTTAGATGTATCTGTAAAAGTCGTATCTGTCATGTAACATCTCCACGGTCAGTATGTGTAAGGACTGTGTATACTCTAGATATGGAAAGCTGGAAACACAGAGTGATAGAGATACAACACACGGAGGGGTAAATAAGCGAGGCACAAAGAGGTAGAAGCATGGAGGGGTAGGGACTAGAGTTGAGCGAACACTATTCAGATCAGCCGTTCCGAACAGCACGCTCCCATAGAAATGAATGGAAGCACCTGGCACGTACAGTTTGCCAGCGGCCGGTCGCCGTGCCAGCTGCTTCCATTCATTTCTATGGGAGCGTTCTGTTCGGATCGGCTGATCCGAACAGTGTTCGCTCATCTCTAGTAGAGACACAAGGCGCGAGTCATACATAGATAGAGGAGGGAACCTAGAGGGCCAGAAAGGTAATAAAGAGAGAGAGACAAAAGGCACGGAGGGGTAGAGTAGAGAGATCTGAGGTCTGGAGAGAAGAACGAAGACAGAGGGGTAGAGGTGAAAGGTAAGAGTGGCAGAGGCATGAGGGGTAGATGCACAGAGTAGAGTAGTCAGTGAGAATGGGGCTCTGGGTAGAGGTCGCAGTGGTACGCACGCTCTATTAGGAGTTATTTTGTACATAGTCACGCTATTTGGACAGGTTTTGATTCCCTTCACATGTATATGGTATATTTTTGTACCACTTTTTAAAGACTTTCCTTACTATATGATGCTACTTACATTTGTTTAGTACTTACCTTTCATCATATTTAACTCTTGTTTTGCTGGGTGAGAGGAGAGAGATGTGAAGCCAGGAGGGAGAGAGGAGAGAGATTTGAGGCCTAGAAAGAAAGAGGAGAGAGTTGTGAGGCCTGGAGGGAGAGTGGAGAGAGATGTGAGGTCAGGAGGGAGAGAGGAGAGAGATTTGAGGCCTGGAGGGAGAGTGGAGAGAGATGTGAGGTCAGGAGGGAGAGAGGAGAGAGATTTGAGGCCTAGAAGGAAAGAGGAGAGAGTTGTGAGACCAGGAGAGAGAGAAGAGAGAGATGTGAGGCCTGGAGGGAGAGAGGAGAGAGATGTGAGGCCTGGAGGGAGAGAGGTGTGAGGCCTGGAGGGAGAGAGGAGAGAGATGTGAGGCCTGGAGGGGAGAGGAGAGAGATGTGAGACCTGGAGGGGAAAGGAGAGAGATGTGAGACCTGGAGGGAATGACGAGAGAGATGTGAGGCCTGGAGGGAGAAAGGTGAGAGGCCTGGAGGGAGAGAGGTGTGAGGCCTGGATGGAGAGAGGTGTGAGGCCTGGAGGGAGTGAGGAGAGAGATGTGAGGCCTGGAGGGAGAGAGGAGACAGATGTGAGGTTCGGAGGGAGAGAGGAGAGAGATGTGAGGCCTGGAGGGAGAGAGGAGTGAGATGTGAGGCCTAGAGGGAGAAAGGAGAGAGATGTGAGGCCTGGAGGGAGAGAGGAGTGAGATGTGAGGCCTAGAGGGAGAGAGGAGAGAGATGTGAGTCCAGGAGGGAGAGAGGAGAGAGATGTGAGGCCTGGAGGGAGAGAGGTGTGAGGCCTAGAGGGAGAGAGGAGAGAGACGTGAGGCCTGGAGGGAGAGAGGAGAGAGATGTGAGGCCTGGAGGGGGTGAGGAGAGAGATGTAAGGCCTGGAGGGAGAGATTGTGAGGCCTGGAGGGAGAGAGGTGAGAGACTAGAGGCCAGGAAGGAGAGAAATGTGAGGCCTGGAGGGAGAGAGGGGAGAGATGTGAGGCCTGGGGGGAGAGAGGAGAGAGATGTGAGGCCTAGAGGGAGAGAGATGTGAGGCCTGGAGGGAGAGAGGAGAGAGATGTGAGGCCTGCAGGGAGAGAGGTGTGAGGCCTGGAGGGAAAGAGATGTGAGGCCTAGAGGGAGAAAGGAGAGAGATGTGAGGCGTGGAGGGAGAGAGAAGAGAGATGTGAGGCCTAGAGGGAGAGAGGAGAGAGATGTGAGTCCAGGAGGGAGAGAGGAGATAGATGTGAGGCCTGGAGGGAGATAGGAGAGAGATGTGAGGCCTGGGGGGAGAGAGGAGAGATGTGAGGCCTAGAGGGAGAGAGGAGAGAGATGTAAGGCCTGGAGGGATTGAGGAGAGAGATGTGAGGCCTGAAGGGAGAGAGGGGAGAGATGTGAGGCCTGGGAGGAGAGAGATGTGAGGCCTGGAGGGAGAGAGGAGAGAGATGTGAGGCCTGGAGGAAGAGAGGAGAGAGATGTGAGGTCTGGAGGGAGAGAGGGGAGAGATGTGAGGCCTGGGAGGAGAGAGATTTGAGGCCTGGAGGGAGAGAGGAGAGAGATGTGAGGCCAGGAGGGAGAGAGGAGAGAGATGTGAGGCCTGGAGGGAGAGAGGTGTGAGGCCTAAAGAGAGAGAGGAGAGAGATGTGAGGCTAAGAGGGAGAGAGGAGAGAGATTTGAGGCCTAGAAGGAAAGAGGAGAGTTGTGAGGCCTGGAGGGAGAGAAGAGAGAGATATGAGGCCTGGAGGGAGAGAGGAGAGAGATATGAGGCCAGGAGGGAGAGAGGAGAGAGATTTGAGGCCTAGAAGGAAAGAGGAGAGAGTTGTGCGGCCTGGAGGGAGAGAAGAGAGAGATGTGAGGCCGGGAGGGAGAGAGGAAAGAGATGTGAGGCCTAGAGGGAGAGAGGAGAGAGATGTGAGGCCTGGAGGGAGAGAGGAGAGAGATGTGGGGCCTGGAGGGAGAGAGGAGAGAGATGTGAGGCCTGGGGGGAGAGAGGTGTGTGGCCTAGAGGGAGAAATGAGAGAGATGTGAGGACTGGAGGGAGAGAGGTGTGAGGCCTGGAGAGAGAGAGGAGAGAGATGTGAGGCCAGGAGGGAGAGAGGAGAGAGATTGGAGGCCTAGAAGGAAAGAGGAGAGTTGTGAGGCCTGGAGGGAGAGAAGAGAGAGATGTGAGGCCTGGAGGGAGAGAGGTGTGAGGCCTGGAGGGAAAGAGATGTGAGGCCTAGAGGGAAAAAGGAGAGAGATGTGAGGCCTGGAGGGAGAGAGGAGTGAGATGTGAGGCCTAGAGGGAGAGAGGAGAGAGATGTGAGTCCAGGAGGGAGAGAGGAGAGAGATGTGAGGCCTGGAGGGAGAGAGGTGTGAGGCCTAGAGGGAGAGAGGAGAGAGACGTGAGGCCTGGAGGGAGAGAGGAGAGAGATGTGAGGCCTGGAGGGGGTTAGGAGAGAGATGTAAGGCCTGGAGGGAGAGAGGTGTGAGGCCTGGAGGGAGAGAGGTGAGAGACTAGAGGCCAGAAAGGAGAGAAATGTGAGGCCTGGAGGGAGAGAGGGGAGAGATGTGAGGCCTGGGGAGAGAGGAGAAAGATGTGAGGCCTAGAGGGAGAGAGATGTGAGGCCTGGAGGGAGAGAGGAGAGAGATGTGAGGCCTGCAGGGAGAGAGGTGTGAGGCCTGGAGGGAAAGAGATGTGAGGCCTAGAGGGAGAAAGGAGAGAGATGTGAGGCGTGGAGGGAGAGAGAAGAGAGATGTGAGGCCTAGAGGGAGAGAGGAGAGAGATGTGAGTCCAGGAGGGAGAGAGGAGATAGATGTGAGGCCTGGAGGGAGATAGGAGAGAGATGTGAGGCCCGGGGGGAGAGAGGAGAGATGTGAGGCCTGGAGGGAGAGAGGGGAGAGATGTGAGGCCTGGGAGGAGAGAGATGTGAGGCCTGGAGGGAGAGAGGAGAGAGATGTGAGGCCAGGAGGGAGAGAGGGGAGAGATGTGAGGCCTGGGAGGAGAGAGATGTGAGGCCTGGAGGGAGAGAGGAGAGAGATGTGAGGCCAGGAGGGAGAGAGGAGAGAGATGTGAGGCCTGGAGGGAGAGAGGTGTGAGGCCTAAAGAGAGAGAGGAGAGAGATGTGAGGCTAAGAGGGAGAGAGGAGAGAGATTTGAGGCCTAGAAGGAAAGAGGAGAGTTGTGAGGCCTGGAGGGAGAGAAGAGAGAGATGTGAGGCCTGGAGGGAGAGAGGAGAGAGATATGAGGCCAGGAGGGAGAGAGGAGAGAGATTTGAGGCCTAGAAGGAAAGAGGAGAGAGTTGTGAGGCCTGGAGGGAGAGAAGAGAGAGATGTGAGGCCGGGAGGGAGAGAGGAAAGAGATGTGAGGCCTAGAGGGAGAGAGGAGAGAGATGTGAGGCCTGGAGGGAGAGAGGAGAGAGATGTGGGGCCTGGAGGGAGAGAGGAGAGAGATGTGGGGCCTGGAGGGAGAGAGGAGAGAGATGTGAGGCCTGGGGGGAGAGAGGTGTGTGGCCTAGAGGGAGAAATGAGAGAGATGTGAGGACTGGAGGGAGAGAGGTGTGAGGCCTGGAGAGAGAGAGGAAAGAGATGTGAGGCCAGGAGGGAGAGAGGAGAGAGATTGGAGGCCTAGAAGGAAAGAGGAGAGTTGTGAGGCCTGGAGGGAGAGAAGAGAGAGATGTGAGGCCTGGAGGGAGAGGGGAGAGAGATGTGAGGCCAGGAGGGAGAGAGGAGAGAGATTTGAGGCCTAGAAGGAAAGAGGAGAGAGTTGTGAGGCCTGGAGGGAGAGAAGAGAGAGATGTGAGACCAGGAGGGAGAGAGGAGAGATATGTGAGGCCTGGAGGGAGAGAGCAAAGAGATGTGAGGCCTTGAGGGAGAGAGGAGTGAGATGTGAGGCCTGGAGGGAGAGAGGAGAGATGTGATGCCTGGAGGGAGAGAGGAGAGACATGTGAGGTCTGGAGGGAGAGAGGAGAGAGATGTGATGCCTGGAGGGAGAGAGGAGAGAGATCAGAGACCAGGAGGGGGAGAGGAGAGAGATGTGAGGCCTGGAGGGAGAGAGGAGAGAGATGTGAGGCCTGGAGGGAGAGAGGAGAGAGGTGAGAGGCCTGGAGGGAGAGAGTTGAGAGGCCTGGAAGGAAAGTGGAGAGAGATGTGTAGACAGGAGGGAGAGAGGAAAGAGATGTGAGGTCTGGAGGGAGAGAGGAGAGAAATGTGATGCCTGGAGGGAGAGAGGAGAGAGATCAGAGACCAGGAGGGGGAGAGGAGAGAGATGTGAGGCCTGGAGGGAGAGAGGATAGAGATGTGAGGCCTGGAGGGAGAGAGGAGAGAGGTGAGAGGCCTGGAGGGAGAGAGTTGAGAGGCCTGGCGGGAAAGAGGAGAGAGATGTGAGGCCAGGAGGGACTGAGGAGAGAGATGTGAGGCCTGGAGGGAGAGAGGAGAGAGATGTGAGGCCTGGAGGGAAAGAGGAGAGAGATGTGAGGCCTGGAGGGAGAGAGGAGAGAGATGTGAGGCCTGGAGGGAGAGAGGAGAGAGATGTGAGGCCTGAAGGGAGAGAGGAGAGAGGTGAGAGGCCTGGAGGAAGAGAGTTGAGAGGCCTGGAGTGAAAGAGGAGAGAGAGGTGAGGCCTGGAGGGAGAGAGGAGAGAGATGTGAGGCCTGGAGGGAGAGACGAGAGAGATGTGAGACCAGGAGGGAGAGAGGAGAGATATGTGAGGCCTTGAGGGAGAGAGCAGAGAGATGTGACGCCTTGAGGGAGAGAGGAGAGAGATGTGAGGCCTGGAGGGAGAGAGGAGAGATGTGATGCCTGGAGGGAGAGAGGAGAGACATGTGAGGTCTGGAGGGAGAGAGGAGAGAGATGTGATGCCTGGAGGGAGAGAGGAGAGAGATCAGAGACCAGGAGGGGGAGAGGAGAGAGATGTGAGGCCTGGAGGGAGAGAGGAGAGAGATGTGATGCCTGGAGGGAGAGAGGAGACAGATCAGAGACCAGGAGGGGGAGAGGAGAGAGATGTGAGGCCTAGAGGCAGAAAGGAGAGAGATGTGAGGTCTGGAGGGAGAGAGGTATGAGGCCTGGAGGGAGAGAGGAGAGAGATGTGAGGCCTGTAGGGGAGAGGAGAGAGATGTGAGGCCTGGAGGGAGAGAGGAGAGAGATGTGAAGCCAGGAGGGAGAGAGGAGAGAGATGTGAGGCCTGGAGGGAGAGAGGTGTGAGGCCTGGAGGGAAATACATTTGAGGCCTAGAGGGAGAAAGGAGAGAGATGTGAGGCCTGGATGGAGAGAGGAGAGAGATGTGAGGCCTAGAGGGAGAGAGGAGAGAGATGTGAGTCCAGGAGAGAGAGAAGAGAGAGATGTGAGGCCTGGAGGGAGAGAGGAGAGAGATGTGAGGCCTGGAGGGAGAGAGGTGTGAGGCCTGGAGGGAGAGAGGAGAGAGATGTGAGGCCTGGAGGGGAGAGGAGAGAGATGTGAGACCTGGAGGGGAAAGGAGAGAGATGTGAGACCTGGAGGGAATGACGAGAGAGATGTGAGGCCTGGAGGGAGAAAGGTGAGAGGCCTGGAGGGAGAGAGGTGTGAGGCCTGGATGGAGAGAGGTGTGAGGCCTGGAGGGAGTGAGGAGAGAGATGTGAGGCCTGGAGGGAGAGAGGAGACAGATGTGAGGTTCGGAGGGAGAGAGGAGAGAGATGTGAGGCCTGGAGGGAGAGAGGAGTGAGATGTGAGGCCTAGAGGGAGAAAGGAGAGAGATGTGACGCCTGGAGGGAGAGAGGAGTGAGATGTGAGGCCTAGAGGGAGAGAGGAGAGAGATGTGAGTCCAGGAGGGAGAGAGGAGAGAGATGTGAGGCCTGGAGGGAGAGAGGTGTGAGGCCTAGAGGGAGAGAGGAGAGAGACGTGAGGCCTGGAGGGAGAGAGGAGAGAGATGTGAGGCCTGGAGGGGGTGAGGAGAGAGATGTAAGGCCTGGAGGGAGAGATTGTGAGGCCTGGAGGGAGAGAGGTGAGAGACTAGAGGCCAGGAAGGAGAGAAATGTGAGGCCTGGAGGGAGAGAGGGGAGAGATGTGAGGCCTGGGGGGAGAGAGGAGAGAGATGTGAGGCCTAGAGGGAGAGAGATGTGAGGCCTGGAGGGAGAGAGGAGAGAGATGTGAGGCCTGCAGGGAGAGAGGTGTGAGGCCTGGAGGGAAAGAGATGTGAGGCCTAGAGGGAGAAAGGAGAGAGATGTGAGGCGTGGAGGGAGAGAGAAGAGAGATGTGAGGCCTAGAGGGAGAGAGGAGAGAGATGTGAGTCCAGGAGGGAGAGAGGAGATAGATGTGAGGCCTGGAGGGAGATAGGAGAGAGATGTGAGGCCTGGGGGGAGAGAGGAGAGATGTGAGGCCTAGAGGGAGAGAGGAGAGAGATGTAAGGCCTGGAGGGATTGAGGAGAGAGATGTGAGGCCTGAAGGGAGAGAGGGGAGAGATGTGAGGCCTGGAGGGGGTTAGGAGAGAGATGTAAGGCCTGGAGGGAGAGAGGTGTGAGGCCTGGAGGGAGAGAGGTGAGAGACTAGAGGCCAGAAAGGAGAGAAATGTGAGGCCTGGAGGGAGAGAGGGGAGAGATGTGAGGCCTGGGGGAGAGAGGAGAAAGATGTGAGGCCTAGAGGGAGAGAGATGTGAGGCCTGGAGGGAGAGAGGAGAGAGATGTGAGGCCTGCAGGGAGAGAGGTGTGAGGCCTGGAGGGAAAGAGATGTGAGGCCTAGAGGGAGAAAGGAGAGAGATGTGAGGCGTGGAGGGAGAGAGAAGAGAGATGTGAGGCCTAGAGGGAGAGAGGAGAGAGATGTGAGTCCAGGAGGGAGAGAGGAGATAGATGTGAGGCCTGGAGGGAGATAGGAGAGAGATGTGAGGCCCGGGGGGAGAGAGGAGAGATGTGAGGCCTGGAGGGAGAGAGGGGAGAGATGTGAGGCCTGGGAGGAGAGAGATGTGAGGCCTGGAGGGAGAGAGGAGAGAGATGTGAGGCCAGGAGGGAGAGAGGGGAGAGATGTGAGGCCTGGGAGGAGAGAGATGTGAGGCCTGGAGGGAGAGAGGAGAGAGATGTGAGGCCAGGAGGGAGAGAGGAGAGAGATGTGAGGCCTGGAGGGAGAGAGGTGTGAGGCCTAAAGAGAGAGAGGAGAGAGATGTGAGGCTAAGAGGGAGAGAGGAGAGAGATTTGAGGCCTAGAAGGAAAGAGGAGAGTTGTGAGGCCTGGAGGGAGAGAAGAGAGAGATGTGAGGCCTGGAGGGAGAGAGGAGAGAGATATGAGGCCAGGAGGGAGAGAGGAGAGAGATTTGAGGCCTAGAAGGAAAGAGGAGAGAGTTGTGAGGCCTGGAGGGAGAGAAGAGAGAGATGTGAGGCCGGGAGGGAGAGAGGAAAGAGATGTGAGGCCTAGAGGGAGAGAGGAGAGAGATGTGAGGCCTGGAGGGAGAGAGGAGAGAGATGTGGGGCCTGGAGGGAGAGAGGAGAGAGATGTGGGGCCTGGAGGGAGAGAGGAGAGAGATGTGAGGCCTGGGGGGAGAGAGGTGTGTGGCCTAGAGGGAGAAATGAGAGAGATGTGAGGACTGGAGGGAGAGAGGTGTGAGGCCTGGAGAGAGAGAGGAAAGAGATGTGAGGCCAGGAGGGAGAGAGGAGAGAGATTGGAGGCCTAGAAGGAAAGAGGAGAGTTGTGAGGCCTGGAGGGAGAGAAGAGAGAGATGTGAGGCCTGGAGGGAGAGGGGAGAGAGATGTGAGGCCAGGAGGGAGAGAGGAGAGAGATTTGAGGCCTAGAAGGAAAGAGGAGAGAGTTGTGAGGCCTGGAGGGAGAGAAGAGAGAGATGTGAGACCAGGAGGGAGAGAGGAGAGATATGTGAGGCCTGGAGGGAGAGAGCAAAGAGATGTGAGGCCTTGAGGGAGAGAGGAGTGAGATGTGAGGCCTGGAGGGAGAGAGGAGAGATGTGATGCCTGGAGGGAGAGAGGAGAGACATGTGAGGTCTGGAGGGAGAGAGGAGAGAGATGTGATGCCTGGAGGGAGAGAGGAGAGAGATCAGAGACCAGGAGGGGGAGAGGAGAGAGATGTGAGGCCTGGAGGGAGAGAGGAGAGAGATGTGAGGCCTGGAGGGAGAGAGGAGAGAGGTGAGAGGCCTGGAGGGAGAGAGTTGAGAGGCCTGGAAGGAAAGTGGAGAGAGATGTGTAGACAGGAGGGAGAGAGGAAAGAGATGTGAGGTCTGGAGGGAGAGAGGAGAGAAATGTGATGCCTGGAGGGAGAGAGGAGAGAGATCAGAGACCAGGAGGGGGAGAGGAGAGAGATGTGAGGCCTGGAGGGAGAGAGGATAGAGATGTGAGGCCTGGAGGGAGAGAGGAGAGAGGTGAGAGGCCTGGAGGGAGAGAGTTGAGAGGCCTGGCGGGAAAGAGGAGAGAGATGTGAGGCCAGGAGGGACTGAGGAGAGAGATGTGAGGCCTGGAGGGAGAGAGGAGAGAGATGTGAGGCCTGGAGGGAAAGAGGAGAGAGATGTGAGGCCTGGAGGGAGAGAGGAGAGAGATGTGAGGCCTGGAGGGAGAGAGGAGAGAGATGTGAGGCCTGGAGGGAGAGAGGAGAGAGATGTGGGGCCTGGAGGGAGAGAGGAGAGAGATGTGGGGCCTGGAGGGAGAGAGGAGAGAGATGTGAGGCCTGGGGGGAGAGAGGTGTGTGGCCTAGAGGGAGAAATGAGAGAGATGTGAGGACTGAAGGGAGAGAGGTGTGAGGCCTGGAGAGAGAGAGGAAAGAGATGTGAGGCCAGGAGGGAGAGAGGAGAGAGATTGGAGGCCTAGAAGGAAAGAGGAGAGTTGTGAGGCCTGGAGGGAGAGAAGAGAGAGATGTGAGGCCTGGAGGGAGAGGGGAGAGAGATGTGAGGCCAGGAGGGAGAGAGGAGAGAGATTTGAGGCCTAGAAGGAAAGAGGAGAGAGTTGTGAGGCCTGGAGGGAGAGAAGAGAGAGATGTGAGACCAGGAGGGAGAGAGGAGAGATATGTGAGGCCTGGAGGGAGAGAGCAAAGAGATGTGAGGCCTTGAGGGAGAGAGGAGTGAGATGTGAGGCCTGGAGGGAGAGAGGAGAGATGTGATGCCTGGAGGGAGAGAGGAGAGACATGTGAGGTCTGGAGGGAGAGAGGAGAGAGATGTGATGCCTGGAGGGAGAGAGGAGAGAGATCAGAGACCAGGAGGGGGAGAGGAGAGAGATGTGAGGCCTGGAGGGAGAGAGGAGAGAGATGTGAGGCCTGGAGGGAGAGAGGAGAGAGGTGAGAGGCCTGGAGGGAGAGAGTTGAGAGGCCTGGAAGGAAAGTGGAGAGAGATGTGTAGACAGGAGGGAGAGAGGAAAGAGATGTGAGGTCTGGAGGGAGAGAGGAGAGAAATGTGATGCCTGGAGGGAGAGAGGAGAGAGATCAGAGACCAGGAGGGGGAGAGGAGAGAGATGTGAGGCCTGGAGGGAGAGAGGATAGAGATGTGAGGCCTGGAGGGAGAGAGGAGAGAGGTGAGAGGCCTGGAGGGAGAGAGTTGAGAGGCCTGGCGGGAAAGAGGAGAGAGATGTGAGGCCAGGAGGGACTGAGGAGAGAGATGTGAGGCCTGGAGGGAGAGAGGAGAGAGATGTGAGGCCTGGAGGGAAAGAGGAGAGAGATGTGAGGCCTGGAGGGAGAGAGGAGAGAGATGTGAGGCCTGGAGGGAGAGAGGAGAGAGATGTGAGGCCTGAAGGGAGAGAGGAGAGAGGTGAGAGGCCTGGAGGAAGAGAGTTGAGAGGCCTGGAGTGAAAGAGGAGAGAGAGGTGAGGCCTGGAGGGAGAGAGGAGAGAGATGTGAGGCCTGGAGGGAGAGACGAGAGAGATGTGAGACCAGGAGGGAGAGAGGAGAGATATGTGAGGCCTTGAGGGAGAGAGCAGAGAGATGTGACGCCTTGAGGGAGAGAGGAGAGAGATGTGAGGCCTGGAGGGAGAGAGGAGAGATGTGATGCCTGGAGGGAGAGAGGAGAGACATGTGAGGTCTGGAGGGAGAGAGGAGAGAGATGTGATGCCTGGAGGGAGAGAGGAGAGAGATCAGAGACCAGGAGGGGGAGAGGAGAGAGATGTGAGGCCTGGAGGGAGAGAGGAGAGAGATGTGATGCCTGGAGAGAGAGAGGAGACAGATCAGAGACCAGGAGGGGGAGAGGAGAGAGATGTGAGGCCTAGAGGCAGAAAGGAGAGAGATGTGAGGTCTGGAGGGAGAGAGGTATGAGGCCTGGAGGGAGAGAGGAGAGAGATGTGAGGCCTGTAGGGGAGAGGAGAGAGATGTGAGGCCTGGAGGGAGAGAGGAGAGAGATGTGAAGCCAGGAGGGAGAGAGGAGAGAGATGTGAGGCCTGGAGGGAGAGAGGTGTGAGGCCTGGAGGGAAAGACATTTGAGGCCTAGAGGGAGAAAGGAGAGAGATGTGAGGCCTAAATGGAGAGAGGAGAGAGATGTGAGGCCTAGAGGGAGAGAGGAGAGAGATGTGAGTCCAGGAGGGAGAGAGGAGAGAGATGTGAGGCCTGGAGGAAGAGATATGTGAGGCCTGGAGGTATAGAGGAGAGAGATGTGAAGCCAGGAGGGAGAAAAGAGAGAGATGTGAGGCCTGGAGGGAGAGAGGAGAGAGATGTGAGGCATGGAGGGAGAGAACAGAGAGATGTGAGGCCTGGAGGGAGAGAGGAGAGACATGTGAGGCCTATAGGGAGAGAGGAGAGAGATGTGAGGCCTGGAGGGAGAGAGGAGAGAGATGTGAGGCCTGGAGGGAGAGAGGAGAGAGATGTGAAGTCTGGAGGGAGAGAGGAGAGAGATGTGAGGCCTGGAGGGAGAGAGGAGAGAGATGTGAGGCCTGGAGGGAGAGAGGAGAGAGATGTGAGGCCTGGAGGGAGAGAGGAGAGAGATGTGAGGTCTGGAGGGAGAGAGGAGAGAGATGTGAGGCCTAGAGGCAGAAAGGAGAGAGATGTGAGGTCTGGAGGGAGAGAGGTATGAGGCCTGGTGGGAGAGAGGAGAGAGATGTGAGGCCTGGTGGGAGTGAGGAGAGAGATGTGAGGACTGGAGGGAGAGAGGAGAAAGATGTGAGGCCTAGCGGGAGAGAGGAGAGAGATGTGAGGCCTAGAGGAAGAGAGGAGAGAGATGTGAGGCCTAGAGGGAGAGAGGAGAGAGATGTTAGGCCTGGAGGGAGAGAGGAGAGAGATGTGAGACCAGGAGGGAGAGAGGAGAGAGATGTGAGGCCTGGAGGGAGAGATGTGAGGCCAGGAGGGAGAGAGGAGAGAGATGTGAAGCCAGGAGGGAGAGAGGAGAGAGATGTGAGGTCTGGTGGGAGAGCGGAGAGAGATGTGAGGCCTGGAGAAAGTGAGGAGAGAGATGTGAGGCCTGGAGGGAGAGAGGAGAGAGATGTGAGGCCAGGAGGGAGAGAGGAGAGAGATGTGAGGCCTGGAGGGAGAGAGAAGTGAGATGTGAGGCCTTGACGGAGAGAGGAGAGAGATGTCAGGCCTGGAGGGAGAGAGGAGAGAGATGTCAGGCCTGGAGGGAGAGAGGAGAGAGATGTCAGGCCTGGAGGGAGAGAGGAGAGAGATGTGAGGCCTGGAAGGAGAGAGGAGAGAGATGTGAGGCCTGGAGGGAGAGATGTTAGGCCTGGAGGGTGAGAGGAGAGAGATGTGAGGCCTAGTGGGAGAGAGTAGAGAGATGTGAGGCCTGGAGGGAGTGAAGAGAGAGATGTGAGGCCTGGAGGGAGAGAGGAGAGCAATGTGAGGCCTGGAGGGAGTGAATAGAGAAATGTGAGGCCTGGAGGGAGAGAGGAGAGCAATGTAAGGCCTGGAGGGAGTGAGGAGAGAGATGTGAGGCCTGGAGGGAGAGAGAAGAAAGATGAGAGGCCTGGAGGGAAAGAGGAGAGAGATGTGAGGCCTGGAGGGAGTGAGGAGAGAGATGTGAGGCCTGGAGGGAGAGAGGAGAGAGATGTGAGTCCTGGAGGGAGAGAGGAGAGTTATGTGAGACCTGGAGGGAGAGAGGAGAGAGATGTGAGGCCTTGAGGGAGAGAGGAGAGAGATGTTAGGCCTAGAGGGAGAGAGGAGAGAGATGTGAGACCAGGAGGGAGAGAGGAAAGAGATGTGTAGACAGGAGGGAGAGAGGAGAGAGATGTGAGGTCTGGAGGGAGAGAGGAGAGAAATGTGATGCCTGGAGGGAGAGAGGAGAGAGATCAGAGACCAGGAGGGGGAGAGGAGAGAGATGTGAGGCCTGGAGGGAGAGAGGATAGAGAAGTGAGGCCTGGAGGGAGAGATGTGAGGCCAGGAGGGAAAGAGGAGAGAGATGTGTAGACAGGAGGGAGAGAGGAGAGAGATGTGAGGTCTGGAGGGAGAGAGGAGAGAAATGTGATGCCTAGAGGGAGAGAGGAGAGAGATCAGAGACGAGGAGTGGGAGAGGAGAGAGATGTGAGGCCTGGAGGGTGAGAGGATAGAGATGTGAGGCCTGGAGGGAGAGAGGAGAGAAGTGAGAGGCCTGGAGGGAGAGAGTTGAGAGGCCTGGCGGGAAAGAGGAGAGAGATGTGAGGCCAGGAGGGAGTGAGGAGAGAGATGTGAGGCCTGGAAGGAGAGAGGAGAGAGATGTGAGGCCTGGAGGGAGAGAGGAGAGAGATCAGAGACCAGGAGGGGGAGAGGAGAGAGATGTGAGGCCTGGAGGGAGAGAGGAGAGAGATGTGAGGCCTGGAGGGAGAGAGGAGAGAGATGTGAGGCCTGGAGGGAGAGAGGAGAGAGGTGAGAGGCCTGGAGGGAGAGAGTTGAGAGGCCTGGAGTGAAAGAGGAGAGAGAGGTGAGGCCTGGAGGGAGAGAGGAGAGAGATGTGAGGCCTTGAGGGAGAGAGGAGAGAGATGTTAGGCCTAGAGGGAGAGAGGAGAGAGATGTGAGACCAGGAGGGAGAGAGGAGAGAGAAGTGAGGCCTGGAGGGAGAGATGTGAGGCCAGGAGGGAAAGAGGAGAGAGATGTGTAGACAGGATGGAGAGAGGAGAGAGATGTGAGGTCTGGAGGGAAAGAGGAGAGAAATGTGATGCCTGGAGGGAGAGAGGAGAGAGATCAGAGACCAGGAGGGGGAGAGGAGAGAGATGTGAGGCCTGGAGGCAGAGAGGATAGAGATGTGAGGCCTGGAGGGAGAGAGGAGAGAGGTGAGAGGCCTGGAGGGAGAGAGTTGAGAGGCCTGGCAGGAAAGAGGAGAGAGATGTGAGGCCAGGAGGGACTGAGGAGAGAGATGTGAGGCCTGGAGGGAGAGAGGAGAGAGATGTGAGGCCTGGAGGGAGAGAGGAGAGAGATGTGAGGCCTGGAGGGAGAGAGGAGAGAGATGTGAGGCCTGGAGGGAGAGAGGAGAGGGATGTGAGGCCTGGAGGGAGAGAGGAGAGAGGTGAGAGGCCTGGAGGAAGAGATTTGAGAGGCCTGGAGTGAAAGAGGAGAGAGAGGTGAGGCCTGGAGGGAGAGAGGAGAGAGATGTGAGGCCTGGAGGGAGAGACGAGAGAGATGTGAGACCAGGAGGGAGAGAGGAGAGATATGTGAGGCCTGGAGGGAGAGAGCAAAGAGATGTGAGGCCTTGAGGGAGAGAGGAGTGAGATGTGAGGCCTGGAGGGAGAGAGGAGAGATGTGATGCCTGGAGGGAGAGAGGAGAGACATGTGAGGTCTGGAGGGAGAGAGGAGAGAGATGTGATGCCTGGAGGGAGAGAGGATAGAGATCAGAGACCAGGAGGGGGAGAGGAGAGAGATGTGAGGCCTGGAGGGAGAGAGGAGAGATGTGAGAGGCCTGGAGGGAGAGAGTTGAGAGGCCTGGAAGGAAAGTGGAGAGAGATGTGTAGACAGGAGGGAGAGAGGAGAGAGATGTGAGGTCTGGAGGGAGAGAGGATAGAGATGTGAGGCCTGGAGGGAGAGAGGTGAGAGGCCTGGAGGGAGAGAGTTGAGAGGCCTGGCGGGAAAGAGGAGAGAGATGTGAGGCCAGGAGAGACTGAGGAGAGAGATGTGAGGCCTGGAGGGAGAGAGGAGAGAGATGTTAGGCCTGGAGGGAAAGAGGAGAGAGATGTGAGGCCTGGAGGGAGGGAGGAGAGAGATGTGAGGCCTGGAGGGAGAGAGGAGAGAGATGTGAGGCCTGGAGGGAGAGAGGAGAGAGGTGAGAGGCCTGGAGGAAGAGAGTTGAGAGGCCTGGAGTGAAAGAGGAGAGAGAGGTGAGGCCTGGAGGGAGAGAGGAGAGAGATGTGAGGCCTGGAGGGAGAGACGAGAGAGATGTGAGACCAGGAGGGAGAGAGGAGAGATATGTGAGGCCTGGAGGGAGAGAGCAGAGAGATGTGAGGCCTTGAGGGAGAGAGGAGAGAGATGTGAGGCCTGGAGGGAGAGAGGAGAGATGTGATGCCTGGAGGGAGAGAGGAGAGAGATCAGAGACCAGGAGGGGGAGAGGAGAGAGATGTGACGCCTGGAGGGAGAGAGGATAGAGATGTGAGGCCTGGAGGGAGAGAGGAGAGAGGTGAGAGGCCTGGAGGGAGAGAGTTGAGAGGCCTGGCGGGAAAGAGGAGAGAGATGTGAGGCCAGGAGGGAGTGAGGAGAGACATGTGAGGTCTGGAGGGAGAGAGGAGAGAGATCAGAGACCAGGAGGGGGAGAGGAGAGAGATGTGAGGCCTGGAGGGAGAGAGGATAGAGATGTGAGGCCTGGAGGGAGAGAGGAGAGAGGTGAGAGGCCTGGAGGGAGAGAGTTGAGAGGCCTGGCGGGAAAGAGGAGAGAGATGTGAGGCCAGGAGGGACTGAGGAGAGAGATGTGAGGCCTGGAGGGAGAGAGGAGAGAGATGTGAGGCCTGGAGGGAAAGAGGAGAGAGATGTGAGGCCTGGAGGGAGAGAGGAGAGAGATGTGAGGCCTGGAGGGAGAGAGGAGAGAGATGTGAGGCCTGGAGGGAGAGAGGAGAGAGGTGAGAGGCCTGGAGGAAGAGAGTTGAGAGGCCTGGAGTGAAAGAGGAGAGAGAGGTGAGGTCTGGAGGGAGAGAGGAGAGAGATGTGAGGCCTGGAGGGAGAGACGAGAGAGATGTGAGACCAGGAGGGAGAGAGGAGAGATATGTGAGGCCTGGAGGGAGAGAGCAGAGAGATGTGAGGCCTTGAGGGATAGAGGAGAGAGATGTGAGGCCTGGAGGGAGAGAGGAGAGATGTGATGCCTGGAGGGAGAGAGGAGAGAGATCAGAGACCAGGAGGGGGAGAGGAGAGAGATGTGAGGCCTGGAGGGAGAGAGGATAGAGATGTGAGGCCTGGAGGGAGAGAGGAGAGAGGTGAGAGGCCTGGAGGGAGAGAGTTGAGAGGCCTGGCGGGAAAGAGGAGAGAGATGTGAGGCCAGGAGGGAGTGAGGAGAGACATGTGAGGTCTGGAGGGAGAGAAGAGGGAGATGTGATGCCTGGAGGGAGAGAGGAGAGAGATCAGAGACCAGGAGGGGGAGAGGAGAGAGATGTGAGGCCTGGAGGGAGAGAGGAGAGAGATGTGAGGCCTGGAGGGAGAGAGGAGAGAGGTGAGAGGCCTGGAGGGAGAGAGTTGAGAGGCCTGGAAGGAAAGTGGAGAGAGATGTGAGGCCAGAAGGGAGAGAGGAGAGAGATGTGAGGCCTGGAGAGAGAGAGAATAAAGATGTGAGGCCTGGAGGGAGAGAGGAGAGAGATGTGAGGCCTGGAGGGAGAGAGGATAGAGATGTGAGGCCTTAAGGGAGAGAGGAGAGAGATCAGAGACCAGGAGGGGGAGAGGAGAGAGATGTGAGGTCTGGAGGGAGAGAGGAGAGAGATGTGAGGCCTGGAGGGAGAGAGGAGAGAGATGTGAGGCCTGGAGGGAGAGAGGAGAGAGGTTAGAGGCCTGGAGGGAGAGAGTTGAGAGGCCTGGTGGGAAACAGGAGAGAGATGTGAGGCCTGGAGGGAGAGAGGAGAGAGATGTGAGGCCTGGAGGGAGAGAGGAGAGAGATCAGAGACCAGGAGGGGGAGAGGAGAGAGATGTGAGGCCTGGAGGGAGAGAGGAGAGAGATGTGAGGCCTGGAGGGATAGACGAGAGAGATGTGAGACCAGGAGGGAGAGAGGAGAGAGATGTGAGGCCTGGAGGGAGAGAGGAGAGAGATGTGAGGCCTGGAGGAAGAAAGGAGAGAGATGTGAGGCCTGGAGGGAGAAAGGAGAGAGATGAGAGTCCTGGAGGGAGAGAGGTATGAGGCCTGGAGGGAGAGAGGAGAGAGATGTGAGGCCTGGAGGGAGTGAGGAGAGAGATGTGAGGCCTGGAGGAAGAGAGGAGAGAGATGTGAAGCCAGGAGGGAGAGAGGAGAGAGATGTGAGGCCTGGAGGGAGAGATGTGAGTCCAGGAGGGATAGAGGAGAGAGATGTGAGTCCTGGAAGGAGAGAGGAGAGATATGAGAGGCCTGGAGGGAGAGAGGTGTAGGGACTGGAGGGAGAGAGGTGTGAGGCCTGGAGGGAGAGAGGAGATAGATGTGAGTCCTGGATGGAGTGAGGAGAGAGATGTGAGGCCTGGAGGAAGAGAGGAGAGAGATGTGAGGTCAGGAGGGAGAGAGGAGAGAGATGTGAGGCCTGGAGGGAGTAGAAAGGGGTGAAGTTCGGCAGGGTAGCTCAGAGAGGCACAAGATGAGAAACAGGTGAAGGAGAGAGGAGCAAGTGCAGAGGGGTAATGTAATGAAAATAGAGGGGTGAGGTGAAGGGGGGTAGAGGAGAGAACAGCAGTGTTGTAGAGGAGGGAGGCTCGGGGGGAGGAGAGGCATGAGGTGCGGAGACGAAGAGAAGAGAGACGAGAGGCACAGAGGGGTAGAGGAGGTAGGGGTAGATAAGGGAGACCTACCTAATACTATAATATCTGTAGGTATCTATGTAAACAGTCTATTTATAGACGCTTGTACTAAATAAATAGATAGATAGATAGATAGATAGAGTTGTAAATCCAATTAATGTAAGCCGTGTACTGCATGCACATATATCTGTAGTTACATACTTGTCACTTAAGCATTATATACTATACTATAAGTGTAAGTTGTGTATATTTAAACATATAGTTAATTACACAGAATACATATATCTGTAATCCATTATAGTACATTATTATCATTAGTAACCTATAGTAGATTACTAGGAGGAGAGTAGTGGTGGGGGGTTAGTGTAGGAGGAGATAAGGGTTCAGCGGAGAAGGTTGGAGGAGGTAAAACAAAGGAGAGGAGGGGAGGTAAACGGAGAGCTGAGGCCACAAAATAACGCAGCGTACACGATCCAGCCTCCCATTGAAATCAATGGGAGGTTTTACGGTGCGCAAAGTCTCACACGCCGTATACGTGCCACATCACGTGGCACGTTACTCTGTGTGAATGGACCCTTAGGTTGTGTAATATATCCTCTATCCTATGAATAGAAGATAAATACTGTAGTATATCCCATTTAATATGATAATACTTATAGGAATATACAATTTGTGCAGATGTCTGTATTTTATATATGTTTTGCTCAGTGTGTGTGTGTATGTGTGTGTGTGTGTATATATATATATATGTACAGTTATTAGGATGTATACATACACACTTCGGGTACATTACATAAGTGAATACTACTTACTGACTATTACAAAGGTCGCACTACATGATGGGTGAATGGGCTCAGTACAGATATTTTCACAATACCTTGTAGTGCTTTCTTTCATTTTGCCATTTGTCCATATACAGTATGTGTAAGGTGTGTATTGCGTGTATATATTTCTCTAATCATATACTGTATATATACCTGTTTTAAGTTGTACCACTTATGTAATGTATCTCTATATACAGTAAGTGTAAGGTGTATATTTAAACAAATTGAATAGATAGACAGATGTTATATTACATTACTATTACTAGTATCCTATCATATATTACTATGTTTTAGCCATAGAGATGTTAGAGCAGAAATTCTGCATGACATGTTTGATCCCATCAATGACTTAGTGGCCTTATTATGATGGGTCCCTATACTAACACTTTACATATAGGGAAGGAGATCACCTTCTTATAGACTCTCTGTTACAGGGCAGTTTATAAAAACTTGATCTCTGGGGTGTATGGAGAGTGGGGGTCAACATTTATTCTAGAAGTAAAGTCTTAGTGTAGGGACCCATCTGAATGAGGTCGCCGTGACGTGGCAGATGGGCTCGCACAATTTATTAAATTGTGCGCCAAGAACCTCACGTTTATAACTGTAGTCAGTGATACATGAAAGTGTAGTCTAAGAATTATATCATTTCAAGCTCCGCACCAGAAGTATCAGCTCACTTGTCAGAACTGGGTCTAGTCTGTGTATCTAGAACTGGGTCTAGTCTGTGTATCTAGAACTGGGTCTAGTCTGTATCTAGAACTGGGTCTAGTCTGTATCTAGAACTGGGTCTAGTCTGTATATCTAGAACGGTGTCTAGTCTGTATCTAGAACTGGGTCTAGTCTGTGTATCTAGAACTGGGTCTAGTCTGTATATCTAAAACTGTGTCTAGTCTGTATCTAGAACTGTGTCTAGTCTGTATCTAGAACTGTGTCTAGTCTGTATATCTAGAACTGTGTCTAGTCTGTGTATCTAGAACTGGGTCTAGTCTGTGTATCTAGAACTGGGTATAGTCTGTGTATATAGAACTGGGTCTAGTCGGTATATCTAGAACTGTGTCTAGTCTGTATCTAGAACTGTGTCTAGTCTGTATCTAGAACTGTGTCTAGTCTGTGTATCTAGAACTGTGTCTCGTCTGTGTATCTAGAACTGGGTCTAGTCTGTGTATCTAGAACTGGGTCTAGTCTGTGTATATAAAACTGGGTCTAGTCTGTGTATATAGAACTGGATCTAGTCTGTGTATCTAGAACTGGGTCTAGTCTGTGTATCTAGAACTGGGTCTGGTCTGTGTATCTAGAACCGGGTCTAGTCTGTGTATCTAGAACTGGGTCTAGTCTGTGTATATAGAACTGGTTCTAGTCTGTGTATTTAGAACTGGGTCTAGTCTGTGCTTCTACAACTAGGTTCTGGTTCCTCTACAAACTCCTGGTTTCATCAGTCCTCATCTAATCTACCTGCTATTTTACTTTCCATCCATTAAAGTGTAACTTTTTCTTTATTTTTATTGCACATCATATAGGAAATGTTTCTGTAGCTGTTTTCTTGTATACTTTAGGTTTGGCTTCTTATTAGTAAAAAAAAAAAAAAATTAGGCTGACAGCACCTATCAGATGATGTATGGTATTGATCTTTTTAGATCTGTGCCCCAGGTGAAGAGCTATCGGTGCTGGTAATGTAGCTCTTCATTGTCAGAAGGGGGTTTCTGACAGTCACTCAGGAATGCCCTTAATCCCAGCAGTGACTATAGCTCTGTACTGTGAGACCGGGGAGGAACGCCCCCCGCCCCTCCTGATAGTTCTTGTCCATAGACGAGTTCCTCACTGCTCAGCATTATCGCTAGGCGGTAAGCAACGCCCCCTTCACAGTACAGAGCTATAGAGGAATGGCGTTCCTGTGTGACTATCAGAAACGCCCTTCTGACAGTGAAGAGCTACGGTACCTGCACTGACAGCTCTTCACCGGGGGCACAGAACAGGAAAGCTGAATTCAGCGCACTGTCAGCTTTCTAGCGATGTATTACACCCCATGTGCCACAGAAGGTCCTCTTAAAGACCTTAGTCCTCTTTAAAGACCTTATGAACACTCTAGTAAACAGCAGTGATAGGCAGTGCAGTACATCAAATTAACAATATGATTATGTAGCAGGTACAATATTTAAACATTTGGGGCCCCACTTTTAATTTTGCCGAGGGCCCCACTTTGTCTAAACCCGGCCCTGATTCACTGCATTAGTGTTAGGAGCTGAACAAATGGAGCCATACCCGGTAGAGGTGAAAAATTTCAAAAGCTTAAGAATAATGTCCCTGGGTACATTCAGGTTTTTAGGGCTCCCCTATGCTTGGTGAATATGATCTATGTGCAGCAGTGTAGGGTTGGCCTGTTGAATGGGAGCTGAGAACAATGTTGTAACTTTCTCTCACAGGTTACTTATCAATTCTGTCACTCCTCTGAGCTCTGTTGGCTCTGTTAGACCTATTTTTCAGGTACTCCAATTTAATATCAATGGTCTCAAATTTTTAAGCAGAATCATCAAGGCGGGTTTTTATCCTTCTCCAGGGTGTCAGCAACTTTATCCAGTTTATCCTTCACCTCCTAGACTCTGGATCCAAAATTCAGTATTTTTTTGGTGAAATCAGAGAGTTCAGTAGAAAACAGTTATTTGATTTTTGCAAAGAGAGTAGTGGGGTCTAAGTCAGTATCCATGGTGTCCACCATAGGTTCCGGGTCAGAGGTTGAGAGTGACGTAGTGCTACTGTGAGGAGAGTGTGCCATGGTAAGTAGAAGACTTCTCTGAGCTTTCAGCTTTTGAGAATGTGTAGACATCTTATAAAAGTAGCAGGTGGTAGGGCAGTATAGTAAGCAGAATCGTGCAATTGGTGCAGGTGGGGGAGTTGTGACAGATAGCTGAGATGTTAATCAGACATTATATGCAGGCTAGACGCAAACCAGAGGTCATCAAAAGTAAAAACAGCAAACAGTACCAGACCACTTATTTTATTTATTAAGCCAGCGACCTTGTTCCTAGGAAAACTCATGGCATATATCTGCAGGTTAAGCTTGGTCCTGGCTACTATAACCCTGTGTGTCCAGGGTCACCCAGTAACAATCTCGTCATGTTCTTAAAGAAACAACATTGTACAATCTGTTATTTCTGCATTTTTCTAAGCTGAGATAAATCAATCCTTTAAACTAGTGGTTTAGCCTTCACTGTTATACTCAGTATGTTATTAATAATCTTTTACTGGACTCAGCAGTCATATTGATCATATTGAAAAATACATTAGTCACCCTTCCTCCTCTTTTTTCTTATTAAGATCAACGTCACTTATAAAGCCATTTAAACAGTAGGTACGTTTGGCTTTTAAATGGAGCTTGTAGATGGTGTAGATTTCAGGGATCATTTACACCAGCAATCTTCATTATTTATGGTAATAAATACAATAGAAATTATAGACAATTAGTCAAACACAATGGAAATTCACTTTACTTACCACTTCATCAAATATCAATTGCGAAAAGTTAATCAAATAGTCACAATTCCTTGATGAATTTGGTGCAATTATAAGCAAATGGCGGTATTTTGGAAACTGATGTCATTTCTTTAAGAAGGATAATATTTGTAAAATGGGTTACCATTAAAACGTGGATGTATAAAGGACTTGGCCCCCAAATCAGTTATTGAGGGAGGGATGGTTCCATTTCGATTTTCACCACAGGCAGCAGAAAAACTAGAATCGGCCCTGACCCCAAGTTACAACAACAGATCTCCTCCTAAGAATTCCTACTTATTGTGTATATATACCTAGCATATGCACATTTCCCTTAAATTCTTCCTGCACTGATGACTTAAGTGGCTGTGTACGGCAGGAATAAATGTCTTTCTGATGCCTGAAGGTCGAGCACTGGGCACATTTGAATATATTGGTCTGATTTAACGGCTTCATTGGCTTTCATTACAAGGCCAATCTGTCACACAGTTTTCAATAAGCTATAATTAGTTTAAGCACCGGATCCTGGGAGAGTTACATGTGTTCCTGTTAGAGCCCAAACACTGCACTATACATCAATCTCCCTGGGGCTATTACCTTTGCACATTAATCTGTGTGATCGCATGTAGAATGTATTACTGCTTCCATCAATGCTGTAAGTAGAAAATAGAATTCTGCCTAGAATCTGAAGTCCAAGCTATTACTGCGCCTTGTGAAATTCATAGGTTTGATGTGCATAATGTAACAGATGTTCTACTAATTCGCGGGCCTTATGAAGAACTCATACATCCCATATCAAAGCTCAGAATCTACCCCGACCTTCACTACCTCACTAAGAGCTCAGTGACACATTTAATTAAATATTTTTATTTTATATTATTAATTTTTATTTAAAAATAATATTTTATTAATAATATTCATTATTCTATGTTGATCATTATCACCATATTCTTAATATAGGTGGCAATGGAGTCTTTGGTTCCCCTTAGCCACAATGGCCTGGATGCAGCTGTTAACTGTGCGCACCATACAAAGCATACTAACTAAATAAATTCCACACATGTAGAATTATAAAAGTCTAATTATTTAAATATATAGATAAAACAGCTAGAGATGAGTAAACACTGTTCGATTGAATACATGTTCAATCGAATATCAGGCCATTCGAAATATTCGATTCCAATCGAATACCACGAGGCAAACGTAGTAAAAATTCGTATCCCCTCCCACCTTCCCTGGCGCGTTTTTTGCACCAATAACAGCGCAGGGGAGGTGGGACAGGAACTACGACAATGGAAGGCAGTTAAAAAAAATTTTTAAAAACCCATTGGCTGCCGAAAACATGTGACCTCCCATTTATAAGAACGGCCGCCGCTGTATTTGCCATTTTTGCGGTCAGAGATAGGGAAAGAAAGACATCTGCTGAGGGCTAGATAGGCATTAGCTTCTAGTAGACAGGGAAAAACCAAAGAAAAACAACAGCTCTTTTCAGAGCTCTATACTAAAGGGAGAGGAGTATAGAGTTCTAGCTATATACGTTCCAACCAGCTTTTTTTAGGGGTGTCCGCACACAAAATAGCAGGCATCCACAGCAGTTACTTCTTGCTTATACACCTGTCAAACAGCTTTTATTTTGGGTGTCCCCCACCCACAAATTAGCAGGAACACAAAGCATTGACTTCTTGCTATATACCTGTCAAACATCTTTTTTTTGGGGGTGTCCCAATATAGCAGGCATCCACAGCAGTTACTTCTTGCTATACACCTGTCAAACAACTTTTATTAGGGGTGTATAGACCATAAAAAGGGCATTAGTATACATCCAAAATGCGAAAGGCTAGCGCAAGGGGACGAGGACGGGGGCATGGAAATGCAGATGTGGAGCAAGGTTGTGCTCAACCAACAACGTCTACTGCGCCTACAGCTCTGCGGCAGCCTATTGCCGTCGTCGGTGCGCAAGAGGAGGAGGAGCTGTCAGAGGAATTGGAAGAGGAGGTGGATGACGAGGACACTGACCCGACCTGGACAGGGCGGATGTCAAGCCGGGAGAGCAGTGTAGATGTGGAGGGAAGTGCAGCACCAAAGAAGGTGGCTACAGGTAGAGGCATGTCCAGAGGCAGAGGACAGCTGCTTCACCGAAGCCAGGCCACAGGCAGCAGGGCCCAACATGTTACCTCTTGTAGCCAGCCTAGAAAAACTCCCCCATCGAGGCCGCGGTTTTCGGTGGTGTTGAATTTTTTAAATGTATGTGCAGCGGGCAAATATAGATCCGTTTGCACACTCTGCAACTGCAAACTGAGTAGGGGCTCTGAAAAGAGCAATCTTACAACCACTAGCATGTGCCATAATTTGGAAGGCAAGCACTGGGCTGAGTGGCAGATAGAAAATGCAGGACAATCGTTGTCTGGCGTTGCCGCCACTGCCTCTCCCACTGTTGCCAGTGCTGGCGCTGCAGTCCAGGCCACCAGCCAGGAAACCTCCACATGTGCCTCCACCACTTTGGAGACTTCTACCTCATCCTCCCCTTTTCCTGCCTCAGCTCCTTCTCCTGCCTTAGCTCCTTCTCCTGCCTTAGCTCCTTCTCCTGTACCATCATGCGCCTCTTCACAGCAACCCACCACCTCCCAGACTTTTGAGCAAGGCAAAAATACAGCGCTACCCACCCCCATGCACAAGCCTTAAACACGCACATCTCCAAACTGCTGGCCCAGGAGATGCTGCCATTCCGGCTTGTGGAAACTCAGGCCTTTCGTGACCTGATGGCAAGTGCGGCACCTTGCTATGCCTTCCCTAGCCATCACTACTTCTCCCGGTGTGCCGTCCCCGCCTTGCACCAGCACGCGTCACGCAACATAAGGCGGGCCCTAATTTCCGCGCTAAGTTGCACAAAGGTCCACTTGACCACCGATGCGTGGACAAGTGCATGCGGACAGGGACAGCTACATTTCACTGACAGCACACTGGGTGAATGTAGTTGAGGCTGCGACCGGGTCACAATCTGGGGCGGTCTACCTCATTTCCCCGCCCAACATTCCTGGCAGCGGCTCTGAACCACCACCCTCCTCCTCCGCCTCTGCCATCACATCGACCCCAGCTACCTGCTGGAAACGCTGCAGCACTGGGGAGGGGAGACGTCAGCAGGCCGTGCTGAAGCTCATAAACTTGGGGGACAGACAGCACACTGCCTCAGAGGTGAGGGAAGCCCTCCTCGATGAGATGGCAACATGGTTTTCGCCGTTGCACCTGGTCCCAGGCATGGTCGTGTGTGATAACGGCCGCAACCTGGTAGCTTGCCAACCTCCAACTCGTTCCATGCCTGACCCACGTGTTCAATTTAGTGGTGCAACAGTTTTTTAAAAAATACCCCAATTTAGCCAAGCTACTGGTGAAAGTGCGGCGCTTGTGCGCCCACTTTCGCAAGTCTACAGTAGCTGCTGCTAGCCTCCAAAGCCTCCAGCAACGCCTCCATCTGCCAGAACACCGGCTGATGTGCAACGTCCCCACACGCTGGAACTCGACGTACCACATGTTGAGCAGAGTGTATGAGCAACAGAGACCCTTGATGGAGTACCATCTCCAAAACCCAAGTGTTCCTCAGAGTCAGTTCCCGCAGTTTCTGCACCATGAGTGGCCATGGATGGCAGACTTATGCAAGATCTTGCATGTCTTTGAGGAGTCAACCATGAGGGTCAGCTGTGACGACGCAATCGTGAGTGTCTCAATCCCACTCCTGTGTGTGATGCAAGAATCCCTCATTGCCATCAGGGATAACGCATTGGACGCTGAGGAGTCGGTCATAGGAGCAGAAACATCCCAGCAGGATAGTCAAGGCACACTCCTGTCCGCTTCACAGCGTATATTGAGGGAGGAGGATGACGAAGTGGCAGATCTCATTGTCACACAGGAAGCTAGCGGGGAAGTTCATTGCGTCCCATTGCTGCAGCGCGGTTGGAGCGAAATGGAGGAGGAGGAGGAAGAGGAGGAAATGGAGTGTGACCATTCCGGTGGGGGCAGCCAAGTGACGCCAAGTAACACTCTGGTATTCATGGCTGTATACGTGTTGGAGTGCTTTGCAACTGACAAACACATTGCCAAAATCCTGGAGAGCATCGACTACTGGATTTTTGCAATCCTCGACCCCTGGTATAAAAATTATGTTTGTAATTTTATTCTGGTAGAGGAGAGGGCCAGTCGCATGAGCGATTGCCACAAGAAACTGGTGCAGAATATGATGGAGATGTTTCCATCAACTGTCGTTGGCGGCACACAGGAGAGTTCCTCCAACAGGCGACAAACTGTCATCCGGTCCACATCCAGCAGGGGCACACTCTCCAAGGTCTGGGACTCGTTAATGGCACCCACTCGCCAAAGTACCGCCACTGAGGGGCCTAGTGTCACCAGGAGGGATAAGTATAGGCTCATGTTGCGGGAGTACCTGGCCAACACCAGCCCTGTCCTCTCCGATCCCTCTGCGGTCTATACTTATTGGGTCTCCAAGTTGGATTTGTGGCTGGAACTTGCGCTGTATGCATTGGAGGTCCTTTCCAGCGCTGCCGGTGGCATAATTACGGATAAGCGCAGCTGTCAGCTGACAATGCTGATCGGCTGACGCTGATAAAAATTAACAGCCACTGGATAGAGCCATCATTTTCATGTCCACCGGTGTCAAGCACCCCGACATGAAGTTTCATGTGTGTGCTCACCCTCTACAATTCCTCCTCATACTCCTCCGCCGTCAGCGTTGCACAATTGTGCTCCTACTAGGCTCAATCCTGATTCCCCCCAACTCTGCTGGTTAGAGTCTGAATCCACCCTGATTCCCCCCAACTCTGCTGGTTAGAGTCTCAATCCACCCTGATTCCCCCAAACTCTGCTGGTTAGAGTCTGAATCCACCCTCATTCCCCCCAACTCTGTTGGTTAGAGTCTCAATCCACCCTCATTCCCCCAAACTCTGCTGGTTAGAGTCTCTACTCACTCCAAGGGCCCAAAACACTGCTTTTTAAAGGCTCTACTCACTCCAAGGGCCCAAAGCACTGCTTTTTAAAGGTTCTACTCACTCCAAGGGCCAAAAGCACTGCGTTTTAAAGGCTCTACTCACTCCAAGGGCCAAAAGCACTGCTTTTTAAAGGCTCTACTCACTCCAAGGGCCAAAAGCACTGCTTTTTAAAGGCTCTACTCACACCAAGGGCCAAAGCACTGCATTTTAAAGGCTCTACTCACTCCAAGGGCCAAAATCACTGCTTTTTAAAGGCTCTACTCACTCCAAGGGCCAAAAGCACTGCTTTTCAAAGGCTCTACTCACTCCAAGGGCCAAAAGCACTGCTTTTTAAAGGCTCTACTCACTCCAAGGGCCAAAAGCACTGCTTTTTAAAGGCTCTACTCACAACAAGGGCCAAAACACTGCTTTTTAAAGGCTCTACTCACTCCAAGGGCCAAAAACACTGCTGGTGCAAGGCTGAACTAAGTTAAAGGGCCTAAAACTCTGCAGGTAAAAGGCTGAAGTCAATCTCTGCTGGTAGCTCAGCTCAAGGGCCTGTAACTTAATTTGGAAGGGCTCACGTTAAGGGCCAGAAAAGTGAATTTTGGAAGGTCTTACCACATCACACACACATACACACACACACACACATCCACAATGACAGTTCAGGGTGAGGACTGAAGGATTTCCCATTGCCTACTCCATCTGTGGTTGTCATGGGCAACATGATTTAACGGGGTGTTTGTTAATGTTTCTTTAGCTTAAATTTGGGTTTCTGTCCATCCATTTGGGGAAAAAAGAAGGTTTCCAGGTATTGTCCCACTTTCATAGAGGTTTTTTTGAGTGGCTATTCAAAACAAATATTGAATATTTTACTGTTCGCTCATCTCTAAACACAGCCAACAACATATAATACAAAGACAAGGGAGCCTATAGAATCCACATGGATTGTTTAGCGAAACATCTGTGCGCCTCATAGCCACAGGTGTACAACTAGGCTTTCTCTTAACTGGGGCAAAGGTCTGGTTTAGTGCATATAGTCCAGCACAGTATATCAGTCATATTAGGTAAAGGCACTGACAGTCTATTATCACAGAGAGCCTCATTCACTAGAAAACTCTTGAGCTCACTCTTGTAATTTTTCTACTCCTGCCACCATCACATGGTTAAGACACCTCTTTCAGACACCCTAAACTGCCAACTTGTGTAGATCATTTCTCAACCCTATGGCACATCGAGGACATCACTGTACTGATGCAATATGGCCACATTCACTCCTTACAATTTTAACTTTTAGGGGATCTGAGCAACTCCCAGTCACACAAGCACATTTGACCTTGGATGTGACATAAAAGGGGGGCTCTGCTTCTACACTCACCTATCACTCTAGGCTACAAAAGAGTGAAGTGCCCCCAGAATCCATACAAATAGTTGTCACCATCCACCGCTTACAGTAAATGGGAAACCAAAATACCAAGACCACTCACACCTGCTCCGTTGAGCACCACACAGTTAAGCCTCTAGCACACTGGCATACAAATGACAGCAAAGCTAAATGGTATTTTCCCTATTCAGGAATGTTCCTGTTCTCCATGGAACTACAGGAGCGTACTGTGCATGCGTGTGTAAGCGGCCTCCACAAAAATGGCCACCAGCTGGCCTGTGCACTTGGCTTTGCCTGGGTCCCAATGGCAGAGCCTACTGCGCAGGCGCACAAGTCTGACCCCAGCCGGAAAAAGAAGATGAAAAGGCGGTTGCTGAAGAAGATGGAGGCGTTGCTGCATAGAGTTCCCTCACAGTATTGGGGACACCCCCAGTGCTGTTTGAGTGTTGAGGCCTGCCTCCAGTGCTGCAAGAGAACTCATTTGCATACCGAGAAAAACTTGATTTTTTTGCCGAACAGCGGGCCAGAGACGACCTATAAAGTTAAGAGACGAATAGCCTTTCTTAAGGCTATTCCGACGTGACAACTAGAAAAAAAAATGTTTAAATGATAGAATCCCTTTATATGTTCTCTGAGTGTGAGCTGGTCTATATACTTTGGGAGCAGAGCGTAACTCCTTGTGACTTCATATACCAGCAGCGGGACCAGAAGTCCTTCTGTGGTTTTGATTAGTGGATGTGTACACAATACTTTTTATTAGGCTATAATTTTATTTGTAATAATGAATCTATGTCACTTGGATTTTGTGCCTTAATTCTTAGGTGGGTTATTGCACATGTATTCTCAGTACTTTTTTTTTAATAGCTTTCTAACAATTTCCATAGTTCAGTTTTAGAGATGGGTGAACCTCTGAAGATTTACTTTGTCTCAGGTACTGACGATCAACCCTCTGGTTCATTTTGATGCAAATTTGGGAGAAGGTCATGTGTTCAGGTTCTACTATGATTGGGCTTCAGTGGCCACACATGGCACCCTGTACAGTATGACATCAGCTGGGAGGCCAGACAGGTCAGAAGAGGACCAAGCGAAAGCATCAACTGCCGTGAGGAGTCTAAGTAGAGGTGAGGGAAGGAGGGTATAAATGATTATTATTTTTTTCATACCTGCCCTGGGCCTCCGCCTATTATACTCTGAGGTCTAAAAAAAGAACATAATAATCTCACTTCTGTTTCAAAGGTGATGAACCCCAAAAATTTTTAAGAAACATTATAACTGCTGAATTTCAAAAAACATTATATTACATTTCTACATAGTTATCAACAGACAGACTAGTCAAATGGCACTCTCAGACATGACCACATAGTACACCTCCCACCCTCACTATTTCCAACAAAAATAAAAAAGTGCAGAAACTTTTTGAACACCCCTCATACTTTGTATCTCTCTTCTGTATATAAATATGAAGAATATTTTCTGTTGTATTATTTTACATGAGGAATCCAAGGGAACAAAATCTGATGGCTTCCTGCAAATGGAATACACTTCTTAAGAGAATGCCCTCTTTCTGTGAGGTCACAAAGCAATTCAGCAAAAAGCTCTTGCCTGTCAACTACTTTAAACCTTCTGACTCGCACAAGAAATGGTTGCACGTGTCTTGAACCAAAGCATATGAAAGCAAAGATGAAAATGGAGCCTCTGACAATTACTCTGTAATAAAACTCTTTATGTGCTGTATTATATCCTGATAGTGGGCTGTTTAAAGGGGTTGTGCCAATATTACAACTTACCACCTATTCAAAAAATAGGTGATAAGTATATGGTTGGTGTGAGTCAAACCACTGGGATCCACACTGTTCATGAGACTGAGATCCGGCAAAGGCATTGCTGCTACATTTAACGATCGCCATATGTAGACAAGTGCTGTACTGGACTTTAGCAGTTCAATCAAATTGAATGGAGCAACAGTGTCCCTCCATGATCTGTATTGCATTTAGATAGAGGTACAAGGAACCTCTGTTTTCATGATTGATGCGGGTCTGACTGCTGGTGTTTTGGAGGTAGGTGATATCTTAGAAACATGACATCCTCTATGAAAGCTGTCATTGCAGCCATGTTAAGTAAGAGACCAGTGGCATAACTAGGAATGGCGGGGCCCCGTGGCGAACTTTTGACTTGGGCCCCCCCCGACCGACACCGACGCTGAAGACCTCGACCGACCCCCTCCTACGCATTCCTGTGCACTCTATTATGCCCCATAGTGGCCCCTTCACACAGTATTATCCCCCATAGTGGCCCCTGCACACAGTATTATCCCTCATAGTGACCCCTGCACACAGTATTATGTCCCTTAGTGGCCCCTGCACACAGTATTATACCCAATAGTGGCCCCTGCACACAGTATTATCACCAATAGTGGCCCCTGCACACAGTATTATCCACCATAGTGGCCCCTGCACACAGTATTATACCCCATAGTGGCCCCTGCACACAGTATTATCACCAATAGTGGCCCCTGCACACAGTATTATCCCCCATAGTGGCCCCTGCACACAGTATTATCCCCCATAGTGGCTCCTGCACACAGTATTATCCCCCATAGTGGCTCCTGCCCACAGTATTATGTCCCACTGTGGACACCCATAGACAATTATTATACTCTGGGGTCTTTTCAGACCCCAGAGTATAATAATCGGAGACCCGGGGGAATAAAAACATAAAAAACTACTGTTTCTTACCTGTTCCTCGGCTCCTTCGCTGTCAGCCTCCGCTGCCATCCTTCTTCAATGACGTCGGACGTCACATGTTCTCTGGTCAGATGAGACAAAAGTAAAGCATTTTGGGAAATGGCATCAACATAGAGTTTACAGGAAAAAAAAAGAGGCCTTCAAAGAAAATAACACGGTCCCTACAGTCAAACATGGCGGAGGTTCCCTGATGTTTTGGGGTTGCTTTGCTTCCTCTATCACTGGACTGCTTGACCGTGTGCATGGCATTATGAAGTCTGAAGACTACCAACAAATTTTGTTAATGTAATGATAATGTAAGAAACTCATTGATGGTTATTGTAAGCAGTTGTTTGTCTAAAGGTTGTGCTACCAAGTATTAGGCTGAGGGTGCCAATACTTTTGTCTGGCCCATTTTTGGAGTTTTGTGTAAAATGATCAATGATTTGACTTTTTTTCATTCTCTTTTGTGTTTTTTCATTGCAAGCAAAGTAAATGAAGATATTAATACGAAAGAGTTTGTGCTTGCAATCATTTTCTGGAAGAAAACGAGTATTATCTGTCAGAATTGCAGGGGTGCCAATACTTTTGGCCAACACTGTACATCAATTTCCTGGATGACTCCAGGTGATCAATGCAATGAGATACCCTTGAAGGTAAAGAGAATCCCTCATTCCACTGAGCATCGGTGAATGTCTGATTGAGATCAGACTCCCACTTGGACCTAAATCCTAGTTGTAATTGGGGTGAGTGGTTGCTAATGGCTTTATAAGCATAAGATATACCCTTGGTTGTTCTAGAAGAGTTATAAGAGTACAAAACAAATGGAGAGTTAGGGGGATCAGTAGAGCAAGTGACCCATTTCAGAAAGTGGCGGACTGGAGACATGGAATTGATCACAAGTATGAGAAAATGAATGTAAAATTTTGTCCTGATACAACTGACCCAGAACTAATAATCCCCCTGAACCCATTTCTGAACATCTAGATCTGGGATAAAGGAGGAAAGGGTTTCCCAGGGGGGTGGAAGCTAGGTTAACCTGAAGATCGTTAAGTCCAGTATGGCATAGTCTCCACACTGACACTGCTGCTTGCATTGTGAGTAGGTTAACCTTAATTGTAGATGATGAGAATCTAAGGTGCCACAGTAGTAATGTTAAAGAGGGTAGTCCTGAACAATATCTCTCGATATCGACCCAGTGTTTCCCTTCATACATATGCCACCAAGCTTTTAACTGATGTAAAAAGACATATTATAATACTGCAATAAGTTAGGACAGTCCAGCCCTCCTTTGGATTTGGGGAAAAGCAGGATGGATGTTGGGATCCTGGCTCTTTTATGACCCCATATAAAGTGCATTAGTAAACATTGAAGTGTATGGACAAAATGTTTGGGAACTTTGATGGGAAAATTTTAAAAGGAATACAAGATTTTTGGGACGAGGAATATTTTCGCTGCAGAAAGCTTACACAACCATGAGATCTGGATCTTGAAGTAAGAAGTAATATCCTTTTTGCAAGCCACTGTAAATCTAGGTAAAAATAAATGTAGGAAAACGGAGCAGGTAGAGAACAACATTTGTGGGCTTCAGGAATTAGAGGATCTTTGTTCTGATAACTCAAACTTATGTGTCACTGGGAGTATCTTCTGAAGTGGGTAGAGCTTTAGGGATTCTATGACCCCAATCCAAGGTTAGGTTCATTTCCAACAAGCTTGGTATGATTTTCTTGAACATAGTTACATAATAGATGAGGGTGGATGATGACATCAGTCCATCAAGTCCAACCTATAACCCTCAGTCCCTACAGTATTGATCCAGAGGAAGGCAAAAAAAACTCCATGAGGCTTATGCCAATTGCCCCATTTCAGGGGAAAAAATTCCTTCCCGACTCCAATCTGGTATAAAAACCCTGGATCAATGTGTCCTTAAAGTCTAGAATCCATTGGGCATTATACTGTGTAGGAACCACTAAGGGGTCATTATTATTATTATTATTATTATTATTATTATTGTTTATTTATATAGCACCATTAATTCCATGGTGCTTTACATTTGGGGGTTACATACAGTACACAAAATATACAGTCATTATACTAGGTGGGGCTTCTAAATGGGCAAATTACTGGGATATTAAACTGTGTAAGGCCACTGGGTTTGTTAGGCAAGTGTCAAGGGGTGCTACACACTGGGAGACAGCGTAAAAAATATCCCTCCGCTGGTACATGACTCCTACCCAATTGGCACATATAGACCCTTACTGTTTGAATCTGTGTTGGAGAGGTTGTTATTCACATGTGGTGGGACTGTCCCTATGTTCTGGCCTTTTGGACTGCCACTTTCCAGTTTATGTTTTCCTTGGCGGGCATTGATATTCTGCTGTCGCCAGGCCTAGTGCTTTGTTTTCTGGAAGTAGACTCCTTTCCAAATGGCATGGACACTGTGCTAGGTCAGATTATTTTAGCTGCTAGAGCCATGATTGCGTGGCAATGGAAATGTGTGCCCTTTTTGAAGGTGGCGGAACACTTTCAACACGTGAACTTGGTTTATACTCTGGAATGGATGCTGACATCTAAGAACCATAGGTACATAGGTATCCTAGCTTCCGGTCTAAGTGCACACTTTGGTCTGACTATATGGAGCGTACTAGTGGCCTTCCACTCAGCAGGCCTGGGCCCCCCCCTTCTCGTAGTATTCCTTCATATGCTCTGTACCCTGTTCTAGGAAGCGCACTGGTGGTACTCTTAGCTTTAGTTTTAGTTTACTTTGTTTACAAACTTATCGAGCTATATGATGTTACGTTGTTCTTTTTTTTCTTTTCCTCTCCCCCCTCCTATTCCCCTATGCGTGAGCCTACTTTGCCTGCTCTTTTTTCTTCAGGTGTGGACTACGCCTGTGTACTTATTACTTGTAATTCTCACCCAGTACTTCTACTCCTGTTAGTTCGAAGCTGCAAACTTGTTGCAATATACTGTTGTATTGTATGATGATATACTGTTGGTACTTATTATTGGTAGTTGTTTTTGCTCTTTTATTGTAAAATCTTTTTTTCTCAATAAAAGCTAAATTGAAAATAAAGGGATGTCTGTCACCAGGGTAAACAATATCAAGCCAGGCACACATTTAGGTTAGACTCTCCTGAATTTAATGTTTTCCTTTCCCATGAAAATTTGTGTAACTGCAAATATTTATTTACTTCAAAATATGCAATTGAGCAGTCTGAGGCACCGGGACTGAGCGTTAGGTAGATCCTTGGCTATAGGAGCAACTCTGGTGCTCTAAACTGATAAACTCAACTCTGATCTAGTACGCCAGTTAAAACATGAGAACATAGGTATGATTCCAGCATAGCTCCATGGCCCTGTCACCTAAAGAAGACAGGGGGGTAAGGACAGGATAATAGAGCAGTGTAGCATGTAACATCTTGGAGTAATGGAGCTTCCCTCGATGCTTCAGACTGCTCTTTTCCATATTTTGAAATAGAGTACTATCTCGGCAATGAAGGCACAAATTTTAATGGGAAAAAAATGTTACATTCAGGTTAGCCTGACCTATCTAACTGGTGAAAGACTCCCTTTAAGCAATGTTTTTTTGTTTTTTTTTTACCCGATTGCAACCCCAGTTAGCGTAGCACATTTTGGCTTTGTCTCCGAAGACACTATTCATTTTGAATGAATAATAGTAACTGCTAGCACCCTCTTTATGTTCAATACAATGAACTTAGTACATAATGTAATTACTAACTAAAGCAAAGTATTAGTCAGAGCTCAATGATGCTAACACATTTCATGTTCTGATACTGTTTGACCTCTTATTACCATCTGTTATTTTACTGATTTTACCAAGGATCCGTGTGAGACAAAAAAAAAGCGAATCGACTCTAATTACAGTTTATTATTGTCAAGTGATTCTCTCATTAGTCAGCAGTTGATCTGTTCTCATCACATGGCAAAGTGTTAGGAGCAAAATTGAAAATAATGGCTTTTTAGTTCTACAAATCAGAGAATGGTAAAAAAGTTTTGAGGGAATTTAATTTACTGATGACCTGTCCACAGGAGGGGTAGGACTACTTCCTCTCCCCATCCCCAAATCATGAGATTGCTGGGTCCATTGCACACAAGAACCAACTACATAGTGTACCATCCAGAAGCAAATCACCATACACTGTGTTGTAGATATTTCTGATTACTGAAGCTCAATCACATTTAAGTTTATCAGGTGATTGGTGGGGTTGCTGGAGCCAGATCCCAACCGATCTGCTACTGATGGCCTATAGAGATGAGCGAACACTAAAATGTTCGAGGTTCGAAATTCGATTCGAACAGCCGCTCACTGTTCGAGTGTTCGAACGGGTTTCGAACCCCATTATAGTCTATGGGGAACATATACTCGTTAAGGGGGAAACCCAAATCCGTGTCTGGAGGGTCACCAAGTCCACTATGACACCCCAGGAAATGATACCAACAACCTGGAATGACACTGGGACAGCAGGGGAAGCATGTCTGGGGGCATAAAAGTCACTTTATTTCATGGAAATCCCTGTCAGCTTGCGATTTTCGCAAGCTAACTTTTCCCCATAGAAATGCATTGGCCAGCGCTGATTGGCCAGAGTACGGAATTCGACCAATCAGCGCTGGCTCTGCTGGAGGAGGCGAAGTCTAAGATCGCTCCACACCAGTCTCCATTCAGGTCCGACCTTAGACTCCGCCTCCTCCGGCAGAGCCAGCGCTGATTGGCCGAAGGCTGGCCAATGCATTCCTATGCGAATGCAGAGACTTAGCAGTGCTGAGCCAGTTCTGCTCAACTACACATCTGATGCACACTCGGCTCTGCTACATCTGATGTAGCAGAGCCGAGTGTGCATCAGATGTGTAGTTGAGCAGAACTGGCTCAGCACTGCTAAGTCTCTGCATTCGCATAGGAATGCATTGGCCAGCCTTCGGCCAATCAGCGCTGGCTCTGCCGGAGGAGGCGGAGTCTAAGGTTGGACCTGAATGGAGACTGGTGTGGAGCGATCTTAGACTCCGCCTCCTCCAGCAGAGCCAGCGCTGATTGGTCGAATTCCGTACTCTGGCCAATCAGCGCCGGCCAATGCATTCTATTAGCCCGATGAAGTAGAGCTGAATGTGTGTGCTTAGCACACACATTCAGCTCTACTTCATTGGGCTAGTAGAATGCATTGGCCAATCAGCGCTGGCCAATGCATTCTATTAGCGTGAGCTGAGTTTGCACAGGGGTTCTAGTGCACCCTCGGCTCTGCTACATCAGATGTAGCAGAGCCAAGTGTGCATCAGATGTAGCAGAGCCGAGTGTGCATCAGATGTGTAGTTGAGCAGAACTAGCTCAGCACTGCTAAGTCTCCGCATTCGCATAGGAATGCATTGGCCAGCCTTCGGCCAATCAGCGCTGGCTCAGCCGGAGGAGGCGGAGTCTAAGGTCGGACCTGAATGGAGACTGGTGTGGAGCGATCTTAGACTCCGCCTCCTCCAGCAGAGCCAGCGCTGATTGGTCGAGTTCCGTACTCTGGCCAATCAGCGCTGTCCAATGCATTCCTATTGGAAAAAGTTTATGTCACAAAAATCACAATTACACACCCGATAGAGCCCCAAAAAGTTATTTTTAATAACATTCCTACCTAAATAAAGGTTATCCCTAGCTATCCCTGCCTGTACAGCTATCCCTGTCTCTTAGTCACAAAGTTCACATTCTCATATGACCCGGATTTGAAATCCACTATTCGTCTAAAACGGAGGTCACCTGATTTCGGCAGCCAATGACTTTTTCCGATTTTTTTTTATGCCTCCGGTGTCGTAGTTCCTGTCCCACCTCCCCTGCGCTGTTATTGGTGCAAAAAAAGCGCCAGGGAAGGTGGGAGGGGAATCGAATTTTTTGGGAGTTTGCCACGTGATGTTCGATTCGAATCGAACACATCGAACAGCTTGATATCCGATCGAACATGTGTTCGATAGAACACTGTTCGCTCATCTCTAATGGCCTATCATTGGAAAGTAATTTTCTGAAAAAGCCCTTCACACTTTCTCCTAAATAATATTTTACCCTGTTGCAAGTTAATGGTGATAAGATAAGCGGTCTTCCACACAATAATGCACATTTATTACTGGTGATCTATCCACAGGATAGGTCATCATTATTTGATCTGTGGAGGGTTTACACACAGACCCCACAAACATCAGCTGTTCCAGCAGCTTCTAGGCTTAAGAAGATACAGTAAAGGATGGGGAGAAGAGGAAGTTCGCTTCCATTTAAGTAATAAGAGCGAACTTGCAGCCACATCCACTGAATATCAGTGGTGCTGGGGTACTGTATCCCCACTCCTATTTTTGGATAGGAGCAGAATGGCTTTCATTCCACGTCCATATCCTGGCTGGACTGGTGATGCTGAAAACTCCAACAAACACCAGTCCTCAAAGAGTTAGGTCAGTGGCACTCACTTCAAAAATGAATACTCCTTTATTCTTAAAACATCATAGTGGTAAAAACAGGTCAGGATGCTGTTAAAAGAAGAAAAAATTACTGTTTCATGTTGATCCAAGACTTCATCTGGCTTCAGTCATAATGATGTCATGACACCAAATTAAATGAGTCTCCTACATCATTTGTAGGCAACTTCATTTAGTAAAAGGATATTACATAAAAATAATAGATCCTCTGGTGCTCTTGTGGGACATTCTGACATTGCAATGTAAACGCTCAGAAAGTCCTCTAAGCATGAGAGGAGGTGGTCCCAAGGCAACACACAATTGCCTAGTTCTCACAGGATTTTGCACTTAGCACCAATGGATCCTGCTTATCAGACTCATTCTAGACTCACTACATTTGCCTTCACATGCAGTCAGGCTCTGTTCTGTGAATCACACTGAATAGATGGGTAGCTACAATGGTAAGCGTTCCTTTTATATGGGAACTTTCCCACCCATTGTGACTGCAAGGCATCAGGCAGTAGCATGCATAAGATGTATCACAGATGGTGCAAAAAGGACATTGCCAGTTTATCAGTGAATACGTTTAAAGGGATTCTAACATTAAAATCACATTTTTTGTTGATCACACGTAGGAATAGCCTTAAGAAAGGCTATTCTTCTCCTACCTTTAGATGTCATCTCCGCCGTTCGGTAGAAATCCTGGTTTTTGGCTGTATGCAAATAAGTTCTCTCGCAGCACTAGGGGTGGTCCTCAACACTCAAACAGCACTGAAGGTGTCCCCAATGCTGTGATAGAAATCTCCAGCGCCGCCTCCATCTTCTTCAGGAACTGCCTCTCTGCGCGTCTTCTTCCGGAGTTAGATTCAAACTTCTATGCATGCACAGTTGGCTCTGCCATCGGGACTCGGGCAGAGCCGACTACACTTGCGCACGTCCATTTTTTTGTGGCCGCTTACCCCAGCTTACTGTGTAAGCGGCCACAAGAAAATGGCCACTTACACCAGGCGGGCATGCACAGTCGGCTCTGCCCAAGGCCTGACGGCAAGCCAACTGTGCATGCGTAGAAGTTTGAATCCAGCTCCGGAAAAAGACACGCAGAGAGGCCTCTCCTGAAGAATATGGAGGCGGCAGTGTTAGCGGAGTACCTAGCAAAGTTGCCCCCATAAGGCCATTTAGTGGAAGATGATGGCTTTTATCACCATACATATTAATTGTTAAGTCGCATTTTTGTAAATGTGCTCTCTCATACCAATGAGATTTTTGCAGCTTGTTGCAGTATGCACTTTATATTTTATACACAGCGACAATACAACTACCTGGCAGACATTGTCGTTGTTAGAAACTAACTCGGACTTCCTAATTCACTTGTCGAATTTCCTGAAGTCTGTCACCCTGGTATTGTCTCTCCATGCCATCACAGCAAAAAAAAGAGCACAAGCCACTACACAATGGTAGAGGGTATCAAGGAGCCTATGCAGACATCAAATGACCGTAGACAGCCACTTTTCTGTACACCTTCTAGGTCTTGATTCGCCAGTCCATCTTGTTGTCTATAAAGATTCACAAGTAGTTTTAGATCAACATTTTATTCACTACCTGTCCCCCTATTTTGAGAGTTAGGGGGCGTTCACACTACCGTCGGTGTCCGACAGGTAGTGTCCGCTCCTAGTGTCCGCTCAAAATCTGTCACGGACATTAGTAGCGGACACTAGCTGTGTCAGTGACAACTGTCATTTATTTCAATGGGCATCGGGTGCGTTCTTTTGCACTCCGTGCCCGTCCTTTCCTGTCCGCAAGTGAAGATGTCCGACTTCTCAAGCGGACAGAAGAACCCTGCATGAATTCAGCAAACTGTCAGCTTTCCCGATCTGTGCCCCGGGTAAAGCGCTATCGGTCCCGGTACCGTAGCGCTTTACAGTCAGAAGGGCGTTTCTGACACTTAGCCAGGGACGCCCTTCTGCCCAGCAGTGCCTATCGCGCTGTACTGTGGAGCGGGGAGGAACTCCCCCTCCCTCTCCTGATAACACTCGTCTATGGACAAGCTGTGTGAGCAGAGAGAGGGGGCAGTTCCTCCCCGCTCACACTCTACAGCGCGATAGGCGCTGCTGGGCAGAAGGGCGTCCCTGGCTAACTGTCAGAAACGCCCTTCTGACTGTAAAGCGCTACGGTACCGGGACCGATAGCGCTTTACCTGGGGCACAGATCGGGAAAGCCGACAGTGCGCTGAATTCAGCGCACTGTCAGCTTTCCAGCAGTATATAAAACTGCCTGTGCCCAATCTGATGAAAGGTCCTCTTTAAAGGGGTTGGCCACTTTCAGACCAAGATTGACAAACAAATGTACAATAAAAAGATATACAATTTTCCAATATGCTTTCTGTATCAATTCCTCACGATTTTCTAGATTTCAGCTTGCTGTCGTTCATTCTGTTACCTCTAGAGGATAAAACTTTAACCATGGTCATGTGATTTACGGTCCATGGTCATGTGATGAGTACACAGGTGCCACTCAGCACAATAATCAGACATCTGCCTGGTAATGAGCTGTGCACCTGTGTGCTCATCACATGACCATTGACTGTAAATCACATGACCATGGTCAGAGTTTTATCCTCTAGAAGTAACAGAATGAACGACAGCAAGCAGAGATCTAGAAAACTGAGGAATTGATACAGAAAGCATATTGGAAAATTGTATATCTTTCTATTGTACATTTGTTTGTCAATATTGGTCTGAAAGTGGCCAACCCCTTTAATGTTACAATTATCCTGTGCTGATCTTGGTTTAGAGGTTGTATTATGCTTCAGAGGTGCATGCACAATTTTGCTACAGTGTTGGCCAAAAGTATTGGCACCCCTGCAATTCTGTCAGATAATACTAATTTTCTTCCAGAAAATGATTGCAATCACAAATTCTTTGGTATTATTATCTTCATTTAATTTGTCTTCAATGGAAAACCACAAAAAGAATTGTCAAAAAGCCAAATTGGATATAATTCCACAGCAAACATAAAAAAGGGGATGGACAAAAGTATTGGCACTGTTTGAAAAATCATGTGATGCTTCTCTATATTGTGTAATTAATAGCAAATGAAGAAAGAAAAAAGGGTTGGACTGTTTCTTACCCCTTGTAACAGACTTTCAGGAGGTGCCAAACTCCGTCCCTGGACCAAAGGGACCTTGTCATGCTGAAGACGCAATGGTAAGAAGAGGTGAATTCGCAACACTCCGAAGTCTAAAAATCTTCAATCTTTTATTTCAACATTTCTTTAAAAACTGATAGTCCACAAAACATCCAGTGTAAGACAGAAAAAAACACACGTGATTTAAATGAATCGCTCATTTAATCGATTCATTTAAATCACGTGTGTTTTTTCTGTCTTACACTGGATGTTTTGTGGACTATCTGTTTTTAAAGAAATGTTGAAATAAAAGATTGAAGATTTTTAGACTTTGTAATTAACAGCACCTGTTACTTATCTGAGGCACCTAACAGGTGGTGGCAATAACTAAATCACACTTGCAGCCAGTTGAAATGGATTAAAGTTGACTCAACCTCTGTCCTGTGTCCTAGTGTGTACCACATTGAGCATGGAGAAAAGAAAGAAAACCAAAGAACTGTCTGAGGACTTGAGAAGCAAAATTGTGAGGAAGCATGAGCAATCTCAAGGCTACAAGTCCATCTCCAAAGACCTGAATGTTCCTGTGTCTACCGTGCACAGTGTCATCAAGAAGTTTAAAGCCCATGGCACTGTGGCTAACCTCCCTAGATTTGGACGGAGAAGAAAAACTGACGAGAGATTTCAACGCAAGATTGTGGGGATGGTGGATAAAGAACCTCGACTAACATCCAAACAAGTTCAAGCTGCCCTGCAGTTCGAGGGTACAACAGTGTCAACCCGTACTATCCGACAGCGTCTGAATGAAAAGGGACTGTATGATAGGATACCCAGAAAGACCCCACTTCTTACCCAGAGACAGAAAAAAGCCAGGCTGGAGTTTGCCAAAACTTACCTGAGAAAGCCAAAAACGTTTTGGAAGAATGTTCTCTGGTCAGATGAGACAAAAGTAGAGCTTTTTGGGAAAAGGCATCAACATAGAGTTTACAGGAGAAAAAAAGAGGCCTTCAAAGAAAATAAAACGGTCCCTACAGTCAAACATGGCGGAGGTTCCCTGATGTTTTGGGGTTGCTTTGCTTCCTCTGGCACTGGACTGCTTGACTATGTGCATGGCATTATGAAGTCTGAAGACTACCAACAAATTTTGCAGCATAATGTAGAGCCCAGTGTGAGAAAGCTGGGTCTCCCTCAGAGGTCATGGGTCTTCCAGCAGGACAATGACCCAAATCACACTTCAAAAAGCACTAGAAAATGGTTTGAGAGAAATCAATGGAGACTTCTAAAGTGGCCAGCAATGAGTCCAGACCTGAATCCCATAGAACAACTGTGGGGGAGAGATCTCAAAATGGCAGTTTGGAGAAGGCCCCCTTCAAATTTCAGGGACCTGGAGCAGTTTGCCAAAGAAGAATGGTCTAAAATTCCAGCAGAGCATTGTAAGAAACTCATTGATGGTTACCGGAAGTGGTTGTTCACAGTTATATTGTCTAAAGGTTGTGCTACCAAGTGTTAGGCTGAGGGTGCCAATACTTTTGTCCGGCCCATTTTTGGAGTTTTGTGTAAAATGATCAATGGTTTGACTTTTTTTTTTCATTCTCTTTTGTGTTTTTTCATTGCAAGCAAAATAAATGAAGATATTAATACCAAAGAGTTTGTGCTTGCAATCATTTTCTGGAAGAAACTGAGTATTATCTGACAGAATTGCAGGGGTGCCAATACTTTTGGCCAACACTGTATAACATGTTGATCAAAGATGAATGGATGCTTTAAGTCCTTGGAGTTTTTGCAGTTGAAATTAAAATGAAAATCAATGGGATTCTTCATGTAAACTCAGGCACACTGAAGGAAGAAATCAATTTTACATATCTCAACTAATCCATAAATAGATTTTTCAATGACAATACTGGTGCCCCTACATCACCCCCTCTCCGTCGCAGACAATGTGTAAAAGGCAACAATTCATACTATATGTGGAATTTGATTTAAAATAGTTTGGTGCTAAAATGTGCCATGGGCATAAGTCAGAAAAAAATAACACTTTGACGTTATCCAGACAACAATGTGTTTAACCCCTTAAGGACCAGGCCATTTTTTGGTTTCGCATTTTCGGTTTTCCCTCCTCACATTTCAAGAGCCATAACTTTTTCATTTTTCAGTTCACAGAGTCACATGATAGCTTATTGTTTGCGGGACAAATTGTACTTTGTAATGGCACCATTCAATATGCTGTGCAATGTACTGGGAAGCTGGAAAAAAATTCAGAATGAGGCGCAATTGGAGAAAAAATGCATTTGCGCCATTTTCTTATGGGTTTAATTTTTACAGCGTTCACTGTTTGGTACAAATGACATGTTACCTTTGTTCTACGTGTCAGTACAAACGCGGTGATACCAAATTTATATAGTATTTGAAATTTTTTGATACTTTTAAAAAAATGATAAACTTTGCAAAATAGAAAAAAAAATTTGTGTCATCATGTTCTGGTTGTGGTGTCTTTTTATGCGGGACAAGATGACGTTTCTATTGATACCATTTGGGGAAAGATCCGATGGTTTGATCACTTTTTATTCAATTTTTTATAGGAGGCAAAGTGTTGAAAAAAACGCTTTTTGGCTGTTTTTATTTTTTTTGCCGCTACGCCGTTCACAGTACGGGATAAATGTTTTAATATTCTAATAGTTCAGGCATTTTGGAGCGCAGGGATACCTAATATGTTTATGTTTAATGTTCTTTAATTACTTTTATAGCTGATCTAGGGAAAGGGGGGTGATTTGAACTTTTATATTTTTTTTATTTTTTTAATACTTTTAAAAACTTTTTTTTTTCTTCTGTTACATTTATGATCAGACCCCTTAGGTACCTTGAAACCTAGGGAGTCTGATCGCTCATACTATTCACTGCAATACTACAGTACTGCAGTGAATAGCAGAATCCCAGCACTTCTATTAGACGATGCCTCTGGCATCGTCTAATAGATCTCATGCAGAGACAAGCCTGGAAGCCTTCAATAGGCTTCCGGCTGTCATAGCAACCGATCACCGCCCTCATGTGACGTTCAGGAGGGCGGCGATCGGCGAAACATGGCGGCGCCCATGCCGCCGGCGCCGTTTACACACTGCGGTCACGTTTGACCGCAGTGTGTAAAGGGTTAACAGCAGCGATCGGCTCGGGCACCGACCGCTGCTGTTAGTGGCAGGTCCTGGCTGTATTATACAGCTGGCATCTGCCGTGTATGGAGCGAGCTCAGCGTGTGAGCTCACTCCATACATCCCCATGCGACCCATGACGTACAGTTACGTCAAGGGTCGCTAAGGGGTTAATATTTTTTTAAGCAAAATTAATGTAGCCAATATTTAATCCATTAAAAACATATTTAAAAAGAAGTGGAGGATGCAAGGTCATGACTATCAATACTGAACAGAGAAATTCATATGATATACACTTCATATACAAAATTCATATAAAAAAGACTATAAGGAACATAATAATAACACTGGCCGACAAAAAAAAAACACTTTTTGAAAACTTTTTTTGTCTGGTAAGGTGATTTTAAATGTATTTTTTTTTTTTTTTTAAATGTAGATTGTCAGCCCCACATAGAGCTCACAATGTACATTTTTTCCTATCAGTATGTCTTTTTTGGATTATGGGATGGAAATCCATGCAAACACGGGGAGAACATACAAACTCCTTGCAGATGGTTTTATGCCCTTGGTGGGATTTGAACACCAGGACTCCAGCACTGCAAGGCTGCAGTGCTAACCACTGAGCCACCGTGTGGTCCCTTAATTTTAAATGTTTTTAGGTGCTGATCACAAATCTGCAATTAGTTTTTCTGTATCAAACACATTTTTTTTTTCTAATTAGCCTCAACCATTATTTCAGATATCACGCGCAACAAATGAAATTTACAATAGAAAAAATTTAAATTTAACATACATTTATAATGAACATTGTTTATTTACTTTCTTATGGTATTACTTTACATCTGTTTGTATTTTCAAATTCTTTTGCCAATAAAATTGCGTACATTGCTTTTCCTCTTGTACGATTTTTCTGGTTGGTCTCTATGTAGCGACCAGCAGTATTCTCCCATCATTGCAACATTCCAACGACCCTCACCTTGATATCACCTTGATATCACCTTGATATCTTGATGGAAGCGTTCGCCTTGTTTTTCGCTAACTGCTCCAAGATTTTTAGGGAAAATATCACATGCGAATTCAAAAAGTGAAGTTTGAGGCTCATCAGACATCGTAGATTGTTAATTTTTTGCAGCATATTTTGAATGATTTTTTTTTTTTCAACCAAGTCCCTCCTACGCATTCCTGCGCGCTCTATTATGACCAATAGTGGACCCTGCACACAGTATTATGCCCCATAGTGGCCCCTGCACACAGTATTATGCCCCATAGTGGGCACTGCACACAGTATTATGTCCCATAGTGGCCCCTACAGGACTAAATACTGTCACATCACCCGCTGACCGCTATACCAGGACAATTGTGGATAAAAAATCTGGTCATGTGCGTTACAATTTAGTAACTCCATGTGCCTCATATTAATAGAAGTTAACCCCATCATGTCCCTCACATTAACCCTTGTGTACCTCACATAAGAGTTACTGATATATGAGAGACATGGAGGTAATAAAGTAAATAAAGTATCTTCATTATTATTACCCCCATATGTCTCACATATTAGTAACTCTTATGGTGAGGCACACAGGGGTTAATGTGAGGGACATGATACGGTTAAAGGGGCTCTATCAGCAAAATCATGCTGATAGAGCCCCACATATGCATGAATAGCCTTTAAAAAGGCTATACAGGCACCGTAAAAAAGTTATATTAAACTCCCCCCCCCCCCCCCCCGTTTTAAAAGTACTTACGGATCGTGCACGCTGGGCAGGCATTCAGGGTGTGTCTTCATCTTCATCCACGTCTCTTCTTCCTCCGATGTCTTCGGGTCCTGTCCTCCTCCGACGCTCGCTTGCAGACACTGATAAAAAAAAAATATCCTGGGCGCATGTGCAGTAGCCGTAGTAGAAGCCGCATGCGCCCAAGCTATTTTTTTTGTCAGTGTCCGCGAGCGCCGGAGGAGGACGGGACCCAAGGACATCGGAGGAAGAAGAGGCGTGGATGAAGATGAAGACACACCCTGAATGCCCGCCCAGCGTGCACGATCCATAAGTAGAGCACATTCTTTTTTAGGGTTTTATTTTAAAACGGGGGGTAGTTTAATATAACTTTTATCGTGCCTGAATAGCCTTTTTAAAGGCTATTCACACATATGTGGGGCTCTAGCAGCATGATTTTGCTGATAGAGCCCCTTTAACTGCTATTAATATGAGGCACATGGAGTTACTAAAACAAAAGTAATCACCCCAAATGCCTGATATTAATAATTATAGTAACCCCAGTATGTACCTGTGTACCTGTTTTCTTTCTTTAGTTTCATTTTCCTGGAGCAGCTTCTTCTTCTTCTCTTGTGTGCAGCTCGGCAGGAATAAGCCCTGCCTCCTGGGCTCTCCTCAGCCCTCTCATTGGTGGGCAGAGGACAGGCAGAGAAAGGGAGGGGAGGAGAGAGGGGGAGGGGGAGCGTCCTGAAGCACTGAGAGGAGCCAGACCTGCAGCTCCTGTGTGTCAGCCTTTGCTGCAGCTTCGGGGCCCCCTGTTGGTGGAAAGTATTCCACCAACAGGGGGCCCCGATCATTATACTTGGGGGTCCGAAAAGACCTCCGAGAATAATGATAGCAGCAGTAGCAGCTGTCACCGGGCCCCTAATGTCCCGGGCCCTGTGGCAGCTGCCTCTGCTGCTATGGTGGTAGTTACGCCACTGGCACTATATAAGTAAGCATAATAAATAAATAAATAATAGCTCTACTGTCCCACTCACGCAAAAAACATGGGAATTTAGTAAATCTTGACTGCTGACCTAGTAGCATGCACAGTACCTTTAAAGCTTCACAGAGCACCCATTCATATTCTGGATACTTTATCTTGTCTAGGATTAGTTGAAGATTTTTATAACTTTCTCTAAGGCACACAGAATGAGCAACAGGAACAGAAGCATATTGGTTGCCATTAGAGATGAGCGAACACTAAAATGTTCGAGGTTCGAAATTCGATTCGAACAGCCGCTCAATGTTCGTGTGTTCGAACGGGTTTCGAACCCCATTATAGTCTATGGGGAACAGATACTCGTTAAGGGGGAAACCCAAATCCGTGTCTGGAGGGTCACCAAGTCCACTATGACACCCCAGGAAATGATGCCAACACCTCTGGAATGACACTGGGACAGCAGGGGAAGCATGTCTGGGGGCATCTAACACACCAAAGACCCTCTATTACCCCAACATCACAGCCTAACAACTACACACTTTACACACTCAATACCACCTCTCTGACAGTAGGAAAACACCTTGAAACATGTGTATTTGGCACTTGCAGTGAGGAGAGCTTGTCACCAGCAGTGAATTTGGCCCTTGTAGTAAGTTGAGGTTGGCACCAACATTTGTTTTGAAAATCAGGGTGGATTGAGCCTCTAACCAGCAGAGTTTGGGCAAATTCATGGTGGAGGGAGCCTCTAAACACCCCAGTTTGGGCAAATTCATGGTGGAGGGAGCCTCTAAAAACCCCAGTTTGGACCAATTCATGGTGGAGGGAGCCTCTAAAAACCCCAGTTTGGACCAATTCATGGTGGAGGGAGCCTCTAACCAGCCCAGTTTGGGCAAATTCATGGTGGAGGGAGCCTCTAAAAAACCCAGTTTGGACCAATTCATGGTGGAGGGAGCCTCTAACCAGCCCAGTGTGGGCAAATTCATGGTGGAGGGAGCCTCTAAAAAACCCAGTTTGGACCAATTCATGGTGGAGGGAGCCTCTAACCAGCCCAGTTTGGGCAAATTCATGGTGGAGGGAGCCTCTAAAAAACCCAGTTTGGACCAATTCATGGTGGAGGGAGCCTCTAACCAGCCCAGTTTGGGCAAATTCATGGTGGAGGGAGCCTCTAAAAAACCCAGTTTGGACCAATTCATGGTGGAGGGAGCCTCTAACCAGCCCAGTTTGGGCAAATTCATGGTGGAGGGAGCCTCTAAAAAACCCAGTTTGGACCAATTCATGGTGGAGGGAGCCTCTAACCAGCCCAGTTTGGGCAAATTCATGGTGGAGGGAGCCTCTAAAAAACCCAGTTTGGACCAATTCATGGTGGAGGGAGCCTCTAACCAGCCCAGTTTGGGCAAATTCATGGTGGAGGGAGCCTCTAAAAAACCCAGTTTGGACCAATTCATGGTGGAGGGAGCCTCTAACCAGCCCAGTTTGGGCAAATTCATGGTGGAGGGAGCCTCTAAACAGCCCAGTTTGGGCAAATTCATGGTGGAGGGAGCCTCTAAACAGCCCAGTTTGGGCAAATTCATGGTGGAGGGAGCCTCTAACCAGCCCAGTTTGGACCAATTAATGGTGGAGGGAGCCTCTAACCAGCCCAGTTTGGGCAAATTCATGGTGGAGGGAGCCTCTAAACAGCCCAGTTTGGACCAATTCATGGTGGAGGGAGCCTCTAAAAAACCCAGTTTGGACCAATTCATGGTGGAGGGAGCCTCTAAACAGCCCAGTTTGGGCAAATTCATGGTGGAGGGAGCCTCTAACCAGCCCAGTTTGGACCAATTCATGGTGGAGGGAGCCTCTAACCAGCCCAGTTTGGGCAAATTCATGGTGGAGGGAGCCTCTAAACAGCCCAGTTTGGACCAATTCATGGTGGAGGGAGCCTCTAAAAAACCCAGTTTGGACCAATTCATGGTGGAGGGAGCCTCTAAACAGCCCAGTTTGGGCAAATTCATGGTGGAGGGAGCCTCTAACCAGCCCAGTTTGGACCAATTAATGGTGGAGGGAGCCTCTAAACAGCCAAGTTTTGGGAAATTCATGGTGGAGGGAGCCTCTAACCAGCCCAGTTTGGACCAATTAATGGTGGAGGGAGCCGCTAAACAGCCCAGTTTGGACCAATTCATGGTGGAGGGAGCCTCTAAAAACCCCAGTTTGGACCAATTCATGGTGGAGGGAGCCTCTAAAAAACCCAGTTTGGACCAATTCATGGTGGAGGGAGCCTCTAACCAGCCCAGTTTGGACCAATTAATGGTGGAGGGAGCCTCTAAACAGCCAAGTTTGGACCAATTCATGGTGGAGGGAGCCTCTAAAAACCCCAGTTTGGACCAATTCATGGTGGAGGGAGCCTCTAACCAGCCCAGTTTGGGCAAATTCATGGTGGAGGGAGCCTCTAAACAGCCCAGTTTGGGCAAATTCATGGTGGAGGGAGCCTCTAACCAGCCCAGTTTGGACCAATTAATGGTGGAGGGAGCCGCTAAACAGCCCAGTTTGGACCAATTCATGGTGGAGGGAGCCTCTAAAAACCCCAGTTTGGACCAATTCATGGTGGAGGGAGCCTCTAAAAAACCCAGTTTGGACCAATTCATTGTGGAGGGAGCCTCTAACCAGCCCAGTTTGGACCAATTCATGGTGGAGGGAGCCTCTAAAAACCCCAGTTTGGACCAATTCATGGTGGAGGGAGCCTCTAACCAGCCCAGTTTGGGCAAATTCATGGTGGAGGGAGCCTCTAACCAGCCCAGTTTGGACCAATTCATGGTGGAGGGAGCCTCTAAAAACCCCAGTTTGGACCAATTCATGGTGGAGGGAGCCTCTAACCAGCCCAGTTTGGGCAAATTCATGGTGGAGGGAGCCTCTAAACAGCCCAGTTTGGGCAAATTCATGGTGGAGGGAGCCTCTAACCAGCCCAGTTTGGACCAATTAATGGTGGAGGGAGCCGCTAAACAGCCCAGTTTGGACCAATTCATGGTGGAGGGAGCCTCTAAAAACCCCAGTTTGGACCAATTCATGGTGGAGGGAGCCTCTAACCAGCAGAGTTGGTGGAAATCAGGGTGGAGGGAGCCTCTAACCAGCAGAGTTGGGGGAAATCAGGGTGGAGGGAGCCTAGTATTAGCAGAATTGTGCAACGCTTATGGTGGATGAGTATGAGGATGCGGAGGAATTGGAGAGGTTGAGTACAGACATGGAGTTTCATGTTGGGGTGCTTTACACAGGTGGGCACGAAAATGAAGGCTCTATCCAGTGGTGGTTCATTTTTATCAAAGTGAGCCGGTCGGCACTCTCAGCTGACAGACGGGTGCGCTTGTCAGTGATGATGCCACCGGCTGCACTGAACACCCTCTCAGATAGGACGCTGGCGGCAGGACAGGACAGCACCTCCAAGGCATATAGGGCAAGTTCAAGCCACAGGTCCAACTTCGACACCCAATACGTGTAGGGCGCAGAGGGGTCGGAGAGGACAGGGCTGTGGTCGGAAAGGTATTCCCGCAACATGCGCCTATACTTCTCACGCCTGGTGACACTAGGACCCTCCGTGGCGGCACTTTGGCGAGGGGGTGCCATCAAGGTGTCCCAGACCTTAGACAGTGTGCCCCTCGTTTGTGTGGACCGGTGAGAACTTGGTTGCCTACTGGAGGAACTGCCCTCCCTGCCGCCAACGTCACATGCTGGAAACATCTCCATCATATTCTGCACCAATTGCCTGTGGCAAGCATTGATGCGATTGGCCCTCCCCTCTACCGGAATAAAAGACGAGATGTTGTTTTTATACCGGGGGTCAAGGATAGCAAAGATCCAGTACTGGTTGTCCTCCATGATTTTGACAATACGCTTGTCGGTTGTAAAGCACCCCAACATGAACTCAGCCATGTCTGCCACAGTGTTAGTTGGCATGACTCCTCTGGCCCCACCGGAAAGTTCAATCTCCATTTCCTCCTCATCCTCCATGTCTACCCATCCGCGCTGCAACAATGGGACGATTCGAAGTTGCCCGGAAGCCTCCTGTATCACCATCACATCATCGGACAACTCTTCTTCCTCCTCCTCCTCCTCCTCCATTAAACGCAGTGAAGCGGACAGATGTGTGGACCTACTCTCCAGCTGTGACGGATCGGATGCTATCCCTAACTCCTCTGTGTGATCTGAGTTATCCCTGATGTCAATCAGGGATTCTCTCAGAACACACAAGAGCGGGATTGTAAGGCTCACCATCGCATCCTCAGAGCTCACCCTCCTTGTGGACTCCTCAAAGACCCGTAGGATGTCACAAAGGTCTCTCATCCATGGCCACTCATGGATGTGAAACTGAGGCAGCTGACTTTGTGGCACCCTAGGGTTTTGTAGCTGGTATTCCATCAAAGGTCTCTGCTGCTCAACCACTCTATTCAACATCTGAAACGTTGAGTTCCAGCGTGTGGGGACGTCGCACAAAAGCCGGTGTTGTGGCACATGCAGGCGTTGCTGGAGAGATTTTAAGCTAGCAGCGGCTACTGTCGACTTGCGAAAGTGGGCGCACATGCGCCGCACTTTCACCAGTAGCTCTGGAACATTGGGGTAGCTCTTTAGGAAACGTTGCACCACTAGGTTGAAGACGTGGGCCAGGCATGGAACATGTTGGAGTCCGGCAAGCTCCAGAGCTGCTACCAGGTTCCGGCCGTTATCACAAACGACCATGCCTGGGCCCAGGTGCAGCGGCTCAAACCATATTGCCGTCTCATCGAGGAGGGCATCCCTCACCTCGGAGGCAGTGTGCTGTCTGTCCCCCAAGCTGATCAGCTTCAGCACAGCCTGCTGACGTCTACCAACGCCAGTGCTGCAACGTTTCCAACTCGTAGCTGGGGTCAATCTAACAGCGGAGGAGGAGGCGGTGGCGGAGGAGGAGGCAGTGGCGGAGGAGGAGGCGGTAGAGGAGGAGGAGGAGGGGGGTGTTCTTCTCGTGTCCCTGCCAGGAATGTTAGGCGGGGAGACGAGGTACACCGGGCCAGTTTGGGAAGCAGTCCCAGCCTCAACTACATTCACCCAGTGTGCCGTCAGTGAAATGTAGCGTCCCTGTCCGCATGCACTTGTCCACGCGTCGGTGGTCAAGTGGACCTTTGTGCAAAGCGCGGAACTAAGGGCCCGCCTGATGTTGAGTGACACGTGCTGGTGCAAGGCGGGGACGGCACACCGGGAGAAGTAGTGACGGCTAGGGACGGCATAGCGAGGTGCCGCAGTTGCCATCAGGTCCAGGAAGGCGGGAGTTTCAACAAGCCGGAACGCCAACATCTCCTGGGCCAGCAGTTTAGCGATGTTGGCGTTCAAGGCTTGCGCGTGTGGGTGGTTAGCAGTGTATTTCTGCCGCCGCTCCAATGTCTGAGAGATGGTGGGTTGTTGTAAAGAAACGCCTGATGGTGCCTTTGATGGTGCAGGAGAAGGAGATAAGACAGGACCAGGGGAGGATGAGGTAGAAGTCAACAAAGTGGCGGAGGCAGATGAAGTGGTGTCCTGGCTCGTCCTCTGGAGTGCATCGCCAGCACAGTCAGCAGTGGCAGTGGCAGAGGCAGAGGCAGTGGCAGAGGCAGTGGCAGTGGCGTGAACGGCAGGCGGCCTTTGTCCTGCCGTTGCTGCCTGCCACTGATTCCAGTGCTTGGATTCCAAATGACGGCGCATTGAAGTGGTGGACAGGTTGCTCTTCTCAGAGCCCCTAATCAATTTCGAGAGGCAAATTGTGCAGACAACACTATATCTGTCCTCGGCGCATTCCTTGAAAAAACTCCACACCTTCGAGAAACGTGCCCTCGAGGTGGGAGTTTTTCGGGGCTGGGTACGAACTGGAACATCTTGGGAGATTCCGGGTGTGGCCTGGCTTCGCCTAAGCTGCTGACCTCTGCCTCTGCCTCTAGCTACCCTTTTTGGTGCTGCACCTGCCTCAACATCCACAATACTTTCCCCGCTTGACATCCCCCCTGTCCAGGTCGGGTCAGTGTCCTCATCATCCACCACTTCCTCTTCCAACTCCTGTCTCATCTCCTCCTCCCGCACAATGCGCCGGTCAACTGGATGCCCTGACGGCAACTGCGTCACATCATCGTCGATGAGGGTGGGTTGCTGGTCATCCACCACCAAATCGAACGGAGATGGAGGAGACTCTAGTGTTTGAGCATCTGGACACAGATGCTCCTCTGTTAGGTTCGTGGAATCGTGACGTGGAGAGGCAGGTTGAGGGACAATGAAAGGAGCGGAGAACAGCTCTGGGGAGCATGGACAGTTTGGGTTATTGTTCTGTAAAGCTTCAAAATTTTGGGAGGAAGGAAGACAAGACTGTTGGGTAATAGGAGGAGAGGAGGCAGAGCCTGACTGGCTGCTGGACAATGTGCTGTAAGCGTTCTCTGACAGCCATTGCAAGACCTGTTCCTGGTTCTCGGGCCTACTAAGGTTTGTACCCTGCAGTTTAGTTAATGTGGCAAGCAACCCTGGCACTGTGGAGTGGCGCAATGCTTGCTGCCCCACAGGAGTAGGCACGGGACGCCCTGTGGCTTCACTGCTACCTTGCTCCCCAGAACCATTCCCCGACCTCGCCCACGGCCTCGTCCACGTCCCTTTCCGGGAGCCTTGCGCATTTTGAATTCCTAGTTAGAAATTGGCACTGTATACCAGTAGTAAAAATTGTGGGTGCACGTAACCCCAATATATTCTTTGAATTCCCAGTCAGACACTGGCACTATATGGCAGTAGCAAGAAATGAGGGTATTTGTATTCCCAATATATTCTTTGAATTCCCAGTCAGACAATGGCACTGTATACCAGTAGTAAAAATTGTGGGTGCAAGTAACCCCAATATATTCTTTGAATTACCAGTCAGAAACTGGCACTATATGGCAGTAGCAAGAAATGAGGGTATTTATAACCCCAATATATTCTTTGAATTCCCAGTCAGACAATGGCACTGTATACCAGTAGTAAAAATTGTGGGTGCACGTAACCACAATATATTCTTTGAATTACCAGTCAGAAACTGGCACTATATGGCAGTAGCAAGAAATGAGGGTATTTATAACCCCAATATATTCTTTGAATTCCCAGTCAGACAATGGCACTGTATACCAGTAGTAAAAATTGTGGGTGCACGTAACCCCAATATATTCTTTGAATTCCCAGTCAGACACTGGCACTATATGGCAGTAGCAAGAAATGAGGGTATTTGTATTCCCAATATATTCTTTGAATTCCCAGTCAGACAATGGCACTGTATACCAGTAGTAAAAATTGTGGGTGCACGTAACCCCAATATATTCTTTGAATTACCAGTCAGAAACTGGCACTATATGGCAGTAGCAAGAAATGAGGGTATTTGTATTCCCAATATATTCTTTGAATTCCCAGTCAGACAATGGCACTGTATACCAGTAGTAAAAATTGTGGGTGCACGTAACCCCAATATATTCTTTGAATTCCCAGTCAGACACTGGCACTATATGGCAGTAGCAAGAAATGAGGGTATTTGTATTCCCAATATATTCTTTGAATTCCCAGTCAGACAATGACACTGTATACCAGTAGTAAAAATTGTGGGTGCACGTAACCCCAATATATTCTTTGAATTCCCAGTCAGACACTGGCACTATATGGCAGTAGCAAGAAATGAGGGTATTTGTATTCCCAATATATTCTTTGAATTCCCAGTCAGACAATGGCACTGTATACCAGTAGTAAAAATTGTGGGTGCACGTAACCCCAATATATTCTTTGAATTACCAGTCAGAAACTGGCACTATATGGCAGTAGCAAGAAATGAGGGTATTTGTATTCCCAATATATTCTTTGAATTCCCAGTCAGACAATGGCACTGTATACCAGTAGTAAAAATTGTGGGTGCACGTAACCCCAATATATTCTTTGAATTACCAGTCAGAAACTGGCACTATATGGCAGTAGCAAGAAATGAGGGTATTTATAACCCCAATATATTCTTTGAATTCCCAGTCAGACAATGGCACTGTATACCAGTAGTAAAAATTGTGGGTGCACGTAACCACAATATATTCTTTGAATTACCAGTCAGAAACTGGCACTATAAGGCAGTAGCAAGAAATGAGGGTATTTATAACCCCAATATATTCTTTGAATTCCCAGTCAGACAATGGCACTGTATACCAGTAGTAAAAATTGTGGGTGCACGTAACCCCAATATATTCTTTGAATTCCCAGTCAGACACTGGCACTATATGGCAGTAGCAAGAAATGAGGGTATTTGTATTCCCAATATATTCTTTGAATTCCCAGTCAGACAATGGCACTGTATACCAGTAGTAAAAATTGTGGGTGCACGTAACCCCAATATATTCTTTGAATTCCCATTCAGACACTGGCACTATATGGCAGTAGCAAGAAATGAGGGTATTTGTATTCCCAATATATTCTTTGAATTCCCAGTCAGACAATGGCACTGTATACCAGTAGTAAAAATTGTGGGTGCACGTAACCCCAATATATTCTTTGAATTCCCAGTCAGACACTGGCACTATATGGCAGTAGCAAGAAATGAGGGTATTTGTATTCCCAATATATTCTTTGAATTCCCAGTCAGACAATGGCACTGTATACCAGTAGTAAAAATTGTGGGTGCACGTAACCCCAATATATTCTTTGAATTCCCAGTCAGACACTGGCACTATATGGCAGTAGCAAGAAATGAGGGTATTTGTATTCCCAATATATTCTTTGAATTCCCAGTCAGACAATGGCACTGTATACCAGTAGTAAAAATTGTGGGTGCACGTAACCCCAATATATTCTTTGAATTACCAGTCAGAAACTGGCACTATATGGCAGTAGCAAGAAATGAGGGTATTTGTATTCCCAATATATTCTTTGAATTCCCAGTCAGACAATGGCACTGTATACCAGTAGTAAAAATTGTGGGTGCACGTAACCCCAATATATTCTTTGAATTACCAGTCAGAAACTGGCACTATATGGCAGTAGCAAGAAATGAGGGTATTTGTATTCCCAATATATTCTTTGAATTCCCAGTCAGACAATGGCACTGTATACCAGTAGTAAAAATTGTGGGTGCACGTAACCCCAATATATTCTTTGAATTCCCAGTCAGACACTGGCACTATATGGCAGTAGCAAGAAATGAGGGTATTTGTATTCCCAATATATTCTTTGAATTCCCAGTCAGACAATGGCACTGTATACCAGTAGTAAAAATTGTGGGTGCACGTAACCCCAATATATTCTTTGAATTACCAGTCAGAAACTGGCACTATATGGCAGTAGCAAGAAATGAGGGTATTTGTATTCCCAATATATTCTTTGAATTCCCAGTCAGACAATGGCACTGTATACCAGTAGTAAAAATTGTGGGTGCACGTAACCACAATATATTCTTTGAATTACCAGTCAGAAACTGGCACTATATGGCAGTAGCAAGAAATGAGGGTATTTGTATTCCCAATATATTCTTTGAATTCCCAGTCAGACAATGGCACTGTATACCAGTAGTAAAAATTGTGGGTGCACGTAACCACAATATATTCTTTGAATTACCAGTCAGAAACTGGCACTATATGGCAGTAGCAAGAAATGAGGGTATTTATAACCCCAATATATTCTTTGAATTCCCAGTCAGACAATGGCACTGTATACCAGTAGTAAAAATTGTGGGTGCACGTAACCACAATATATTCTTTGAATTACCAGTCAGAAACTGGCACTATATGGCAGTAGCAAGAAATGAGGGTATTTGTATTCCCAATATATTCTTTGAATTCCCAGTCAGACAATGGCACTGTATACCAGTAGTAAAAATTGTGGGTGCACGTAACCCCAATATATTCTTTGAATTCCCAGTCAGACACTGGCACTATATGGCAGTAGCAAGAAATGAGGGTATTTGTATTCCCAATATATTCTTTGAATTCCCAGTCAGACAATGGCACTGTATACCAGTAGTAAAAATTGTGGGTGCACGTAACCCCAATATATTCTTTGAATTACCAGTCAGAAACTGGCACTATATGGCAGTAGCAAGAAATGAGGGTATTTGTATTCCCAATATATTCTTTGAATTCCCAGTCAGACAATGGCACTGTATACCAGTAGTAAAAATTGTGGGTGCACGTAACCCCAATATATTCTTTGAATTACCAGTCAGAAACTGGCACTATATGGCAGTAGCAAGAAATGAGGGTATTTGTATTCCCAATATATTCTTTGAATTCCCAGTCAGACAATGGCACTGTATACCAGTAGTAAAAATTGTGGGTGCACGTAACCCCAATATATTCTTTGAATTCCCAGTCAGACACTGGCACTATATGGCAGTAGCAAGAAATGAGGGTATTTGTATTCCCAATATATTCTTTGAATTCCCAGTCAGACAATGGCACTGTATACCAGTAGTAAAAATTGTGGGTGCACGTAACCCCAATATATTCTTTGAATTACCAGTCAGAAACTGGCACTATATGGCAGTAGCAAGAAATGAGGGTATTTGTATTCCCAATATATTCTTTGAATTCCCAGTCAGACAATGGCACTGTATACCAGTAGTAAAAATTGTGGGTGCACGTAACCACAATATATTCTTTGAATTACCAGTCAGAAACTGGCACTATATGGCAGTAGCAAGAAATGAGGGTATTTGTATTCCCAATATATTCTTTGAATTCCCAGTCAGACAATGGCACTGTATACCAGTAGTAAAAATTGTGGGTGCACGTAACCACAATATATTCTTTGAATTACCAGTCAGAAACTGGCACTATATGGCAGTAGCAAGAAATGAGGGTATTTATAACCCCAATATATTCTTTGAATTCCCAGTCAGACAATGGCACTGTATACCAGTAGTAAAAATTGTGGGTGCACGTAACCACAATATATTCTTTGAATTACCAGTCAGAAACTGGCACTATATGGCAGTAGCAAGAAATGAGGGTATTTGTATTCCCAATATATTCTTTGAATTCCCAGTCAGACAATGGCACTGTATACCAGTAGTAAAAATTGTGGGTGCACGTAACCCCAATATATTCTTTGAATTCCCAGTCAGACACTGGCACTATATGGCAGTAGCAAGAAATGAGGGTATTTGTATTCCCAATATATTCTTTGAATTCCCAGTCAGACAATGGCACTGTATACCAGTAGTAAAAATTGTGGGTGCACGTAACCCCAATATATTCTTTGAATTACCAGTCAGAAACTGGCACTATATGGCAGTAGCAAGAAATGAGGGTATTTGTATTCCCAATATATTCTTTGAATTCCCAGTCAGACAATGGCACTGTATACCAGTAGTAAAAATTGTGGGTGCACGTAACCCCAATATATTCTTTGAATTACCAGTCAGAAACTGGCACTATATGGCAGTAGCAAGAAATGAGGGTATTTGTATTCCCAATATATTCTTTGAATTCCCAGTCAGACAATGGCACTGTATACCAGTAGTAAAAATTGTGGGTGCACGTAACCCCAATATATTCTTTGAATTCCCAGTCAGACACTGGCACTATATGGCAGTAGCAAGAAATGAGGGTATTTGTATTCCCAATATATTCTTTGAATTCCCAGTCAGACAATGGCACTGTATACCAGTAGTAAAAATTGTGGGTGCACGTAACCCCAATATATTCTTTGAATTACCAGTCAGAAACTGGCACTATATGGCAGTAGCAAGAAATGAGGGTATTTGTATTCCCAATATATTCTTTGAATTCCCAGTCAGACAATGGCACTGTATACCAGTAGTAAAAATTGTGGGTGCACGTAACCACAATATATTCTTTGAATTACCAGTCAGAAACTGGCACTATATGGCAGTAGCAAGAAATGAGGGTATTTGTATTCCCAATATATTCTTTGAATTCCCAGTCAGACAATGGCACTGTATACCAGTAGTAAAAATTGTGGGTGCACGTAACCACAATATATTCTTTGAATTACCAGTCAGAAACTGGCACTATATGGCAGTAGCAAGAAATGAGGGTATTTATAACCCCAATATATTCTTTGAATTCCCAGTCAGACAATGGCACTGTATACCAGTAGTAAAAATTGTGGGTGCACGTAACCACAATATATTCTTTGAATTACCAGTCAGAAACTGGCACTATATGGCAGTAGCAAGAAATGAGGGTATTTGTATTCCCAATATATTCTTTGAATTCCCAGTCAGACAATGGCACTGTATACCAGTAGTAAAAATTGTGGGTGCACGTAACCCCAATATATTCTTTGAATTCCCAGTCAGACACTGGCACTATATGGCAGTAGCAAGAAATGAGGGTATTTGTATTCCCAATATATTCTTTGAATTCCCAGTCAGACAATGGCACTGTATACCAGTAGTAAAAATTGTGGGTGCACGTAACCCCAATATATTCTTTGAATTACCAGTCAGAAACTGGCACTATATGGCAGTAGCAAGAAATGAGGGTATTTGTATTCCCAATATATTCTTTGAATTCCCAGTCAGACAATGGCACTGTATACCAGTAGTAAAAATTGTGGGTGCACGTAACCCCAATATATTCTTTGAATTACCAGTCAGAAACTGGCACTATATGGCAGTAGCAAGAAATGAGGGTATTTGTATTCCCAATATATTCTTTGAATTCCCAGTCAGACAATGGCACTGTATACCAGTAGTAAAAATTGTGGGTGCACGTAACCCCAATATATTCTTTGAATTCCCAGTCAGACACTGGAACTATATGGCAGTAGCAAGAAATGAGGGTATTTGTATTCCCAATATATTCTTTGAATTCCCAGTCAGACAATGGCACTGTATACCAGTAGTAAAAATTGTGGGTGCACGTAACCCCAATATATTCTTTGAATTACCAGTCAGAAACTGGCACTATATGGCAGTAGCAAGAAATGAGGGTATTTGTATGCCCAATATATTCTTTGAATTCCCAGTCAGACAATGGCACTGTATACCAGTAGTAAAAATTGTGGGTGCACGTAACCCCAATATATTCTTTGAATTCCCAGTCAGACACTGGCACTATATGGCAGTAGCAAGAAATGAGGGTATTTGTATTCCCAATATATTCTTTGAATTCCCAGTCAGACAATGGCACTGTATACCAGTAGTAAAAATTGTGGGTGCACGTAACCCCAATATATTCTTTGAATTCCCAGTCAGACACTGGCACTATATGGCAGTAGCAAGAAATGAGGGTATTTGTATTCCCAATATATTCTTTGAATTCCCAGTCAGACAATGGCACTGTATACCAGTAGTAAAAATTGTGGGTGCACGTAACCCCAATATATTCTTTGAATTACCAGTCAGAAACTGGCACTATATGGCAGTAGCAAGAAATGAGGGTATTTGTATTCCCAATATATTCTTTGAATTCCCAGTCAGACAATGGCACTGTATACCAGTAGTAAAAATTGTGGGTGCACGTAACCCCAATATATTCTTTGAATTCCCAGTCAGACACTGGCACTATATGGCAGTAGCAAGAAATGAGGGTATTTGTATTCCCAATATATTCTTTGAATTCCCAGTCAGACAATGGCACTGTATACCAGTAGTAAAAATTGTGGGTGCACGTAACCACAATATATTCTTTGAATTACCAGTCAGAAACTGGCACTATATGGCAGTAGCAAGAAATGAGGGTATTTGTATTCCCAATATATTCTTTGAATTCCCAGTCAGACAATGGCACTGTATACCAGTAGTAAAAATTGTGGGTGCACGTAACCCCAATATATTCTTTGAATTACCAGTCAGAAACTGGCACTATATGGCAGTAGCAAGAAATGAGGGTATTTGTATTCCCAATATATTCTTTGAATTCCCAGTCAGACAATGGCACTGTATACCAGTAGTAAAAATTGTGGGTGCACGTAACCCCAATATATTCTTTGAATTACCAGTCAGAAACTGGCACTATATGGCAGTAGCAAGAAATGAGGGTATTTGTATTCCCAATATATTCTTTGAATTCCCAGTCAGACAATGGCACTGTATACCAGTAGTAAAAATTGTGGGTGCACGTAACCCCAATATATTCTTTGAATTCCCAGTCAGACACTGGCACTATATGGCAGTAGCAAGAAATGAGGGTATTTGTATTCCCAATATATTCTTTGAATTCCCAGTCAGACAATGGCACTGTATACCAGTAGTAAAAATTGTGGGTGCACGTAACCCCAATATATTCTTTGAATTACCAGTCAGAAACTGGCACTATATGGCAGTAGCAAGAAATGAGGGTATTTGTATTCCCAATATATTCTTTGAATTCCCAGTCAGACAATGGCACTGTATACCAGTAGTAAAAATTGTGGGTGCACGTAACCACAATATATTCTTTGAATTACCAGTCAGAAACTGGCACTATATGGCAGTAGCAAGAAATGAGGGTATTTGTATTCCCAATATATTCTTTGAATTCCCAGTCAGACAATGGCACTGTATACCAGTAGTAAAAATTGTGGGTGCACGTAACCACAATATATTCTTTGAATTACCAGTCAGAAACTGGCACTATATGGCAGTAGCAAGAAATGAGGGTATTTATAACCCAATATATTCTTTGAATTCCCAGTCAGACAATGGCACTGTATACCAGTAGTAAAAATTGTGGGTGCACGTAACCACAATATATTCTTTGAATTACCAGTCAGAAACTGGCACTATATGGCAGTAGCAAGAAATGAGGGTATTTGTATTCCCAATATATTCTTTGAATTCCCAGTCAGACAATGGCACTGTATACCAGTAGTAAAAATTGTGGGTGCACGTAACCCCAATATATTCTTTGAATTCCCAGTCAGACACTGGCACTATATGGCAGTAGCAAGAAATGAGGGTTTTTGTATTCCCAATATATTCTTTGAATTCCCAGTCAGACAATGGCACTGTATACCAGTAGTAAAAATTGTGGGTGCACGTAACCCCAATATATTCTTTGAATTACCAGTCAGAAACTGGCACTATATGGCAGTAGCAAGAAATGAGGGTATTTGTATTCCCAATATATTCTTTGAATTCCCAGTCAGACAATGGCACTGTATACCAGTAGTAAAAATTGTGGGTGCACGTAACCCCAATATATTCTTTGAATTACCAGTCAGAAACTGGCACTATATGGCAGTAGCAAGAAATGAGGGTATTTGTATTCCCAATATATTCTTTGAATTCCCAGTCAGACAATGGCACTGTATACCAGTAGTAAAAATTGTGGGTGCACGTAACCCCAATATATTCTTTGAATTCCCAGTCAGACACTGGAACTATATGGCAGTAGCAAGAAATGAGGGTATTTGTATTCCCAATATATTCTTTGAATTCCCAGTCAGACAATGGCACTGTATACCAGTAGTAAAAATTGTGGGTGCACGTAACCCCAATATATTCTTTGAATTACCAGTCAGAAACTGGCACTATATGGCAGTAGCAAGAAATGAGGGTATTTGTATTCCCAATATATTCTTTGAATTCCCAGTCAGACAATGGCACTGTATACCAGTAGTAAAAATTGTGGGTGCACGTAACCCCAATATATTCTTTGAATTCCCAGTCAGACACTGGCACTATATGGCAGTAGCAAGAAATGAGGGTATTTGTATTCCCAATATATTCTTTGAATTCCCAGTCAGACAATGGCACTGTATACCAGTAGTAAAAATTGTGGGTGCACGTAACCCCAATATATTCTTTGAATTCCCAGTCAGACACTGGCACTATATGGCAGTAGCAAGAAATGAGGGTATTTGTATTCCCAATATATTCTTTGAATTCCCAGTCAGACAATGGCACTGTATACCAGTAGTAAAAATTGTGGGTGCACGTAACCCCAATATATTCTTTGAATTACCAGTCAGAAACTGGCACTATATGGCAGTAGCAAGAAATGAGGGTATTTGTATTCCCAATATATTCTTTGAATTCCCAGTCAGACAATGGCACTGTATACCAGTAGTAAAAATTGTGGGTGCACGTAACCACAATATATTCTTTGAATTACCAGTCAGAAACTGGCACTATATGGCAGTAGCAAGAAATGAGGGTATTTGTATTCCCAATATATTCTTTGAATTCCCAGTCAGACAATGGCACTGTATACCAGTAGTAAAAATTGTGGGTGCACGTAACCCCAATATATTCTTTGAATTACCAGTCAGAAACTGGCACTATATGGCAGTAGCAAGAAATGAGGGTATTTGTATTCCCAATATATTCTTTGAATTCCCAGTCAGACAATGGCACTGTATACCAGTAGTAAAAATTGTGGGTGCACGTAACCCCAATATATTCTTTGAATTCCCAGTCAGACACTGGCACTATATGGCAGTAGCAAGAAATGAGGGTATTTGTATTCCCAATATATTCTTTGAATTCCCAGTCAGACAATGGCACTGTATACCAGTAGTAAAAATTGTGGGTGCACGTAACCCCAATATATTCTTTGAATTACCAGTCAGAAACTGGCACTATATGGCAGTAGCAAGAAATGAGGGTATTTGTATTCCCAATATATTCTTTGAATTCCCAGTCAGACAATGGCACTGTATACCAGTAGTAAAAATTGTGGGTGCACGTAACCCCAATATATTCTTTGAATTCCCAGTCAGACACTGGCACTATATGGCAGTAGCAAGAAATGAGGGTATTTGTATTCCCAATATATTCTTTGAATTCCCAGTCAGACAATGGCACTGTATACCAGTAGTAAAAATTGTGGGTGCACGTAACCCCAATATATTCTTTGAATTACCAGTCAGAAACTGGCACTATATGGCAGTAGCAAGAAATGAGGGTATTTGTATTCCCAATATATTCTTTGAATTCCCAGTCAGACAATGGCACTGTATACCAGTAGTAAAAATTGTGGGTGCACGTAACCCCAATATATTCTTTGAATTACCAGTCAGACACTGGCACTATATGGCAGTAGCAAGAAATGAGGGTATTTGTATTCCCAATATATTCTTTGAATTCCCAGTCAGACAATGGCACTGTATACCAGTAGTAAAAATTGTGGGTGCACGTAACCCCAATATATTCTTTGAATTCCCAGTCAGACACTGGCACTATATGGCAGTAGCAAGAAATGAGGGTATTTGTATTCCCAATATATTCTTTGAATTCCCAGTCAGACAATGGCACTGTATACCAGTAGTAAAAATTGTGGGTGCACGTAACCCCAATATATTCTTTGAATTACCAGTCAGAAACTGGCACTATATGGCAGTAGCAAGAAATGAGGGTATTTGTATTCCCAATATATTCTTTGAATTCCCAGTCAGACAATGGCACTGTATACCAGTAGTAAAAATTGTGGGTGCACGTAACCCCAATATATTCTTTGAATTACCAGTCAGAAACTGGCACTATATGGCAGTAGCAAGAAATGAGGGTATTTGTATTCCCAATATATTCTTTGAATTCCCAGTCAGACAATGGCACTGTATACCAGTAGTAAAATTGTGGGTGCACGTAACCCCAATATATTCTTTGAATTCCCAGTCAGACACTGGCACTATATGGCAGTAGCAAGAAATGAGGGTATTTGTATTCCCAATATATTCTTTGAATTCCCAGTCAGACAATGGCACTGTATACCAGTAGTAAAAATTGTGGGTGCACGTAACCCCAATATATTCTTTGAATTACCAGTCAGAAACTGGCACTATATGGCAGTAGCAAGAAATGAGGGTATTTGTATTCCCAATATATTCTTTGAATTCCCAGTCAGACAATGGCACTGTATACCAGTAGTAAAAATTGTGGGTGCACGTAACCCAATATATTCTTTGAATTCCCAGTCAGACACTGGCACTATATGGCAGTAGCAAGAAATGAGGGTATTTGTATTCCCAATATATTCTTTGAATTCCCAGTCAGACAATGGCACTGTATACCAGTAGTAAAAATTGTGGGTGCACGTAACCCAATATATTCTTTGAATTACCAGTCAGAAACTGAACTGTCTCGCGAGTAGCAAGAAATGAGGGTATTTGTATTCCCAAATATTCTTTGAATTCCCAGTCAGACAATGGCACTGTATACCAGTAGTAAAAATTGTGGGTGCACGTAACCCCAATATATTCTTTGAATTACCAGTCAGAAACTGGCTACTAGTATGGCCATTAGCAGAAATTGAGGGTATTGTATCCCAATATATTCTTTGAATTCCAGTCAAGACAATGGCACTGTATACAGTAGTAAAAAATGTGGGTGCACGTACCCCAATATATTCTTTGAATTACCAGTCTAGAAACTGGACTGTCTCGCAGTAGCAAGAAATGAGGGTATTGTATTTCCCAACTATATTCTTTGAATTCCTCACGTCAGACAATGGATGTTATACCAGTAGTAAAAATTGAGGTGTGCACGCTAACCCCAATATATTCTATGAATTAAGCATCAGACACTGAGGCACTATATGGCAGTAGCAAGAAATGAGGGTATTTGTATTCCCAATATATTCTTTGAATTCCCAGTCAGACAATGGCACTGTATACCAGTAGTAAAAATTGTGGGTGCACGTAACCCCAATATATTCTTTGAATTCCCAGTCAGACACTGGCACTATATGGCAGTAGCAAGAAATGAGGGTATTTGTATTCCCAATATATTCTTTGAATTCCCAGTCAGACAATGGCACTGTATACCAGTAGTAAAAATTGTGGGTGCACGTAACCACAATATATTCTTTGAATTACCAGTCAGAAACTGGCACTATATGGCAGTAGCAAGAAATGAGGGTATTTGTATTCCCAATATATTCTTTGAATTCCCAGTCAGACAATGGCACTGTATACCAGTAGTAAAAATTGTGGGTGCACGTAACCCCAATATATTCTTTGAATTACCAGTCAGAAACTGGCACTATATGGCAGTAGCAAGAAATGAGGGTATTTGTATTCCCAATATATTCTTTGAATTCCCAGTCAGACAATGGCACTGTATACCAGTAGTAAAAATTGTGGGTGCACGTAACCCCAATATATTCTTTGAATTCCCAGTCAGACAA